>NC_059094.1:753202-1053202 GCF_020497125.1 Mauremys mutica
AAGTCAGTGTCCAGTCCTGTGGGGCTGTGCTCCTGGCTCATACCTCCAGCACTCAGTGCTGCCCCTCCGTTACCAGCTGCACCGTTCAGTCAGCCTCAGGCCTCAGGGTGGTCACAGCCCCTCTCCCCACCCCAAACCTTCAAACTGGGACATGGTGCACCAGTGCCAGAGTGCACTAGTGTAAATTCTGTCTACACTAAGGGTTTGCACCAGTGCCTAAAACAGCAGTGTGGCAGAGACCTTCAGAAACAGCAGTACGGTGGCACTAGAACCTATTTCTAGCTCGGTCACAGACAGCCTGGGTGACCTTAGACACGTCAATGTTTCTCCTCCCAACTTTAGTCTCTTTATCCAACTGCCCACTCACTGGGGTCTCCTCTCTCTCCAGAGCTGCTCACCACTAAAATCTGTGTGGGTGTCCCCAGAGCTAAGGCAGTTCAGCTCTGGAACAGTCTTACAAGGGGGCTGGGGAGTCTCTTTCCCTGGAAGTTTTTAAGAACAAATAGGACAAAGCTCTGTCAGAGATAATCTACATATACTTGGTCCTGCCTCAGCAGAGAAAGCTGGACTTGATGACATATTGAGGTCCTATCTAGCCCTACATTTCTAGGATGCTATGCAATATATACATATAAAAACACAACATACAGAATAAAACTCACCACAACATAATGTCAGGCAAATTCAGGGGAAAAAAAAACACAACCTACACTCCACAGCATAAAATGACAATACAAAGGAAAAGAAAGCAACATGATGCGAACTATGACATCCTAGGACAAAAGTACACAATGGAAAACAAGCTGAGGCAAAACAATTCACCATAAAACTGCTACACAACATGGTGCGATCACAGTTCCAAATGGCACCATGCAAAACAGCTCAGCGTAGAACATGACGCAGCACAAAAGAGAATTATTTCAATGTAGGCCTGGAAGGGATCTTGAGAAGTCATCTACTCCAGCCCGCTGTGTTGAGGCAGGACCAAGTATCCCTAGACATTCGCAGACTGGCGTATCTCTAACCTGGTCTTAAAAACCTCCAATGAAGGAAATTCCACAGCCTCCCTTGGAAGCCAATGCAAGGCAAACACAGACCAAAACAATGCTGTACACACACACGCTGGGCTTGCGGTTAAGGGGGAGGCAAGAATTGAAACAATCTGGGTTCAGTTCCCAGTTTTGCAAAATTCTCCACGCAAACTTGTTACACACCGGTGGCTGGCCCGTACCACTGACTTGGGCTCACACGGCTCAGGCTGTGGGGCTGTTTAATTGTCATGTAGAAGTTCCGGCTTTGGCTGCAGCCCAAGGTCTAGCACACTCCCACCTCGCAGGGTCCTAAGGTGAAAAGAGACAAATTCATATTACAATTAAGGCACAAATATTCAACAGCGAGGACGATTCACCACAGGAACAAGCTACCAAGGAATGTGGTGGATTCTCCGTCTCGTGACGTCATTTCATGAAGACTAGATGCCTTTCTGGAATGTGTTTACCCCAAAAGTAGCTAGTGTGTCATACAGGAGGCCTGTGATAAGCAGGGGTCAGATTAGATGCTCTAATGGTCTCTTCTGGCAATAAAGTCAACTAATTTCTTTAAAACTGCATTGGGAGTTTAGATTGGGAGCAGCGTCCGATGTTTTCCTGTCTAGCCGGCTTGCTTCCTAGAACGAATGCTCCTTGAGTGGGGTGATCCACAGGGAGTAGCTCAAACCTTCAAAGTGCCTGGCCAGGGGCAGGACATTAGCACAGCAAGGGAGGGGTGTGGCAGTGACATCACAAAGGCCTTTTGCAGGGGCTCAGACTATTGGCCAAAGGTGGTGGGGAGGTGGTGACCTCACAGAGAGATGCTGACATCAGCCAGGCAGGACAGGGGCGAGGGGCCAGGGAAATCTCAGAGACCCCTGTGGCTTTGCTTCAGCAAGTCTCCTTCTCCAGGTCTCTCTTTGAGGACTGGGGGAATATTGGGGTTCACGTACCTGAGCGCCAGGAGGAACCTCTTTCGAGTTTTCTCCTTCCCTTTTAGTGATTTTACTTGAAAACAGCCGACCCTGTTTAGAAGGTAAGAGCCTCCTCGAGGTTTGAAACTGTTCAGTCTGATCCATCTGGTGACAGTTGAATTCATGGAAAACATGATCTTAAGGAGGCAGAATTTTATTCCAAACCTGGGATCTTGTCCATTAGAATCACTGAGGACATTAGGGTTTGTCCTTTTTGTTTCATCTTTTCCTCCATCCATCCCTCCTTTCTCTTCCTCTCTTGCTTCTTTTCTCCTTTCTCCTGTTCCCCTCCTAACACCAGGAGAGGGTGTGTGTGTGTGTGTGTGTGTGTGTGTGTGTGTGTGTGTGTGTGTGTGTGTGTGTGTCGCGGGGGAGTGCTCGGCAGCTCTCACTGTGGGAGGTCCACCCCAAACTGTGGAGCTGCAGTAGTGCTGGGGCAGTGATCCCTGCCAGTGACCTGGGCCATCCTTTGAGCTCTCTGGTGAGACCCCTCAGCCTCCCATCCTCAGTCTCTACCCTGATTGTCTGAGCAGGGGGTTAATGACAGGGAGGAGACTCAAGGCCTTTTTGTTCTCTTTTAAGACCAAGTAAATAAGTCATAACCACTTATATGTTTGATGGATTTTGCTGCTTCTCTGCATTAATTGTCTCTGAGCAGTTCATGATTCTCTCTAACATTGCAGTTCTCCTAAAATACTGGCTGAATAATTACTGTGCATACTTGTTGGTCTGGAGCTCATCTGAGAGCACTTTATTGAGGTCATTCAATGTATGTAATTCAAAATCCGATGGTTAATTTGACAATCAGGGCTCTGGGTCCTATTCCCAATTCTGCCATTGACTGGCTGTGTGACCTAAGACAAGTCAGTTCTCCTTTCTCAGCCTGAGCGTCTCCCTCTTTCAAGTAGGGATAATAATGATCCGCTCCTACCTACCTCAACACACTCACTCTTCCCCAACACACACACACACTGTCTCTCCCCACACACAAACAGTCTCCACACTGCAGCTGAAAAGCAGTTGGCAATGTAGTAGGATGACCCTGGAACAATGGAATAGAGAAACCTGCATCACTGAAAGTGGAGCCACAAAGACACCACACACCAGCTTCCCCTAGGTGGCAAGTATCACACCTCCACAGAAAGATCCCTATGGTATCGTAGGCCAGCTTCCTAAGGCCTCAGCCTCAACCACTTAACATAGGGGCCTTTCTACACTCTGTTTCTGTTCTCACTGAAGGATCATTTCCAATTGTTCGCTCAGACCAGCTTGCCCTGCACCCTCACTGCTGTGCAGCTCTGGATGTGTGGCCATGGCTGAACAGCAAGAATTCCTGCCCATTTCCCTTCTGGCTGGAGCATGGTTTGTGGTTAATGATGTTGCTGTAGATTGTTTGCTTCCTGCCTTGGCAATTCAGACAGTCCCTTTTCCCAAAATATCTCTAGCACATCAGTCCCTGGCTGGGTCTCCTGGGCAGTGGAAAACATCCCTTGTATGGTGTTGCCAAGGGGATCGTGCATAGCTGAGATGTCTCTCGGTTTGGATCAAAGGGGAATGTTGGATGGAATTTATCACAGAACCCTCCCTGCTCCCCAGAGCCCCATGGGGAGAATGTAGAGAAGGGGGAGTCATTCCTCCCCTGCACTCCCAGAAGAGTTGCTAGGACTCCTTCCTGCCAGCTACTCACCCCTGGATTCATGCTTACCTCCTAGGATCTTTCTGCTCCAAAGGCTCCATAGTCCTGGGGTGGGGAGGGTGTCACTGCACAGTCTGAAACACAAGGGAGGTTTCTGGAATGGAAGGAAGGAGCAGAAAATGGAGAGGAGAGAAACAGAGAGAAAACGCCTCGTCTCTCTCCCCTGCCCCGCCCCCCCCTCAAGAAATGTTACCAGGGACCGCTTTAGGGGAAATGGTGACCTGGGCAAAACTTGTACTTTGGCAAAGTTCTTGGTTCAGGCTTGTAGCAGTGATGGAATAAACTGCAGGTTCAAATCAAGTCTCTGGAATACATCCACAACTGGGATGGGCCATTCAGTCTTTGTACAGTGCAGGGGGTTAATGACAGGGAGGAGACTCAAGGCCTTTTTGTTCTCTTTTAAGACCAAGTAAATAAGTCATAACCACTTATATGTTTGATGGATTTTGCTGCTTCTCTGCATTGATGAGGCAAGTATGAAGCCTCATTCAAAGACCAGGGGTCACTATATTACTGCACAGTCAATCAATGCAGTCAATCAATGCAGTTGTAGATAAATCTCTGCATTATGCATTTTTGTATAACTTGTATATGACTTTGTATTGAACCTTGGTAATATGTTATAGTGGGCCCCTAAGGTAGTGTAATTAAGGTAAAAGAAAAGTGTCTTTTTGCTAGAAGTAGAATAAGATCTCCCCCCCACTTGGTAATCAACTGCCCTGTTGAATGAATGAGGTGTGACTGAGCAAGGCGTGGAGGGCAGTACCTCCAGACAGCTGCAATCCTTGGAGAGGGGCTGGCAGCCCAACCAAGGACAATCAAGCTTGGCAAGTGGGCTGACTAGAGAAGAGCAGACATACTGATGGCCTCAGGGATAAGAAGCAAACACCTTCCTGTGGGAACAACCCCCAGCCCAGAGAAAAGCAGCTAGAAGGACCAACAGACACAGTCACAGATTTTGAATCTGGGAGATTTGCCCCTCTCCATCCACCGACTCGCTGCTTGCCTCCTCACCCCCCCACCCCAAGTATAAAGCCTCATTCAAAGACCCAAGGAGTCACTATATTACTGCACAGAGCCCTCCCCCCCGATGAACTCTGCCCCTCACCTGCCTCAGGCTCTGCAAGGGAGTTTGGGTCGGGCGAGGAGGTCTGGGGTGCAGGCCCTGGGTTGGGGCAGGGGTTTGGGGTGTGGGATGGTTGAGAGGTTGGGCTCTGGAATGGAGTTTGGGTGCTGGGTGCAGGCTCCAGGCTGGGCCACAGGGTGGGGGTGCAGGATGGATGGAGGCAGGGGCGACTCTAGGCACCAGCAAAGCAAGCAGGTTCTTGGAGCAGCCCATTTGCAGGGGCGGCAGCCAGCAGGGATCCAGCCTGGGAGCTGAGAACCAACAGGGGGCCCTGGGAGCTGTAGTTCCTTGGTTAGCTCCCTGCCTATAGAGCCAGCTCTGGAGCAGGAAAAAAACTACTTTTTTCAGCATTCCCTTGGCCGCTATCAACAGGAAAGGGAGCGGGAGGGAGTACGGTAGCTGAAACCTCAAGCTGCAGCTTGCTGTGAATGGAGAGCTCACTGCTAGAGCGGGGTGGCACTGTGAATGGGGAACGAGTGTGCCCAAGTTGTAGAAGGCTTTGCCCTAGATATCCCCTTCAGAAGACATCCCCAGACTGGATTAGAGATACTGGTGTGACCTCACCTTGCAGCCCCCAAGGAAGGAATTGGGTGGACTAAATGGACAGTTCCCCTCTTTATCTGAATCCTAGCAAGGGAGGTACGTGGATCCCACTAGAATTTAAGAGTAAGGGAGGAGAGGCTCTACTGGACCTGGGCAGCTTTAGATACAGTACCAGGCACGTAGAGGATTTCCACTTCTGAGCCATCGAAGCAGAAATTGACTTTTCCTTTCCAGATTTAGCTAATATTCAGAAAGGGAATCTAGCACCTGCCTTCCAGATTTGAACACCCTCAAAATTCAGGAGTGCTGAAGCTCAATTTGGGCAGCTGTTACTTCATTTCTCCCAAATCAAATATACTGATTCACTGTAATTTGCTGTAGAAAAAGTTGGATAAACTTGAGCAAGAAATGCTTCCCAGTTGTTTTTAGGACTGGAATTGCTATTTTCAACAGCCATTGCCTTTGTTTGTTTGTTTTATAGTTTTAGTTGTTTAAAAGGAAGACAGTGATATTGCATTGGCAAATTGCCCATAGAAACAAAGAATGGAACATAAGGATAATAAAGGCACCTCAACGTTTCCTCATTTCTGTAGGACAGTCTTATAATATGCATCCAGATATCCTTTAATCACACAAGCTGGAAATTGTTCCATGTTACTGCAGTTCTGTAACCATATGGGAACCAATCCTGTCTGTGTTCTGTGCACATCCAAAATTCCTGCTGAATGACCCACTCTGGGAGCAAGTTACCAGTGACCCAGGGCTGGGGTGGAAGGAGGGTGCAAGTGGGCGGGGGGAGCCCAGAGCTGGGGCAGCACGGGGTGCATGTGTGGGGAAGATCCCAAGGCTGGGGTGGCAGAGGGTGCTGGTGTGTGTGGGGGAGAGCCCAGGGCTGGGATGGCATGGGGTGCGGGTGTGTGGGGTGGGAGAGCCCAGGGCTGGCAGCAGGGGGGTACAGGTTGGGGGGGGGAGTCCCAGAACTGGGGCAGCAGGGGGTGTGGGTGGAGGGGGCAGAGCCCAGGGCTGGGGCAGCAGGGAGATTCAGGGAGGAGCCCAGGACTGGGGTGGGGGCAGCCAATATTTTTTTTTGCTTGGGACAGCAAAAAACCTATAGTTGGCCCTATCTCCACCCACCATGAGGTAGGTAGGAGTGGATCATTATTATCCCTACTTGAAAGAGGGAGAAAATAAGGCTGAGAAAGGATAATTGACTTGTCTTAGGTCGCATAATCAGTGGCAGAGTTGGGAATAAGACCCAAGAGCCCTGATTTTCAAACTAAGCATCGGATCTTAAATTTCCTACATCGAATGATCTGAGTAAAGTGCTCTCAGATGAGCTCCAGACTAGCAACAGTGCACAGTAAGTATTCAGCCAGTATTTTAGGAGAACTGCAATGTTAGAGAGAATCATAAACTGCTCAGAGACAATTAGTGCAGAGAAGCAGCAAAATTCATCAAACATACAACTGCTTATGACTTATTTACTTGGTCTTAAAAAAGAACAACAAGACCTGAGTCTCCTCTCTGGCAATAACCCCCTGCTCAGCCAATCAGGGTAGAAACTGAGGATGGGAGGCTGAGAGTTCTCACCAAAGAGCCCAAAGGATGGCCCAGGTGACTGGTGGGGATCACTGCCCCGCCACACACACACACACACACACACACCCCTCTCCTGGTTTTGGGAGGGGAACAGAAGAAAGGATAAAAGAAGCAAGAAACGAAGAGAAAGGAGGGAGGGAGGTATGGACGAAAAGGTGAAACAAAGGACAAACCCCAATGTCCCCAGTGAATCTAAGGGACAAAATCCCAGGTACACAATAAAATTCTGCCTCCTTAAGCTCGTTATTTCCATGCCTAGAATTCAACTCTCACCAGATGACTGAGACTGAACAGGTTTCAAACCTCGAGGAGGCTCTTGCCTTCTAAACAGAGACATCTGTTTTCTAGGAAATCACTAAAAGGAAGGAGAAAACTTGAAAGAGATTCCTCCTGGCGCTCACGTAGGTGAACCCGAATAATCTCAGTCCTCAAAGAGAGACCTGGAGAAGGAGACTTGCTGAAGCAAAGCCACAGGGTCTCTGAGGTTTCCCTGGCCCCTCGCCCCTGTCCTGCCTGGCTGATGTCAGCATCTCTCTGTGAGGTCACCACCTCCCCACCACCTTTGACCAATAGTCTGAGGTCCTGCAAAAGGCCTTTGTGATGTCACTGCCACACCCCTCCCTTGCTGGGCTAATGTCCTGCCCCTGGCCAGGCACTTTGGAGGTTTGAGCTACTCCCTGTGGATCACCCCACTCAAGGAGCGTTCGTTCTAGGCAGCAAGCCGGCTAGACAGTAAAACATCAGACGCTGCTCCCAATGCTACACTCAGTTTTTTAGAAATTAGTCGACTTTATGGCTAGAAGAGACCATTAGAGCATCTAATCTGACCCCCTGCATATTACAGGCCTCCTGTATGACACAATAGCGGGTGGGGGGGGGGCTGAGGAGGTGGGCAGTGGCGGGGGGACAGGTGAGCCAGCGGCTGACCCCAGCTCACCTCCGCTCCACCTACTCCCCTGAATGTCCCACCCCGCTTCCGTGAATCAGCTGTTCGCGCAGGAAGCCTTGGAGGGAAGAGAAGCGGTGTGGCAGCTTCGCGCTCAGGCCCAGTAAGGTGGAGACAGAGACAAGGTGAGCTGGGTCAGGGGGGCCGCCCGCACCACAGCAGGTAACCCGGGGGGTGCACAGGGGAACCGCTCCCCACCCCAGCTCACCTACCTCCCCTCTGCCACCCTGGGCCTTAGTGTGAAGGCGCCATTTGCTTCTCAGTCCTCCCAGGCGTCCCGCGCGAACCATCAGGGGCAGGGGTTCCAGAGGTGGTCAGGGGACAGGGAGAAGGGGTGGTTGAATGGGGCAAGGGTCCCAGGGGGGCCATCAGGAATGAGTAGGGGTTGGATGGGGTGACAGGGGGCAGTCAGAGGACAGGGAAGGGCAGTGGATGGGGTGGGGTCCAGAGGGGGGGCATAAAAGGAACGCAGGGGGTTGGATAGGCGCAGGAGTCCCGGGGGGACACAACCCCCTGGGGTGAGGAGGGAACTGGTTGTTAAGATTTTGGTAGCTCATCCCTGGCCAGAGGGGTGGGAGGCTGAGGAGGAGAGCAGGCAGGCAGTGGCAGGGGATGAGTATGCGAGCCGGGGAGGGGAGAGCTGAGGTGAGCTGGGGGACTGAGGAGGTGAGCGGGCAGGAATTGGTGGGTGGGCAGGTGAGCTGGCGGTGGGGAAGGGGGTTGAGAAGGTGAGCGGGGGGTGGGAGGCTGAGAAGGCGAGTAGTGAGTCAGTGGCTGACCTGTTCTACTGATCTGGTCTGGCTCCCATCCCCTCTCCGAGGGTTGCAGCTGTCTGGGGGTGTTGCCTTCCACATTCACACCTCATTCATTCAATAGCATAATTGACTACAAAGTGGGGGGAAGATCTTATTCTACTTCTAGCAAAAAGAGAATTTTCTTTTACCTTCATTATACTACCTTAGGGGCCTGCTATAACTTATTACCAACATTCAATACTGCTGTTTTGGCGGGGTGGTGCTGGGGAAGGAGGGTTTGTTTCCACAGGGCGGACAGTGCTTGGGGGGGGGTGTTTTGTGGGGCTGGGTGGTACTGGGGGGTTTCAGTGGAGCCAGGGGGGTTTTGGCCCTCAGCTGTTTTCTTTGGGGTACTATTGCCCTTGCCGCTTTACGAGTTGTGCAGTCCTGGACTAAACCACAGACTCTGGACTCAGCATTCAAGTATCCTGCAGTCTGAACTTCGAATCCGATACATTCCCTCATTGGCTACCATTGTTTCCCCAGCATGGAAGTGCTTTTTGTCCAACAAGGCAGCCAGATTGGGATCCATAGGCATGGAATGGCTCTGAAGGAATCAGCTGTTTCTCTCTGTGCTTCATGAAACTTTGGATTGAAATGGTAAAGGATAGTTGTTCCCAATTTAATCATGGTGTCCTTTAGGAGTGTGACCAAGGCCACTTAACTAGGGAGCGGGGGTCTAAAAAGAGTTTACCTGGGCCACAGGTCACCATAGCTTCCATCTCGGGGGTGAAAATCAACCACCAGTACCTGAAATTTCTACCCGAGTTCTTGTCAAATCTGTGACCTTACTTGGAGTAATTTTATACTTCTCTGGCGTAGAATTCTTCACCAACTGCACAACAGATCAGTAGTGATAGTGAGGTACAACTCCCCCAACTATGCCCTTTTATTTCTTTAATCTGGAGGCACAGATTTAAATTAGGGACTAAATTCAGGTGCAGCTTAGAATCCCTGTAAGACACCAAATGTCAGGTCTCTATTAAAAACAGGCATCTTTCTGCAGCTATATCACATTCAACACACATTCCATTTTCTACACATTTGCAGCACCTCCAGGGGTGAGCTGAAGACAAATGTCATTTCCATTTTTCCCATCCCTACCTCAATATGGATTGTATTTCCCAAATAATAGGCAATAAGCAGCTGATTAGGAAGGAGATATCTTCAGGAGCGACTCTTGCAGGGCCTGGGCCACAACGACTTTGGTAGTGAAATCCATGGGTATTTTGCTTCGTTCCAGGTCATTTACTAGGGAATCCTCTTCTCAGCCCTTTAGAAAAAATAGTGACCTAACCAATTGAACAAATGGGGGATTGGAATGGTGATCGGGAATACGGGAATCCCTCTGACTTACACTAACTTCTTCTGTTGTTACAAAGGGTGAAATGACATTTTCCCCTATCCCTGCCCTGTTCCTGCTCTTTGTTATAGTTCAATATATTTTAAGTGAGGAAAATGATAATAAAAATATCTGCTCTCCAGCACAACCTGAAGCAACATCAGAGCAACTGGGAATGAAACAATTGGTTTCCAAAGGGGGAACTCGATGACTAACACTTGGTTTGAAATGGGGGAACAGTATAACCGTGATGCTCAGGGTTTGTTTAGACTAGGAAAAGTGATGGAGTTTAGGTCAGGACAAGGGGAAAGCTAATGCCAACCACTGCACCTGGGCTGCATCTGCACTACAACTATAATTGTCTTTTTACACCAAGATCACTAACTTGAGCAGCCAATGCCATGTACAGCCCTAGTGGATGGAAGGCACAGGTAGTTTTTGCCTCAGTGTAGCTTGTTGGGATCAAACCTCTCTCTCACCTGGAGCTGATGAACATTCCTGGCTGGAGGGACACAAACTCCTACGACTCAAAAGGAAAGGAGTTGATAGAAAAGATCACAGGACTGACCCCAAAGAAGGGTGAGCTGCAAAATGCAGAAGCAGGTAACTCATGTGTGGGAGCTGAGAGACCACAGTGAAGATGGAGCAAAGACCACAATGCAGGAATGAGCAAATGCGATAAAAACAACAAAAAAACTCCCCCTCAACCTTTGGCCAGCCCTAATCAAGGCATTTATTACAGTTCTCTCCCATGTGGATTTTCTGATGTTTAATAAGGTTTGTGCTCTGACTGAAGCTTTTCCTACACTCAGATCATGTGTAGGGTCTCTCTCCACAGTGGATTCTCTGAGGTGCGATCAGGGTAGAGTTCTGAGTGAAGCTTTTCCCGCACGCAGAGCACGTGTAGGGCGTCTCTCCTGTGTGGATTCTCTGATATCTGATAAGGTGTGAGCTCTGATTGAAGCTTTTTCCACACTCAAAGCATGTGTAGGGCTTCTCCCCTGTGTGGATTCTCTGATGTGAAATGAGGGTTGAACTATGAGTGAAGCATTTCCCACACTCAGAGCATCCATAAGGTTTCTCTCCTGTGTGTATTCTACGATGTGTGATAAGGTGTGAGCTCCAATTGAAGTGTTTCCCACACTCATGGCATGTGTAATGTGTGTCTTCCAAGTTGATTCTCTCACTTGTAATAAGGTCTGTGTGGCTACTGAAGTTTTCCTCTGGCCTCTGCTGAGTCTCACAGGCTTTTGCTTTTGCTTTTTCTGGGAGTGCACAACTCCAGGAAACATTCCCTTTCGATCTTCCTGATAATGTCCCATGTGGTTCTATTGGCTCAGCATCTTCCTGCTGGGGTTTCTCCTCCTTGTTATCACTCACCATCCCGTCACCTGATGGGAGACAGAGAGAATGAGACATAGGTCACTCTCTGTGCCTGAGAGAAAGGAAATCTCAGAGATAGGAATGGAAAAAGGGATGAACCAACCAAAATATATGTTGGAGATTTTCCCCAAACCTCTCCCCAGAGGAGAATGGAAGGGATCAGTTTTGGTCTGCATCTCACCAGAACTCTCAGGGGAAAGCGAGATTGGGGGGGGACCTGCTGCCAGTTGTCAGTCAGGATAGGTGGGATGCTGTAAGTGACATCTATCTAATGATGCCACATCTGCAGGGAACAATCCTGAACTTGGAGAGCTCACAAGGTCATTGTAGGGCATCCCAAATGTTTCCTGGACAGTTTTTGAGTTGGTTTAACCAATTCCCCACCTGTGCAGGCAGCTCTCAGGGGCACTTCTTTCTCAGAGCCCTGGAGACCTGGGACCCACGGCTCTTCCCCTCGTTCCAGCTGCGAGATCACATCAGGTTTGGAAACTGGAAACTCTACTCAAGGCAAAGAAATCAAGGGAGGTCAGTGGAATTTGTGGGATACTTTTCACAAATAATAGTCCATGGTTTTAAGCTAATCTCCTTTTTAAGCAGTAACATCCCAGGGCCAGCTTCTTTGGCTCAATGTGGCAGGAGAGTTATTATTCTAAATCATATTCATTACTTCAGTGCCTAGGGACCAACTAACAGGGGGTCCCCATTGTGCTAGGCACAGTACAAACGCAGAATAGTAGATGGCCCATGCCCTGAAGAATTTACAATCTAAATAGAAAAGACAAACACAGAATGGGGGAAGGGGTAGAATCCTCTGTTAGAATAGAGATATTCAGGCCTGCCTGTAAAGCCTATACATTAAGAACTTACAAGTGTTTTTTATCACTTAACTAGTTACAGGAGTATGAAAACAAAGAATGAAAATCTCAGTCTGCCTGTGTATGGGTCTTCTCTCACTAGGATAGTCTGAGGCCTTTTTCTTAGGCTAAGGACTTTGGCTAAGCAGCAGGGGCAGCCATTAGCTGGGAAGCGAAGGGTCACATCCTCTCATCCCAAACCAGTCACACTGAAATAAGGTGCTATTAGGCTGTAAGGAAGACGATCCTGTCTGTATGATGCCCATCACCACCAGATAAAGAAACAGATCTTAAGATGGATAAAAGAAACTTAGTTTGACAGCATCCTGTCTGGCAAGAAATCACTTATCAATGGCTCTGACTGCGAAACTCTCATTTCTGTATTGTTCTATCTTTATGGCCCTCACTTTTCTGTTGTTTATCTGTCTGGTTCTCTAATTGTTTCTCTCTTCTGTACAATCAATCGTGCTAGGTGTAGCTGAGAATATGACTATATAAACTGGGGTCAAACAGGAGGGGGAAGGGAAATTGGAATCATGTTTATTAAGTGGGGGGAACAGGAACAGGGACACAGGCAAGGCTGGGAAGGAGGACGGGGGTAAATGCTCTGCAGCATCAGAGCTGGGAAGGGAACACTGGGGAACAGACTGTATGGGTGTATAGAGATAAGCCCGAGTGGTGTGAAGGGCTTCGGAATATGTAATCTTATAGGTATAACAATTGTATGGGCTACACAACCACCCAGTGACATCATCAACAAAGTGCCCATTTGTGTCTGGGTAGCGGCCCTGCTATGGGAGGGAGTGTGACGTTATTGGTATAAACTGGGACCATATAGAACATGGTTTGCAACCAAGGTCCTGTAGTGGCACCAAATCTTAGGTAAAGGGGGTCATATAAGGTGTCTAAGACCAGGTTATGGGTGGCTGGTTATGATTATGCTGTCTGTGTGCATGTGTCATTTTTAGTTGAAGTTATGTATACTGGCTCTATACTGTCTGTATTTCAAGTTGGTGCTGTGCTTCTGGGAAACATCCCAGACAAGTTGGTGTTAGCTCTGCCCAGCTTGCTTGATGGCCCATTAAGGACCATCAGCTACACAATTGACCCATGGAGAGAAGGCAGACACGCCTTGTGACTCAGCAAAGTATGCAGGGACTGGCCCATGTGACTCCAGACTCCATTTTGCTGTAATTTTCCACAGTAAGGACAAAGAGGTTCTTACACCTGGAAAAGCCTATCTAAGGCTGATGCCTCATCTCCATCTGGTCTACAATCCTGCTTCTTACCTCTGGAGGGACTTTGCTACAAACTGAAGCTCTGCACAAAGGACTGATGACCCATCCCAGCGGGGGATGTACTACAGAGACTTGATTTGAACCTGCAGTTTATGCCATCACTGCTTCAAGCCTGAACTAAGAACTTTGCCATTGCTGAATGTAATTGATTCCATTTAACCAATTCTAGCTCTCATCTCTACCTTTTTTCCTTTATGAATAAACCTTTAGATTTTAGATTCTAAAGGATTGGCAACAGTGTGATTTGTGGGTAAGATCTGATGTGTATATTGACCTGGGTCTGGGGCTTGGTCCTTTGGGATCGAGAGAACCGTTTTCTTTTATTGGGGTGTTGGTTTTCATAACCATTCATCCCCAGGACGAGTGGCACTGGTGGTGATACTGGGAGACTGGAGTGTCTAAGGGAATTGCTTGTGTGACTTGTGGTTAGCCAGTGGGGTGAAACCAAAGTCCTCTTTGTCTGGCTGGGTTGGTTTGCCTTAGAGGTGGAAAAACCCCAGCCTAGGGCTGTGACTGCCCTGTTTGAGCAATTGGTCCTGATTTGGCACTCTCCGTTGGGTCCCGCCAGAACCGCATCGTCACAGGGAGGAATGCAGCAAGGACTCAGGATCAGTGGCCAGGGTCACTGAGCATAGACACGGGGAGGTTATATGGGGAGAGGGGTTATGAGTGGGAGAGGGAGGTCAAATGTTAAAATAATGATATTTGGGGGGGGAAATGTAAAAAGAAGTGAAACTGAACAGAAATAAAACTGGAGTGTAGGCTCTAAAGCAACAAGGCTTCAGTAGGGATTGAGGGTTAAAGGTCTGGGATCCCCCACAGCTCTAGATTCCCAGACCTCTCCTCCCTCCCAATGACCCACCCAGCCCACTTCCCGGGTGCCCTTCCTCCACACTCCCCTCCCCTTCTTCCCATTACTCTCAGCCGGCACCACTTCCCAGCACCTTGGGAGCTTCTTGTATTTTCTCCTCATCTCTCACTACCTCCTACCTCCCTGCTGCTTCTTAGCTCTAACCCTGCACACACCCTCCCCATGTCCTGGCACCCCAGAATTATCTACTCCCCCCCCTTCTCCGCCCCTCCCACAGCTCTCTTATCCCTTCACCCATGGAATCCTGAATGGAAACATTACACGCTCTCCTAAAAGAGCTCATCTCACTGTCACACAAACCATGCATGAGTCATACACATATTTACTCAATTTAGAATTCTACAGGAGGCATATTTTCCTCTTAAAATGAGGAAAAGGCATGAAAGCTACAGTGATTAATATAGCCAATAAGGATATATTAAATCCAATTTTAAAATGACTGACGGCACCAAAAAGGCACATGTCCAAAAATGATACTAGCGTGTGGGAGATAAGGCAAAAAAAGGGGGGCAAGAAAACCTGCAAAACTTGTATGATGAATAAAGGTATACAGTTATTACTACTCAGGTTCTTTAGAGACCCCACAGCTTCTAATAACCCAGGCGACAGGACTCCTTACCCAGCAAGACCACCGTCTCATAGTTCTCCTGCATGACATCCCTGTAGAGGGCTCTCTGAGTGGGGTCCAGCAGAACCCACTCTTCCCTGATGAAATACACAGCCACCTCCTCGAAGGTCACCGGCCCCTGAAAGAGCAAGAGTCCAACACTCAGTACCTGCTGCCCCACTCACAACCCCACTATTCACGGAACAGCAGCACCAGGTAAATGGGAGCTCCAGGAGGCACATGTTAACAGAGTCCCACCCCACCTTGCTTAGAGCAGCCAGGAGGCATCAGAGGGTGGAAAGAGAGAACCTTTGTGTCTCCCAGCTGACAGACAGCGGCAGAGTCATCACATTTATCACATAGCTACTAGCCAGGGCTTGATATAGGAGATGGGGCTGTCTCTGGACCCTGCTGGTGGCTCCCTGGTAGGAATCTCCAAATAAAATATATGGAAGAAAGGGGAAGTCAACAGTAAAGAATATAAGTTAGAAAGTCAGAATTGTAGAAAATTGGTAAGGGAAGCTATCAGGAATCAATGACCACTTAATGAAAATAAGAAGGAAGTTTTAAAAAAGTATATTAAGTACAAAATTAATCCCTAACAATGGTAGTGGTAAATTACTAGATGGAAATGGCAGAATTATCAAAAATAATACAGAAGAGGTAAAAGTGTTCAATAAATATTTCACTCCTGGAGTTGGAGAAAAACAGATGATGTAATCATATAAGACGTTGACAACGACAGTCTTTCCATCCCAACAATAACTCACGAGGATGTTAAACAGCAGCTATTACAGTTAGACATATTTAAATAAGCAGGTCCAGATAACTTGTATTAAGAGTTTTGAAAGACCTGGTGGAGGACTGTTGATGTTGATTTTAATTAGGACTTGGAACAATGGGGAAATTCCAGAAGACTGGTAAAAAGCTAATGCTGTGCCAATATTTAAAAAGTGTAAAAGAGATGACCCAGCTAATTACAAGAGTGTTAGTCCGATACTGGGCAAGATAATAGAGCAGCGAATATGGATTTAATTAATAAAGAGGTAAAGGAGGGTAATATAATGAGTACCAATTAACAAAGGTTCAGAGACAACAGATCCAATCAAACTAACTGGATATCCTTATTGGGTGAGATCAAAAGTTTGGTTGCAGCTAATAGTATTGATGAGCTAAGAGGTGAAAACATTACCTAGACTTCTGTAAGGCATATGACTTGATTCAGCACAATATTTTGACTAGAAAACTAGAAAGATACAAAATAAACACAGCATACATTAAACAGATTAAAAACTATGATTGTAAATGGGGAACCATGCTTGAGTAGATTTCTTTCTAGGGGGTTCCCACAAGGATTGGTTCTTGGCCCTGTGCTATTTAACATTCTTATCAATGACCTGGAAGAGAATATAAAATCATCATTGATAAAGTTTGCAGTTGCCACAAAGATTGGGGTTCGTGGGAACTAATGAAGTGTCAGAAGATTCAGGCTCCAGCACTGGGAGTCCGGGAAGTTTTCCCAGCCCTGGCTGGAGGGTTATTTCCTGTTCCACAAAGAGTGGAAGTTCCATTCCCAACTCCTGTGCCTTGAAATTAGGCCCTGACACTACACCACACATTCAGCATAGTGGTATGATTATCAAATGATTAGGACATAATTATGTTGCATTTTGTGCAAGATGCATCATGTTCAGTGTCATTGGAAAAGTTATGATTTGCTGAATATGACTGTCCTATTTGTGTGCATGTATCATGTTCGTAACTGAAGTTATGGATATTGACTCTGTATCTGTATTTCAAATGTGTTTACTCTGGGTAACACTCACAACAAGCCTTTCAGGTACAACAAAGAAGCCAGACAGTGTTCATGGCTCATCAAGAAAGACAATGGACCGTGGAAGAGCTTAGCCCTCTTGTGAATTTTTCAGCTAGCCTATGAGTCATGGCTACTATGACTCAGCAGGGCATGCTAGGGCATGTGAGCAGACCACATGACAACGAACTCCATTTTGGTACCTGTATTTTTCCACAAACTGGACTGGGAAACAAGTTTGGAACAAATGGTTCCCGCAATATGGAAAAGCTACATAAGGTGGAGTGTGACATCATTTCTTGGCCTCATTCCCCACACAAGAGAACTCCTGGAAACACCTGAGGAAGAAAGACTGAACTGGGGGAACTGCTGGTCCCAGGGTAAAGGGATTTTTAGCTTGTGTATGGAAACTTGGTGGACTGCTTGTATCATCAGTCAGGGTGAGAAACTGCTAATTCAAATTCTATCCAGATAGTATGTTAAGCTTAGTTTGAGTTTTTGGTTATTTGTTAAGTAATCTGCTTTGATCTGTTTGCTACCACTTATGGCTGGGAAATTGGCTTTTGTCTTCTATCTGTCTTTGAGTGGCTTAGGTAAAGCACTCAGGTAGCTTAGTTGGATTCGTGGTGCCACCTGCTGTCCTGTTGGGTAATAACAGGGCTTGGAGAGACTGGCAGTGTGAGAAGGGCCAACCCAGTTTGAGGGTTAGAGGGACAGTGTTTCCCAGAAGCCCCCCAGACTGCACCCCCGGGGTGACAGCCCATCACACCCTAGAGTACACAAGTCTCAGCAGGTGTGTCACATCCTTTCCCCTCCCATTCCACACCCTAGACAGTTCCTGCCTCCCACTACCTCTAGCAGCTCCCACCCTCCTATACATTTACTTCTCCTCTCCCTCCAAGCAGAACCCACCACCAGCGTCCTGATAATCCCTTACCTGAGCCAGCTCCATTGCAGCCGTTTAATTCCTACTGGGAGGAGGGGATGATTTAGGGTGAAAGGTGGACATTATTCTGTAGCCTGCCAGGGCAAGAAGGGCAATGTGAGAGAATTCAGACAGGGTTTCTGTCCTTTCCACATGTCAATTCCCCCCAGCATTTTTCCCTGGTAATAGACATTCTAGGTTCTGCCACACTGTGTAGCACAAAATGACCTTATTCCAGTACAGGCCTAGCCCCCTCCCACAAGGGTGTAACCCTCCTAGACATAGTGAAACCCTCCCAGTAGCAGAGTCTCTCTGTTACACTTATACAGTTTGTAGATGATACCAAGCTGGGGGGGGCTGCAAGTGCTTTGGAGGCTAGAATTACAATTCAAAATGATCTGGACAAACTGGAGAATATAGGATGAAATTCAATGAGGACAAATCCAAAGTACTCCACTTAGGAAGGAACAATCAGTTGCACACATACAAGACAGGAAATGACTGCCTAGGAAGGAGCACAGCAGAAACGGATCTGGGAGTCACAGTGGATCACAAGCTAAATATGAGTCAACAATATTACACTGTTGGAAAAAACCCAAGTATAATCCTGAGATGTATTAGCAGGAGTATTGTAAGCAAGACATGAGAAGTAATTTTTCTGCTCTACTCTGCACTGATTAGGCCTCAGCTGGAGTAGTGTGTCCAGTTCTGGGTGCCACATTTCAGGAAAGATGTGGAAAAATTGGAGAAAGTGCAGAGAAGAGCAATAAAAATGATTAAAGGTCTAGAAAACATCACCTATGAGGGAAGACTGAAAAAATTGTGTTTGTTTAGTCAGGAGAAGATATGATCAGCTTTCAAGTACATAAAAGTTCATTTCAAGGAGGAAGGAGAAACATTGTTCTTAACCTCTGAGGACAGGACAAGAAGCAATGGGCTTAAATTGCAGCAAGGAAGGTTTAGGTTGGACATTAGGAAAAACTCCCTGTCAGGGTGGTTAAGCACTGGAATAAATTGCCTAGGGAGGTTGTGGAATCTCCATCATTGGGGATTTTTAAGAGCAGGCTGGACAAATACCTCTCAGGGATGGTCTAGATCAGGGGTGGCCAACATGTGGCTCTTTAGAATTTAATACGCGGCTCCTTGTACAGGCACCAACTCTGGGGCTGGTGCTACAGGCACCAATTTTCCAATGTGCTGGGTGTATTCACTACTCAGCTACAGGCCCTGCCCCCACTCCACCCCTTCCCACCCCCTTCCCTGAGCCTGCAGTGCCCACGCTCCATCCCCCCCATCCCCGCCCCCGAGTGTCTTGCATAGCATGAACAGCTGATCGGGAGTGCGAGGAGGGGGGGTGCTGATTAGTGTGGCTTCCCATGGGTGGGAGGCACTGGGAGCAGGGGGTGGGAGCTGATGATTCTTTAGCAATGTATATTGGTAAATTCTGGCTCTTTCTCAGGCTCAGGTTGGCCACTCCTGGTCTAGATAATACTTCATCCTGCCTTGAGTGCAGGGGACTGGACTAGCTACCTCTCAAGGTCCCTTCCAGTTCTGTGATTCTATGAACCAAAGGCCAGAGATGAGCAGAATCAAAGAAGTCACTCTGGGGATTCTCCCTGTCATTGTCCCCAAGGCAGCTCTCTCAGATTAACTAAGTTATTTGATGCTCCAGCCTTTACACAGTCTCTCCTGGGAGTGCCCCTTTCATGGGCTCGGCCTAGTTTTAGCTTTTGGGAAGCGTGACCCTGGAGGCTCTGAGACTGGGCCTTCTTGCCTCAGCACACCTTGTTTCTTTCTGTGGCTCCCCAGTGAGTCCAAATGAGTAGATACTCCTCATACAGACTGTGAACATAAGAATGTGTTTTGTGTTTAGACTTTATTGAATGCTTGTAAGTTGCTGCCTGAGTTAACATCTGACTAGTTGCATTGTGAGCCTCTGTGGCTCTGTAAATCACCAAACAGGTGAGAGACTTTACCTATGTGAAGTGCTGATTGGCAACAGAATGCATTACACCCTGTCTGGCAGGAAAGGTCCATCAACACCAGAGAGACTATTATGGGATGTTAACAAAGACACAAGACTGTTGTTGTGCTCTTCACTTCCGATTAGCTGAGTTTCCTGCTCAGAGCATATGGTAGGAAGGGGATGAAAAACCCCATAGAGAAGGAACTGATTGTCTGTATGCTGCCTGGACTCTGGGGGGGGGGGCAAAGTTTCTAGGCATAAGCAAGAGATCCCCAGCTGCTTAGCCTGGGTTAGTCCTAAAGAATATGTAGAGCTTGCTTATTACAGAAGCTTCTATTACCTTTGAAATTTAAGACTGCAGCTCATCTGCATCTATAGGATTACCTGCTTTAACTTTGTTAACAACTCTCGTTTCCTTTTAAATAAGTCTTAATACAGGTTATGACAGGACTGGCTACAAGTGTCTTTGTTGGAAGATCTAAGATTTAATTGACCTAAGGAAGTTACGGGTCCTTTGGTACTGGCAGTAACTTGAACATTGCTGTGATTCATGCTGTTAGGGAGTGGTTCTCAACCAGGGCCCCCCTGGGGGGCCGTGAGCAGCTTTCAGGGGGCTGCCAAGCAAAGCCGGCATTAGACTCACTGAGTCCCAGGGCAGAAAGCTGAAGTCCCAGCGCATGGGGCTGAAGTCCAGGGCCCTGAGCCCCATCACCAGGGCTGAAGCCAAAGCTTAAGCAATGTAGCTTTGCGGGGGCCCCTGTGGCATGGGGCCGCAGGCAGTTGCCCTGCTTGCTACCCCTAATGCCAGCCCTGGATTTTTTATGCAGAAAACCAGTTATTGTGGCCCACATGGGCAGTGGAGTTTTTATAGCGTGTGTGGGGGTGGGGGGGTAGGGGGTGGGGGGCTCAGAAAGAAAAAGGTTGGGAACCCCTGGAGTAAGGGACCACCTGTCACAAAGGTAAGCTCACCTGCATGGTGGGATATATGGGATCACCCAAGAGGACTGTCTGTGATTCCATGTTAGTGCTGTTACAGTGCCTGAAGCGTTTACACTGGATACTTGGTTGGTGAAATCTTCATACAGACCTCACACCCAATTTGGGGTTTGTGCCCTGCTTCTCACCAGTCTGCCTGAGGCTGGTGCTAGTGCTCTCGAGTCACTGAAGACAGTGTTACAGAGAGAGGAGCTGTGACTTCCCCAAGGTCACTAAACAGGTCCATGACAGAGCCAGGAACAGATCCTGTTAACTCCCGAGCCCCGTCACTCGCAGCTTGGAAAGGTCCCCAGTGCACACTGTAGGAAGAGCTGTGCAGAGATTGCAAATGAGCTGCTCTGCCAAGACAGCCTGCACATCCATGGACAAACCACCTCGCTGGGGGTGTGTCCCCTGGGTCAGGAGAAGTCAGTGTCCAGTCCTGTGGGGCTGTGCTCCTGGCTCATACCTCCAGCACTCAGTGCTGCCCCTCCGTTACCAGCTGCACCGTTCAGTCAGCCTCAGGCCTCAGGGAGGTCACAGCCCCTCTCCCCACCCCAAACCTTCAAACTGGGACATGGTGCACCAGTGCCAGAGTGCACTAGTGTAAATTCTGTCTACACTAAGGGTTTGCACCAGTGCCTAAAACAGCAGTGTGGCAGAGACCTTCAGAAACAGCAGTACGGTGGCACTAGAACCTATTTCTAGCTCGGTCACAGACAGCCTGGGTGACCTTAGACACGTCAATGTTTCTCCTCCCAACATAATGTCAGGCAAATTCAGGGGGAAAAAAACCACAACCTACACTCCACAGCATAAAATGACAATACAAAGGAAAAGAAAGCAACACGATGCGAACTATGACATCCTAGGACAAAAGTACACAATGGAAAACAAGCTGAGGCAAAACAATTCACCATAAAACTGCTACACAACATGGTGCGATCACAGTTCCAAATGGCACCATGCAAAACAGCTCAGCTCAGCGTAGAACATAACGCAGCACAAAAGAGAATTATTTCAATGTAGGCCTGGAAGGGATATTGAGAAGTCATCTACTCCAGCCCGCTGTGTTGAGGCAGGACCAAGTATCCCTAGACATTTGCAGACTGGCGTATCTCTAACCTGGTCTTAAAAACCTCCAATGAAGGAAATTCCACAGCCTCCCTTGGAAGCCAATACAAGGCAAACACAGACCAAAACAATGCTGTACACACACACGCTGGGCTTGCGGTTAAGGGGGGAGGCAAGAATTGAAACAATCTGGGTTCAGTTCCCAGTTTTGCAAAATTCTCCACAAAAACTTGTTACACACCGGTGGCTGGCCCGTACCACTGACTTGGGCTCACACGGCTCAGGCTGTGGGGCTGTTTAATTGTCATGTAGAAGTTCCGGCTTGGGCTGCAGCCCAAGGTCTGGCACACTCCCACCTCGCCGGGTCCTAAGGTGAAAAGAGACAAATTCATATTACAATTAAGGCACAAATATTCAACAGCGAGGATGATTCACCACAGGAACAAGCTACCAAGGAAAGTGGTGGATTCTCCATCTCGTGATGTCATTTCATGAAGACTAGATGCCTTTCTGGAATGTGTTTACCCCAAAAGTAGCTAGTGTGTAGCATTGGGAGCAGCAGCGTCTGATGTTTTCCTGTCTAGCCGGCTTGCTTCCTAGAACGAACGCTCCTTGAGTGGGGTGATCCACAGGGAGTAGCTCAAACCTCCAAAGTGCCTGGCCAGCAGCAGGACATTAGCCCAGCAAGGGAGGGGTGTGGCAGTGACATCACAAAGGCCTTTTGCAGGACCTCAGACTATTGGCCAAAGGTGGTGGGGAGGTGGTGACCTCACAGAGAGATGCTGACATCAGCCAGTCAGGACAGGGGCGTGGGGCCAGGGAAACCTCAGAGACCCTGTGGCTTTGCTTCAGCAAGTCTCCTTCTCCAGGTCTCTCTTTGAGGACTGGGGGAGTATTGGGGTTCACGTACCTGAGCGCCAGGAGGAACCTCTTTCGAGTTTTCTCCTTCCCTTTTAGTGATTTTACTTGAAAACAGCCGACCCTGTTTAGAAGGTAAGAGCCTCCTCGAGGTTTGAAACTGTTCAGTCTGATCCATCTGGTGACAGTTGAATTCATGGAAAAATTGATCTTAAGGAGGCAGAATTTTATTCCAAACCTGGGATCTTGTCCCTTAGAATCACTGAGGACATTAGGGTTTGTCCTTTTTGTTTCACCTTTTCCTCCATCCATCCCTCCTTTCTCTTCCTCTCTTGCTTCTTTTCTCCTTTCTCCTGTTCCCCTCCTAACACCAGGAGAGGGTGTGTGTGTGTGTGTGTGTTGCGGGGGAGTGCTCGGCAGCTCTCACTGTGGGAGGTCCACCCAAAACTGTGGAGCTGCAGTAGTGCTGGGGCAGTGATCCCCGCCAATGACCTGGGCCATCCTTTGAGCTTTCTGGTGAGACCTCTCAGCCTCCCATCCTCAGTCTCTACCCTGATTGTCTGAGCAGGGGGTTAATGACAGGGAGGAGACTCAAGGCCTTTTTGTTCTCTTTGAAGACCAAGTAAATAAGTCATAACCACTTATATGTTGATGGATTTTGCTGCTTCTCTGCATTAATTGTCTCTGAGCAGTTCATGATTCTCTCTAACATTGCAGTTCTCCTCAAATACTGGCTGAATAATTACTGTGCATACTTGTTGGTCTGGAGCTCATCTGAAAGCACTTTATTGAGGTCATTCAGTGTATGAAATTCAAGATCTGATGGTTAATATGAAAATCAGGGCTCTGGGGTCCTATTCCCAATTCCGCCATTGACTGGCTGTGTGACCTAAGACAAGTCAATTTTCCTTTCTCAGCCTGAGCGTCTCCCTCTTTCAAGTAGGGATAATAATGATCCGCTCCTACCTACCTCAACACACTCACTCTTCCCCAACACACACACACATTGTCTCTCCCCACACACAAACAGTCTCCACACTGCAGCTGAAAAGCAGCTGGCAATCTAGTAGGATGACCCTGGAACAATGGGATAGAGAAACCTGCATCACTGAAAGTGCAGCCACAAAGACACTGTGGGCCCTTTTTAAAGACACCATAATAGAGGCCCAACTTCAATGTATACCCCAAATTAAGAAAAACAGTAAAAGAACTAAAAAAGAGCCACCGTGGCTTAACAACCATGTAAAAGAAGCAGTGAGAGATAAAAAGACTTCCTTTAAAAAGTGGAAGTCAAATCCTAGAGAGGCAAATAGAAAGGAGCAGAAACACTGTCAACTTAAGTGCAAGAGTGTAATAAGAAAAGCCAAAGAGGAGTTTGAAGAACGGCTAGCCAAAAACTCCACAGGTAATAACAAAATGTTTTTTAAGTACATCAGAAGCAGGAAGCCTGCTAAACAACCAGTGGGGCCCCTTGACGATGAAAATAAAAAAGGAGCGCTTAAAGATGATAAAGTCATTGCGGAGAAACTAAATGGATTCTTTGCTTCAGTCTTCACGGCTGAGGATGTTGGGGAGATTCCCAAACCTGAGCTGGCTTTTGTAGGTGACAAATCTGAGGAACTGTCACAGATTGAAGTATCACTAGAGGAGGTTTTGGAATTAATTGATAAACTCAACATTAACAAGTCACCGGGACCAGATGGCATTCACCCAAGAGTTCTGAAAGAACTCAAATGTGAACTTGCGGAACTATTAACTAATGTTTGTAACCTGTCCTTTAAATCGGCTTCGGTACCCAATGACTGGAAGTTAGCTAATGTAACGCCAATATTTAAAAAGGGCTCTAGGGGTGATCCCGGCAATTACAGACTGGTAAGTCTAACGTCGGTACCGGGCAAATTAGTTGAAACAATAGTAAAGAATAAAATTGTCAGACACATAGAAAAACATAAACTCTTGAGCAATAGTCAACATGGTTTCTGTAAAGGGAAATCGTGTCTTACTAATCTATTAGAGTTCTTTGAAGGGGTCAACAAACATGTGGACAAGGGGGATCCGGTGGACATAGTGTACTTAGATTTCCAGAAAGCCTTTGACAAGGTCCCTCACCAAAGGCTCTTACGTAAATTAAGCTGTCATGGGATAAAAGGAAATGTCCTTTCATGGATTGAGAACTGGTTAAAGGACAGGGAACAAAGGGTACGAATTAATGGTAAATTCTCAGAATGGAGAGGGGTAACTAGTGGTGTTCCCCAAGGGTCAGTCCTGGGACCAATCCTATTCAATTTATTCATAAATGATCTGGAGAAAGGGGTAAACAGTGAGGTGGCAAAGTTTGCAGATGATACTAAACTACTCAAGATAGTTAAGACCAATGCAGATTGTGAAGAACTTCAAAAAGATCTCACAAAACTAAGTGATTGGGCAACAAAATGGCAAATGAAATTTAATGTGGATAAATGTAAAGTAATGCACATTGGAAAAAATAACCCCAACTATACATACAACATGATGCGGGCTAATTTAGCTACAACGAGTCAGGAAAAAGTTCTTGGAGTTATCGTGGATAGTTCTCTGAAGATGTCCACGCAGTGTGCAGAGGCGGTCAAAAAAGCAAACAGGATGTTAGGAATCATTTAAAAGGGGATAGAGAATAAGACTGAGAATATATTATTGCCCTTAAATAAATCCATGGTACGCCCACATCTCGAATACTGTGTACAGATGTGGTCTCCTCACCTCAAAAAAGATATTCTAGCACTAGAAAAGGTTCAGAAAAGAGCAACTAAAATGATTAGGGGTTTAGAGAGGGTCCCATATGAGGAAAGATTAAAGAGGCTAGGACTCTTCAGTTTGGAAAAGAGAAGACTAAGGGGGGACATGATAGAGGTATATAAAATCATGAGTGATGTTGAGAAAGTGGATAAGGAAAAGTTATTTACTTATTCCCATAATACAAGAACTAGGGGTCACCAAATGAAATTAAAAGGCAGCAGGTTTAAAACAAATAAAAGGAAGTTCTTCTTCACGCAGCGCACAGTCAACTTGTGGAACTCCTTACCTGAGGAGGTTGTGAAGGCTAGGACTATAACAATGTTTAAAAGGGGACTGGATAAATTCATGGTGGCTAAGTCCATAAATGGCTATTAGCCAGGATGGGTAAGAATGGTGTCCCTAGCCTCTGTTCGTCAGAGGATGGAGATGGATGGCAGGAGAGAGATCACTTGATCATTGCCTGTTAGGTTCACTCCCTCAGGGGCACCTGGCATTGGACACTGTCGGTAGACAGATACTGGGCTAGATGGACCTTTGGTCTGACCCGGTACGGCCTTTCTTATGTTCTTATGTTCACACACCAGCTTCCCCTAGGTGGCAAGAATCAAACCTCCACAGAAAGATCCCTATGGTATCGTAGGCCAGCTTTCTAAGGCCTCAGCCTCAACCACTTAACATAGGGGCCTTTCTACACTCTGGTTCTGTTCTCACTGAAGGATCATTTCCAATTGTTTGCTCAGACCAGCTTGCCCAGCACCCTCACTGCTGTGCAGCTCTGGATGTGTGGCCATGGCTGAACAGCAAGAATTCCTGCCCATTTCCCTTCTGGCTGGAGCATGGTTAGAGTGTGTTTGTGGTTAATGATGTTGCTGTAGATTGTTTGCTTCCTGCCTTGGCAGTTCAGACAGTCCCTTTTCCCAACATATCTCCAGCACATCAGTCCCTGGCTGGGTCTCCTGGGCAGTGGAAAACATCCCTTGTTTGGTGCTGCCAAGGGGATCGTGCATAGCTGAGATGTCTCTCGGTTTGGATCAAAGGGGAATGTTGGATGGAATATATCACACAACCCTCCTTGCTCCCCAGAGCCCCATGGGGAGAATGTAGAGAAGGGGGAGTCATTCCTCCCCTGCACTCCCAGAAGAGTTGCTAGGACTCCTTCCTGCCAGCTACTCACCCCTGGATTCATGCTTAGCTCCTAGGATCTTTCTGCTCCAAAGGCTCCATAGTCTTGGGGTGGGGAGGGTGTCACTGCACAGTCTGAAACACAAGGGAGGTTTCTGGAATGGAAGGAAGGAGCAGAAAACGGAGAGGAAAGAAACAGAGAGAAAACGCCTCATTTCTCGCCCCTCCCCCTGCCTCCCCCATCAAGAAATGTTACCAAGGACCAGCGTTAGGGGAAATGGTGCCCTGGGCAAAACTTGTACTTTGGCAAAGTTCTTGGTTCAGGCTTGTAGCAGTGATGGAATAAACTGCAGGTTCAAATCAAGTCTCTGGAGTACATCCACAACTGGGATGGGCCATTCAGTCCTTTGTACAGAGATTCAGTTTGTAGCAAAGTCCCTCCAGAGGTAGGAAGCAGGACTGAAGACAAGATGGAGATGAGGCATCAGTCTTTTATAGTCTCTTGCCATGTGGTCTTTGCTTTCTTTGTCCCAAGGACACTCTATCCAGCACGTGACATCAAAAAACCTTAGATTTCTGTCCATAGGCAGGTCCCTGCACACCTTGCTGAGCCACAAGGCATATCTGCCTTCTCTCAATGGGTCAATTGTGTAGCTGATGGTCCTTAATGGGCCATCAAGCAGGCTAGGCAGAGCTGACACCAATTTGTCTGGCTGGGGTGTTCCCCAGAAGCATAGCACAAGTTTGAAATACAGGCAGCATAGAGCCAATATTCATAATGTCAACTACAAAAATGATACATATCTAGAGATAGCATAATTATAATCAGCCAATCATAACCTCTCCATAGACCCTTTATGTGACCACCATTATACAATATTGGCTGCAAATATAGAACAGTGGTGGCAACGGTGATCTATACAGTTACAGATTATGTCAAGAACGTCGCAGGAGGTGACATGGTATCAGTCAGACTGATACTGGAATACTGCCTCCAGTTTTGGTGTCCTCATTTGAAAAAGATGGTGTGAAATTGGAGATGAGGCAGCAAAGAGCCACCAAATGTTCTGAGGGCTGGAGAAAAATGCCTTCTAGTGGGCTATTGAAAGAGCTCAACCTGTTTAGCTTATCAAAAGAAGATTGAAAGGTGACTTCATTGAAATGTTGAAGTGCCTTACTGGAGAGGAAAGATTGGCTATTAAAGGGCTCTTTAATGTAGCAGAGAAAGGCATAAAAAACCCCAATGGCTGGAAGGTGAAAAGAAACAAATTCATATTACAATTAATGCACAAATATTCAACAGAGAGGATGATTCACCACAGGAACAAGCTACCAAGGAAAGTGGTGGATTCTCCGTCTCGTGACGTCATTTCATGAAGACTAGATGCCTTTCTGGAATGTGTTTACCCCAAAAGTAGCTAGTGTGTCATACAGGAGGCCTGTGATATGCAGGGGTCAGATTAGATGCTCTAATGGTCTCTTCTGGCAATAAAGTGGACTAATTTCTTTAAAACTGAGTGTAGCATTGGGAGCAGCAGCGTCTGATGTTTTCCTGTCTAGCCGGCTTGCTTCCTAGAACGAATGGTCCTTGAGTGGGGTGATTGGCAGGGAGTAGCTCAAACCTCCAAAGTGCCTGGCCAGGGGCAGGACATTAGCCCAGCAAGGGAGGGGGTGTGGCAGTGACATCACAAAGGCCTTTTGCAGGACATCAGACTATTGGCCAAAGGTGGTGGGGAGGTGGTGACCTCACAGAGAGATGCTGACATCAGCCAGGCAGGACAGGGGCGAGGGGCCAGGGAAACCTCAGAGACCCTGTGCCTTTGCTTCAGCAAGTCTCCTTCTCCAGGTCTCTCTTTGAGGACTGGGGGAGTATTGGGGTTCACGTACCTGAGCGCCAGGAGGAACCTCTTTCGAGTTTTCTCCTTCCCTTTTAGTGATTTTACTTGAAAACAGCCGACCCTGTTTAGAAGGTAAGAGCCTCCTCGAGGTTTGAAACTGTTCAGTCTGATCCATCTGGTGACAGTTGAATTCATGGAAAACATGATCTTAAGGAGGCAGAATTTTATTCCAAACCTGGGATCTTCTCCCTTAGAATCACTGAGGACATTAGGGTTTGTCCTTTTTGTTTCACCTTTTCATCCATCCATCCCTCCTTTCTCTTCCTCTCTTGCTTCTTTTCTCCTTTCTCCTGTTCCCCTCCTAACACCAGGAGAGGGGGTGTGTGTGTTGCGGGGGAGTGCTCGGCAGCTCTCACTGTGGGAGGTCCACCCAAAACTGTGGAGCTGCAGTAGTGCTGGGGCAGTGATCCCCGCCAGTGACCTGGGCCATCCTTTGAGCTCTCTGGTGAGACCCCTCAGCCTCCCATCCTCAGTCTCTACCCTGATTGTCTGAGCAGGGGGTTAATGACAGGGAGGAGACTCAAGGCCTTTTTGTTCTCTTTTAAGACCAAGTAAATAAGTCATAACCACTTATATGTTTGATGGATTTTGCTGCTTCTCTGCATTAATTGTCTCTGAGCAGTTCATGATTCTCTCTAACATTGCAGTTCTCCTAAAACACTGGCTGAATAATTACTGTGCATACTTGTTGGTCTGGAGCTCATCTGAGAGCACTTTATTGAGGTCATTCAATGTATGAAATTCAAGATCTGATGGTTAATATGAAAATCAGGGCTCTGGGGTCCTATTCCCAATTCTACCATTGACTGGCTGTGTGACCTAAGACAAGTCAATTTTCCTTTCTCAGCCTGAGCGTCTCCCTCTTTCAAGTAGGGATAATTATGATCCGCTCCTACCTACCACAACACACTCACTCTTCCCCAACACACACACACACTGTCTCTCCCCACACACAAACAGTCTCCACACTGCAGCTGAAAAGCAGCTGGCAATCTAGTAGGATGACCGTGGAACAATGGGATAGAGAAACCTGCATCACTGAAAGTGCAGCCACAAAGACACCACACACCAGCTTCCCCTAGCTGGCAAGAATCAAACCTCCACAGAAAGATCCCTATGGTATTGTAGGCTAGCTTCCTAAAGCCTCAGCCTCAACCACTTAACACTGGGGCCTGTCTACACTCTGGTTCTGTTCTCACTGAAGGATCATTTCCAATTGTTCGCTCAGACCAGCTTGCCCAGCACCCTCACTGCTGTGCAGCTCTGGATGTGTGGCCATGGCTGAACAGCAAGAATTCCTGCCCATTTCCCTTCTGGCTGGAGCATGGTTTGTGGTTAATGATGTTGCTGTAGATTGTTTGCTTCCTGCCTTGGCAATTCAGACAGTCCCTTTTCCCAACATATTTCCAGCACATCAGTCCCTGGCTGGGTCTCCTGGGCAGTGGGAAACATCCCTTGTTTGGTGCTGCCAAGGGGATCGTGCAGAGCTGAGATGTCTCTCGGCTTGGATCAAAGGGGAATGTTGGATGGAATTTATCACACAATCTTACCTGCTCCCTAGAGCCCCATGGGGAGAATGTAGAGAAGGGGGAGTCATTCCTCCCCTGCACTCCCAGAAGAGTTGCTAGGACTCCTTCCTGCCAGCTACTCACCCCTGGCTTCATCCTTAGCTCCTAGGATCTTTCTGCTCCAAAGGCTCCATAGTCCTGGGCTGGGGAGGGTGTCACTGCACAGTCTGAAACACAAGGGAGGTTTCTGGAATTGAAGGAAGGAGCAGAAAATGGAGAGGAAAGAAACAGAGAGAAAACGCCTCGTCTCTCTCCCCTTCCCCCCCGCCCCATCAAGAAATGTTACCAAGGACCAGCGTTAGGGGAAATGGTGCCCTGGGCAAAACTTGTACTTTGGCAAAGTTCATAGAATCATAGAATCATAGAATTCAAGATCAGAAGGGACCATTATGATCATCTAGTCTGACCTCCTGCAAGATGCAGGCCACATAAGCCGATCCACCCACTCCTTAAGCAAGCGACCCCTGCCCCATGCTTCGGAGGAAGGCGAAAAACCTCCAGGGCCACTGCCAATCTACCCTGGAGGAAAATTCCGTCCTGACCCCAAATATGGCGGTCAGCTCAACCCCGAGCATGCGGGCAAGACTCTTCAGCCATACCCTCTGGAAAAAGGCTAACAATATCCTATCATTGACCCATTGTACTAATTACCAGTGTGTCACTTAATTGACCTATTGACTAAGCCCGTTATCCTATCATACCATCTCCTCCATAAACTTATCTAGCTTAATCTTAAAGTCATGGAGATCCTTCGCCCCCACTGTTTTCTTCGGCAGGCTGTTCCAGAATTGCACTCCTCTGATGGTTAGAAACCTTCGTCTAATTTCAAGCCTAAATTTCCTGACTGACAATTTATATCCATTTGTCCTCGTGTCCACATTAGCACTGAGTTGAATTAATTCCTCTCCTTCCCTGGTATTTATCCCTCTGATATATTTAAAGAGTGCAATCATATCTCCTCTTATCCTTCTTTTGGTTAAGGAAAATAAACTGAGCTCCTCAAGTCTCCTTTTGTACGACAGGCTTTCCATTCCTCGGATCATTCTAGTGGCCCTTCTTTGTACCCGTTCCAGTTTGAATTCATCCTTCTTAAACATGGGAGACCAAAACTGCACACAATACTCAAAATGAGGTCTCACCAACGCCTTATATAACGGGACTAGCACCTCCTTATCTCTACTAGAAATACCTCGCCTAATGCATCCCAAGACCGCATTAGCTTTTTTAACGGCCACATCACATTGCCTACTCATAGTCATCCTACGATCAACCAGGACTCCTAGGTCCTTCTCCTCCTCCGTTACTTCCAACTGGTGCGTCCCCAGCTTATAACTAAAGTTCTTGTTAGTCATCCCTAAATGCATAACCTTACACTTCTCACTATTGAATTTCATCCTGTTACTAATACTCCAGTTTACAAGGTCATCCAAATCTCCCTGGAGGATATCCCGATCCTTTTCCGAATTGGCAATACCTTCCAACTTTGTGTCATCCGCAAACTTTATCAGCCCACTCCTACTTTTGGTTCCGAGGTCAGCGATAAATAGATTGAATAAAATCTGACCCAAAACCGAACCTTGAGGAACTCCACTGGTAACCCCCCTCCAACCTGACAGTTCACCCTTCAATACGACCCTCTGCAGTCTCCCCTTTAACCAGCTCCTTATCCACCTCTGGATTTTCATTTCGATACCCATCTTTTCCAATTTAACCAGTAATTCCCCATGCGGTACCGTATCAAACGCCTTACTGAAATCAAGATATATTAGATCCACCGCATTTCCCTTGTCTAAAAAATCTGTTACTTTCTCAAAGAAGGAGATCAGGTTGGTTTGGCACGATCTACCTTTCGTAAAACCATGCTGTAATTTGTTCTTGGTTCAGGCTTGTAGCAGTGATGGAATAAACTGCAGGTTCAAATCAAGTCTCTGGAGTACATCCACAACTGGGATGGGCCATTCAGTCCTTTGTACAGAGATTCAGTTTGTAGCAAAGTCCCTCCAGAGGTAGGAAGCAGGACTGAAGACAAGATGGAGATGAGGCATCAGTCTTTTATAGTCTCTTGCCATGTGGTCTTTGCTTTCTTTGTCCCAAGGACACTCTATCCAGCACGTGACATCGAAAAACCTTAGATTTCTGTCCATAGCCAGGTCCCTGCACACCTTGCTGAGCCACAAGGCATATCTGCCTTCTCTCAATGGGTCAATTGTGTAGCTGATGGTCCTTAATGGGCCATCAAGCAGGCTAGGCAGAGCTGACACCAATTTGTCTGGCTGGGGTATTCCCCAGAAGCATAGCACAAGTTTGAAATACAGGCAGCATAGAGCCAATATTCATAATGTCAACTACAAAAATGATACATATCTAGAGATAGCATAATTATAATCAGCCAATCATAACCTCTCCATAGACCCTTTATGTGACCACCTTTATACAATATTGGCTGCAAATATAGAACAGTGGTGGCAATGGTGATCTATACAGTTACAGATTATGTCAATAACGTCACAGGAGGTGACATGGTATCAGCGAGACTGATACTGGAATACTGCCTCCAGTTTTGGTGTCCTCATTTGAAAAAGATGGTGTGAAATTGGAGTTGAGGCAGCAAAGAGCCACCAAATGTTCTGAGGGCTGGAGAAAAATGCCTTCTAGTGAGCTATTGAAAGAGCTCAACCTGTTTAGCTTCTCAAAAGAACATTGAAAGGTGACTTCATTGAAACGTTGAAGTGCCTTAATGGAGAGAAAAGATTGGCTATTAAAGGGCTCTTTAATGTAGCAGAGAAAGGCATTAAAAAACCCAATGGCTGGAAGGTGAAAAGAGACAAATTCATATTACAATTAAGGCACAAATAATCAACAGCGAGGATGATTCACCACAGGAACAAGCTACCAAGGAAGGTGGTGGATTCTCCATCTCGTGACGTCATTTCATGAAGACTAGATGCCTTTCTGGAATGTGTTTACCCCAAAAGTAGCTCTTGTGTCATACAGGAGGCCTGTGATATGCAGGGGTCAGATTAGATGCTCTAATGGTCTCTTCTGGCCATAAAGTCAACTAATTTCTGAAAAACTAAGTGTAGCATTGGGAGCAGCGTCTGACGTTTTCCTGTCTAGACGGCTTGCTTCCTAGAACGAATGCTCCTTGAGTGGGGTGATCCACAGGGAGTAGCTCAAACCTTCAAAGTGCCTGGCCAGGGGCAGGACATTAGCCCAGCAAGGGAGGGGTGTGGCAGTGACATCAGAAAGGCCTTTTGCAGGACCTCAGACTATTGACCAAAGGTGGTGGGGAGGTGGTGACCTCACAGAGAGATGCTGACATCAGCCAGGCAGGACAGGGGCGAGGGGCCAGGGATACCTCAGAGACCCCTGTGGCTTTGCTTCAGCAAGTCTCCTTCTCCAGGTCTCTCTTTGAGGACTGGGGAATATTGGGGTTCACGTACCTGAGCGCCAGGAGGAACCTCTTTCGAGTTTTCTCCTTCCCTTTTAGTGATTTTACTTGAAAACAGCCGACCCTGTTTAGAAGGTAAGAGCCTCCTCGAGGTTTGAAACTGTTCAGTCTGATCCATCTGGTGACAGTTGAATTCATGGAAAACATGATCTTAAGGAGGCAGAATTTTATTCCACACCTGGGATTTTGTCCCTTAGAATCACTGGGGACATTAGGGTTTGTCCTTTTTGTTTCACCTTTTCCTCCATCCCCCACCCCCCCTCCTTTCTCTTCCTCTCTTGCTTCTTTTGTCCTTTCTCCTGTTCCCCTCCCAACACCAGGAGGGGTGTGTGTGTGTGTGTGTGTGTGTGTGTGTGTGTGTGTGTGTGTGTGTGTGTGTGTGTGTGTGTGTGTGTGTGTGTGTGTTGCGGGGGAGTGCTCGGCAGCTCTCACTGTGGGAGGTCCACCCAAAACTGTGGAGCTGCAGTAGTGCTGGGGCAGTGATCCCCGCCAGTGACCTGGGCCATCCTTTGAGCTCTCTGGTGAGACCCCTCAGCCTCCCCTCCTCAGTCTCTACCCTGATTGGCTGAGCAGGGGGTTATTGACAGGGAGGAGACTCAGGTCCTTGTTGTTCTCTTTTAAGACCAAGTAAATAAGTCATAACCAGTTATATGTTTGACAAATTTTGCTGCTTCTCTGCATTAGTGGTCTCTGAGCAGTTCATGATTCTCTCTAACATTGCAGTTCTCCTCAAACACTGGCTGAATAATTACTGTGCATACTTGTTGGTCTGGAGCTCATCTGAGAGCACTTTATTGAGGTCATTCAATGTATGAAATTCAAGATCTGATGGTTAATATGAAAATCAGCATTAGGGGAAATGGTGCCCTGGGCAAAACTTGTACTTTGGCAAAGTTCTTGGTTCAGGCTTGTAGCAGTGATTGAATAAACTGCAGGTTCAAATCAAGTCTCTGGAGTACATCCACAACTGGGATGGGCCATTCAGTCTTTGTACAGTGCAGGGGGTTAATGACAGGGAGGAGACTCAAGGCCTTTTTGTTCTCTTTTAAGACCAAGTAAATAAGTCATAACCACTTATATGTTTGATGGATTTTGCTGCTTCTCTGCATTAATGAGGCAAGTATGAAGCCTCATTCAAAGACCAGGGGTCACTATATTACTGCACAGTCAATCAATGCAGTCAATCAATGCAGTTGTAGATAAATCTCTGCATTATGCATTTTTGTATAACTTGTATATGACTTTGTATTGAACCTTGGTAATATGTTATAGCGGGCCCCTAAGGTAGTGTAATTAAGGTAAAAGAAAAGTGTCTTTTTGCTAGAAGTAGAATAAGATCTCCCCCCCACTTGGTAATCAACTGCCCTGTTGAATGAATGAGGTGTGACTGAGCAAGGCGTGGAGGGCAGTACCTCCAGACAGCTGCAATCCTTGGAGAGGGGCTGGCAGCCCAACCAAGGACAATCAAGCTTAGCAAGTGGGCTGACTAGAGAAGAGCAGACATACTGATGGCCTCAGGGATAAGAAGCAAACACCTTCCTGTGGGAACAACCCCCAGCCCAGAGAAAAGCAGCTAGAAGGACCAACAGACACAGTCACAGATTTTGAATCTGGGAGATTTGCCCCTCTCCATCCACCGACTCGCTGCTTGCCTCCTCACCCCCCCACCCCAAGTATAAAGCCTCATTCAAAGACCCAAGGCTGGGGTGGCAGAGGGTGCTGGTGTGTGTGGGGGAGAGCCCAGGGCTGGGATGGCATGGGGTGCGGGTGTGTGGTGGAGAGCCCAGGGCTGGCAGCAGGGGGGTACAGGTTGGGGGGGAGGCCCAGAACTGGGGCAGCAGGGGGTGTGGGTGGAGGGGGCAGAGCCCAGGGCTGGGGCAGCAGGGAGATTCAGGGAGGAGCCCAGGGCTGGGGTGGGGGCAGTCAATTTTTTTTTTGCTTGGGACAGCAAAAAACCTATAGTTGGCCCTATCTCCACCCACCGTGAGGTAGGTAGGAGTGGATCATTATTATCCCTACTTGAAAGAGGGAGAAGATAAGGCTGAGAAAGGATAATTAACTTGTCTTAGGTCGCATAATCAGTGGCAGAGTTGGGAATAAGACCCAAGAGCCCTGATTTTCAAACTAAGCATCGGATCTTAAATTTCCTACATTGAATGATCTGAGTAAAGTGCTCTCAGATGAGCTCCAGACCAGCAACAGTGCACAGTAAGTATTCAGGCAGTATTTTAGGAGAACTGCAATGTTAGAGAGAATCATGAACTGCTCAGAGACAATTAGTGCAGAGAAGCAGCAAAATTCATCAAACATACAACTGCTTATGACTTATTTACTTGGTCTTAAAACAGAACAACAAGACCTGAGTCTCTTCTCTAGCAATAACCCCCTGCTCAGCCAATCAGGGTAGAAACTGAGGATGGGAGGCTGAGAGTTCTCACCAGAGAGCCCAAAGGATGGCCCAGGTCACTGGTGGGGATCACTGCCCCGCAACACACACACACACACACACACACCCCTCTCCTGGTTTTGGGAGGGGAATAGAAGAAAGGATAAAAGAAGCAAGAGACGAAGAGAAAGGAGGGAGGGAGGGATGGATGAAAAGGTGAAACAAAGGACAAACCCCAATGTCCCCAGTGAATCTAAGGGACAAAATCCCAGGTACACAATAAAATTCTGCCTCCTTAAGCTCGTTTTTTCCATGCCTAGAATTCAACTCTCACCAGATGACTGAGACTGAACAGGTTTCAAACCTCGAGGGGGCTTCTGGCTGTGATTTGTCAGTCCTCAAAGGCCAGCCAGGTGACTGTAAATAACTTACAATCATTAGGAAAAATTAGTATCAAGATTCCAACTCTAGCAGTCAGACAACATTGGTTCAATTTACAAGAGATTACTTTTTATATTCCTTGGTTCCCCCCAAATTAGGAAGGGCCTGTGACCACAGGTCCTGCAGGGTACAAAGGGCAGGTCTACATCCCTTTTCTCTTTGTGCATAGTCCTGCCTGCTACCTTTTCAGTTTCAGTTCTGCTACCACAGTACTGATCAGCACATTCTTCAGTAGCATAGGGAAGGGCAGGCACCATCACACAAGGACTATTACACAGAGACCTGCCAAATGCACACACCAAACAAATGAAAACAAGAGATGAAAATGTTATTTTTTCATTAATCCCTTTCAGTGACAGCAACCTTCGTGGCTAATTGTAACAATAGTAGATGCAGCATTTTCTGATTGAAATGATTTTCAAGTTGTGGGTGCCCCTTTATGAACAGTAATTGCCTACATCTGTGACTCAAGTACTTTTCAATTCCATTAAACCTGGGGTTTTGCTCAATTACACACGATATCTTGGAATTTTTCTGGCATATTCATCATCACATACATCACCTACAAGACTCCTGCCATAACAAGGGGTTCTTTATAGGGGTTTGAAATTATTAAAGTGACCCAGCACTTTTCAATTGTAACAGCTCAGGACAAAGTAGATCTCCCTGATCCCACTTATGTAGCTATTTAAATGTAACCTAATTATAAGGTGGCCTAACTTACTGATATTTTTTGACATGTTTTCAAAAAGTGGCCTCTATTTAAATCCATGCAAATATCTGTATGCACACTTTCTGAGCACTGCAAGTCTGAATCTATCACCTGTGCATGCATCTGCTGTTACCTGAAACATGCACATGCTGCTATTTGCATGAAAACTTCTACACGCCTGAATAGAGGAGGATCCTTTGAAAATGTGGCCTTTTAATTATATTTCATACTCCACAAGAGTAGCCTAAAAACAACAACGGGATATAATAAGGCCCTGGCATCAAATGAATAAGGAACAATATAAAAAAATCAGCAGCACTTTATAAAGAGGACAGGAACAAAATATACAGTAACCATAAAACCAACGGATAAAACAAAACCCAGATTTCCCCAGGTGCAATCTAACAGGACAATTTTGCCTTCATAACTCTAGCAATACTCATCTATTTCAGCATGTAATGATCCTGTTTAAAGTATTCAGGAAACAATAAACTCTGGCCCCGGGGCTTGCACATGTTCACTTTGTTGAGTGTGGCTCACATATCTGGACCTCCCAGCTGTTAACAGCTTCACCAACCACCCCTCTGTCTTTGCTTCTGTGTATGTCACTTCATTCTGGCTCTGCAAGGTGTCTGAAGTCCCAAATGCCACTTGTCCTTCTGTAAACCTATCCCAGCGGTATCCCTCCCCCAACTGCCTCCTTTGTGGTTCAATTCTACACCATTGAAATCAATGGAATTTTTTCCATTGACTTCAATTAGAGCAAGATCGGGCCCTTCAGCAATTTCCACCCAGTTCTTTCTATTATGCTTTGTACCAATCAGGGTTCGGGGCCTCATTGTTCTAGGCACTGTCTAACAAAACAATGGTCCCGTGCCCCAAATATTCTGCAGCATCATCCAAAAGATGCCAGAAATGCAGTCCAGTGAATTACCTTGATAACCTCTGGTGTAATCTTTCTTAATATCTGTGGTTTCTAATTCTATCAATTACTAGACAATTAAATTAAGGGGGTTAAGTTACACAGTGGTTTCTGAGAGCAACTGTTTTGAAAATCCAGTTAAAAATGTATTTTAAAGGTAAATAAATGCCTAATCTTTGCCTGAAACACAAGCAATATGAATTTTTTTTTAAATGTGTGCTACCATCTCCAAGCCTCATCCTCTCTCCAGTGAAATCCCTCTTCAAATGCCTGCACTTTTTCATTTCCACCCATGCCCTTTCCCTTTTTGCCTTTACAGAGCTATTAAATTTGTTAGTCTCTAAGGTGCCACAAGTACTCCTCATTCTTTATGCTTAATGATGTACTTCTAATAAAGAATTTAATTCTAATTTTTGCCTAGAGTGACTCTGACTTTCAAATTATATTTAAACATAGGAACTTATGGAATGGTTTAGGAATAAAAATAAATTAACATGTACAGAAATATGAAATAGAAAAACAAATAGGACAATTTCACTGCTCTACATGGGAAAAACCCACACAGAGCTTATTTCATCTTGTGAATTTTTCTGCAGACTAAGCTAAGGGGGGGAAAAGAAAGAGTTTCTCTAATTGTTTTAAACCATGGATGAAAAGAACCTAACATGATCACCCTTGATTAACATGCTTATTATATAATATATAAACAGGGAAACCAAGGAGACAACCCTGGGCCACGAAAATAAATAAGGAAGCTTTCACAAGAATCAAAACAAAGCATCATTCAGAATCTGTAAACAACTGAGCCCGCTGATCCTAAAACTCATATTATAGGTAGACATGTACCTCTTTCTCTCTATTTGAAATATTTAGATAACATCCTTAATGTTTTATTATTCTTCATGTCTCCACATTAATCCTTTTTATATTGATAGTTCCCAATGTATCCTCTGCCAAGAAATGGACTTTGTGCAGAGAAAAATCCATTTTCTAGTGCCAAAGATATTGATAGTTAACATTTATGTCATGAAACTTGTAATACCAGTTTGCTAAAATAAAGCTAAGCTTTTCATTATTATTTTAGAGTTTAATTTAGTCATCCAAGGTTACTCAGCTTCATGTTTATAAATTATACAGGGCAGGGACTTAACTCCTCTTGATCGACCTGTTTTGGAATTATGACTGTACAAGTAAGGAGGTTCATAACCTTGTTTGAATATCTGATCCGGCCTTGAAAGAAGGTGATTTATGGGATCGACAAACCCTCATCATTTCAAGAATCGGCATCTGAGAACAAGATTTTCCTCTATAACACAAAGAGCGGAGCAAATCAGTTAAGTCTCTACTAGAAGCTACAACTTTGTTTATGTAAGAGTCATACAAGGTTACAAGGTCTGAGAATAGTCTGCCAGTAAGAGTATGGATTTTAGAACACATAAATAGCTACATACTGCATAAAAAATTGGAAGTTTTGAAACTACTTCTCTGATAATTCAGCACTAGCCATGCTACAGCATGTTCTAATTTACCATTTGGTATATGCTTTTTGAAAATACTGAAAGTACATGCCAGTGGTCAACTAAATCATAGAAAATTCAAGCCCTATTTTACATGATGGGTGAGACATTGAAAACTGCATGACTTAGAAATGCCAGTCCCATTAAAAGTTAATGAGACTTATGTTCCTAAATCACTTACTCTCTTTTGAAAATCTCACCCATTTTCGTTTCCAGGGCTACTGCTGCCAATCACCAATATTTTTAAGATAGTACATTTTTTGTAATTATCTGGCATAATAAAAGCACCAAAATTGTTTCCTGGAGAAAAACAAATCCAGAAACCCTAAAATACTGCAGCACTTCTGTTTCACTTTCTGTACCAATGATGAGAGGATTCTGTGAAGACAGACTTTTTTTTACAGGATCTGAAAAATTTCTATAGTAATCAAACATATATGCTCATATTAAGCACCATAGACTGCCAAATTCCAGAGAAACAGAAAACACTCTAGACTTGTGCATGGAATCACTTTTATGTGTTATTTCAAATGCCCTTCCTGAAGTTCTTATGGTGATCTGCGGAGGGAGGGGGGAAGAATTCTGAAGATAAAAGTAAATTCCAGTGCCATTTCTATGATTGTGGAACCATGGGAAGCCAGGGGCACTGAATTTATCACAGTATTTACATTACTGTTACAAATCCAAATGTTTCACCTATTTTCTAGGAATACTTCACCTTGGTTAAAAAGAACCAAGCAAAATCACGGTGCAACGGTAATACAATTAGGGCATTACCGATGCACCCAAACTTGTAGATTGTGCAAGGAATATCAGGTTGCAACCTGTATAAGTGCAGGTAACTGTGCAAAAAGGGGCTAAAACTGTTTTTCTTTAATAATTGTATTCTCTGCCATGCATTGTCAGGGATTGAAGAAAGCACATGCCCAGCTATCATTATCTGAAGATAACCTTCCAAATGTAAACCAGTGCAGACCTGTCTTCCTGAGTCTGCAAACTGGCAGTTCCAGAGCTTCTACTCCGCCTCACAATGCTGCCAAGCACTAGCAGCTTTGGTCAGTTTCACTGCTGTTATTCAGAACCCCAGGGGTGACGGTAAAACTGAGAAAAATGGTGCCTCTTTCAGGAAAAGTAAGTTCAAGCATTATCAGGCACTGGAGCTATTCATAGAGAAGCTCAATCCCCGCTTCCCTCCTCCCATGGAGTAGGAGGAGGGAGGGGATTTCTCCCTTTGGGTCTTGAAAAAACAAGAGTGAAAAACAGGGTGCTGGGCTATGGGGGAGATCTGTGTGTGTCAGGGCACTGCGGGTCTGTGTGGGGCATTGTGCAGTTATGGTGTGGGGCTGTGGGGAAGGGCACTGGGAGGGAGGAAGGAAGGGAGGGGAAATCTGTGTGTATTGGGAAACTAGAGAGTGGGGGTTTCTGTGTGGGGTGCTGGGCAGCTGTGGTGGGGCTGTGGGCAGGGGTGTGCTGGGCGAGGTGTGTGTGCACAGCACTGTGCATTTGTGGTGGAAGAGTTGTAGGGGGGTGCTGGGCAGGGGAGCTCTGTGGCACAGCATGGGCGCACCCCAATAGGAAAGGGCACGCTGGTAGCACACGGCCAGGCGGACCAGTGTGCCTCTGGCTCCCAACGGGGCTGCGCACCTGTGTCTGTCTGTCTCCCCCCCAGCTCCACCAATGTGGCCTGATAGTTCACGCTTGCGATCTGGTCACCCTCCCGCTCCCTCCATCCTTCACTCCCTTCCCTGCGTCCCCCCAGCCCTGTCCTCTGTCCCGTCCCCTCTGTCCATCCGTCCCTGCCCCCTTCGTCCCCTCCGCCCCATCCCTGCATCCCCCCAGCCCTGTCCTCTTTCCCGTCCCCTGTCTCCATCCGTCCCTGCCCCCTTCGTCCCCTCCGTCCCGTCCCTGCATCCCCCCAGCCCTGTCCTCTGTCCCGTCCCGTCTCCATCCGTCCCTGCCCCCTTCGTCCCCTCCGTCCCGTCCCTGCGTCTCCCCAGCCCTGTCCTCCGTCCCGTCCCGTCTCCATCCGTCCCTGCCCCCTTCGTCCCCTCCGCCCCATCCCTGCACCCCCCCAGCCCTGTCCTCTGTCCCGTCCCCTGTCTCCATCCGTCCCTGCCCCCTTCGTCCCCTCCGCCCCATCCCTGCATCCCCCCAGCCCTGTCCTCCGTCCCATCCCCTGTCTCCATCCGTCCCTGCCCCCTTCGTCCCCTCCGTCCCCTCCGTCCCGTCCCTGCATCCCCCCAGCCCTGTCCTCTGTCCCGTCCCCTGTCTCCATCCGTCCCTGCCCCCTTCGTCCCCTCCGCTCCATCCCTGCATCCCCCCAGCCCTGTCCTCTGTCCCGTCCCCTGTCTCCATCCGTCCCTGCCCCCTTCGTCCCCTCCGTCCCATCCCTGCGTCTCCCCAGCCCTGTCCCCCGTCCCGTCCCGTCTCCATCCGTCCCTGCCCCCTTCGTCCCCTCCGCCCCATCCCTGCACCCCCCCAGCCCTGTCCTCTGTCCCGTCCCGTCTCCATCCGTCCCTGCCCCCTTCGTCCCCTCCGCCCCATCCCTGCATCCCCCCAGCCCTGTCCTCCATCCCGTCCCCTGTCTCCATCCGTCCCTGCCCCCTTCGTCCCCTCCGTCCCCTCCGTCCCGTCCCTGTGTTAGCCAAAAGGGCTCGTTCTCCCTGGAGCTAGTCAATTACCCCAAGGAGGCACAGAGACCGAAGTAGAGTATAAACAGATAGCAGCCCTTTATTAAGACGATCAGCTGAGCGGGTGCCCCCCTCGGTTCATACCAGAGGAGTGACACCCCGAAACAGAGCAGTGAGTACATATATATACCATTTTTGACGTCATATCAGACCATAGTTATACAGCATATTTTCAGGATTTTGCAGACGTGGGGTACATAGGTCTATTTACTTGTACTCTAAACGTTCCACGTTTTTCCCTTTGATCCTGGTACTATTCAATATTTGTTATTAGTTATGTAAGCAGGTCATGGATCATTTAGCAATAGCATCATTTCCTAGAACAACCAAGCACATTCCCAAAACAGACAACTAAGCACAAATCATATTATCTATCAATCCCCCCTTTTTATGAAAGCATTTTAAGAGCTTCAATATCCCCAGTCCTCAGCTTTTACTGGTTGGAATAACACCATAACTCGCTGGTTTATAGTTTGGTTGATCAACCGTCGGATTATTGTCACTAAACAGGGGGTTAAACAAGCTAAAGCTAAGAGGGCCATGATAATACATATAACAAAAAGGAAGCTTTGGCGTATCCATTCTTTGTGTGGTAACCAGGAAGTGAGCCAATTTGTGTCCCACCCCTTCCAGGTTTGCACTGGGACGTGGGTTAGCTTCCTCATTTCTTTTGTTAAGCGTTTAACTGCCTTTCCATTATCATCTATTTGTAAGCAACAATTTGATTCATTTAATTTTGCACATAATCCTCCTTCTTCTGCTAGCAAATAATCAAGGGCTATATGATGCTGATAAATTGCAGTTCTCATTTGAGTAGCTTGATCAGCTAAAAGATCAAGTGCTGTGGCTGTTTGGTTTGTTACTATTTCCAAAATAGCTTGCAATCTGATTATTCGATTCAGATTATAAATCGGTTCCCTAGCTCCTGTTACGAGCTCATCGGGGTTCCACGTGGCTGGTCCATAATGTTCTATGATTCTTTCAGGAGGCCACTCCTGTGTACCCCATTTTTGGGAACTTCCAGCTGTTAAAGTGGAATCAATAGATCGTTGTTCCCTAATAAGATCATCATATACTTTGACTCCTAGAGTTTTTCCTTGCAAGAGAGGTAGTAGGAAGAATAGAGGCCTAATATATCCTACATAACATACCCCGGACCAATTGGGTGGTAGCCGACGGTAAGCGTATTGACCACAAATCCAGTAGTGGCCTTTTAGGGCCCATGTCCCATTAGCAAAGGGTCCATCCCAGGGGTCAGGAGTAGTTGTGTTAGGTGACAGGGACCAATTATTAGTTTTATACTTGGGCATTTCAAAATACAAGTGATCGCCAGGTCCTAACGGTCCTCCCCCCAGAACTGATTCGCCTTTAGAATTACAGTGCTCACATTTCCAGGCTCCTGCTCCCATTTTCCATACACAATTGCAACCCCCTCCTTTAGGCTGAGTAGTGCTTGACCAAAATTGCCTAAAGTGGGTTGTTCGGGTCCCATTATAGTGTTGCCACGCCCAGCGATAGAGTCGTATTACGTGATCCTTGGCTGTGGTATTATCTCGTTGGCAACTTAAGAATAGATAATTATCAAAGAATTTATCCTGTTGTATTGTGTTGCAACTGCTGCTACTGGCAAAATCATCACTATCATAAAGTTGATAGGAGCAGGCTATCCAGCTGCCATTAGTCAGCTGTACATGGGTTTGATTCCATCGCCCCTGATATTTAGAGCAATTGTATGGTAAACAATTAGGATCCCAGCAATCAAAGCCTGGGGATAAGGTCCATTCACATTGACTTTCCCCTACATATACTCCTTTTGGTTTTGTTCTATTAAGACATAGTATACCCATCCCAGAGGAATAGAGTCGCCATGGGCTACTATCCTGGGCCCATAGTTCTGTTCCATTACGGACCATACTTAAATTACTGACCCACCATTTGGGCTGTACTGGTTGGGCTACCCATGGCCATTCGTTTAAGTCTCCTGGTCCTCCACATACCCAACAATTACTAAGATTAAAGGACTTCGCTATTGTTTCTCCCAGTTCCAGGAAGGTATTTTCCCATCCAGTACAATGAAGAAGGTATATACTTAAAATTAACAGTATTATTTGCATTATGATTTCTTAAACGAACCCTTAAGTCCGTCCAGGGGCTTGTAGGTCCAGTTTGAAGCTTCTCCCGTGCTCCCTCGGGCTTCCGGTGCCGAGGTAGACAGAGGGCTGTCGTCCTCTTCTGGTGGTTCGACTCCTTCGTCAGGAGTAAGAAACCGTTTTACTCTTGTGTGATGAGTCCACTTGTTGCTCCCAAGAAGCTTTACTGCGGCGTGGCTGATGAGGGAGATGGTGTGTGGACCTTCCCACCGTGGTGTAAGGGGATCACGTTTCCACTTCTTGACGAGGACCTGGTCACCAATTTGAAATGGATGGACAGGTCGGTCGAGGGGTAGGGATTGGAAAGATGCGGCGTATTGATGTAGCTGAGATAAAACAGTCTGTAGGAAAGAAACTTGTTTCCATAAGGTATCTTTTCCCACTTCCCAGGTCACGTCTTCCCGGAATTCTGCAATAGGAATTCGGGGAGGAAATCCGAATACTAGTTCAAAGGGTGACAGTTTTAATCCTCGTCTTGGGGCCCTTCGCAAGCGAGTTAGTGCTAGGGGCAAAGCATCAAGCCATTTCAATCCTGATTCCATGCATATTTTAGTAAGAGTTTCTTTTAATGTTCTATTCATTCTTTCCACTTGGCCTGAACTTTGGGGGCGCCAAGCTGTATGAAAGTTCCACTGGATGCCTAAGGCTTGAGATACTTCTTGTGTCACCTTTGAAATAAAGTGACTACCCTGATCAGAATTAATAACCTCTGGTACGTGGTATCGGGGGATTATTTCCTGTATCAAGGCCTTAGCAACAGCTCGGGCTTGACAATGTCTGGTGGGGAAACACTCCACCCAACCAGTTAGTTGGTCAACAAAGACAAGTAAATACTTGTAGCCCCTGCATGGGGGTACTTCGGCAAAATCAACTTGCCATCTCTGAAACGGATATGTGGCCCAGGGCTGACCTCCCATCGGGGCTGGAGGTTCTCGGCCCTTCTGATTTGTTTGTTGGCAAATTGGGCAAGTGTTGACAATCCGTTGGGCCTCCATATGCATTCTTAATCCTTTAAGGGTTCGAGTAGCTAAGTCGACCATAGCTGCTGATCCCATATGCCCTTCCTTATGTAACAGTTGAAGGGTTTCCTTTAAAATTGGCTGAGGCACAAAGATTTCTCCTCCTGGCAATTTCCACCATCCCGAGGGGAGCAAACGGGCCCCTATGCATTGGGCATATTGTGTTTCTTCAATAGTATACTGTGGGGTTGGGACTCTACATTCAGTATCTTTTACTATCAAAAGCCACGCAACCCCTTCTTGTGCTGCCTCTCGTGCTGCCTTATCAGCTAATTGATTGTATTTTCGCTGCTCCCCTTGAGGGGTTTTGCCGTGAGCACGTACGTGGATTACAGCAACTTGTAGCGGGAGCATTAGAGCCTCTAGTAAGGATTTAATAAGGCCTCCATGTGCTATCTTTTGGCCTGAGGCTGTAATGAATCCTCTTTCCTTCCATAAGGTGCCGTGAGCATGCACCACCATATAAGCATAACGACTGTCTGTATATAAATTAAGAATCTTTCCTGTGCCCATTCGGAGGGCCTCAATGAGAGCCACCAATTCTGCTGCCTGGGCTGACCAATGTGGATTTAATTTAAATTTATAGATCTGGTCATTCTTAATTACCACTGCTGCCCCTGTGTATCGTTTGCCATTAAGTACGTAGCTAGATCCATCTACGTATCCCTCGATGTCAGGGTTAGGCCACGGTACGTCAGAGAGGTCTGAGCGTGGTTTAGTTTCTTGCTGCAGAACCTCAATACAATCATGTATGGGTTCGGGCTTACGGGGGTCCCCACGGTTAGGCAACAAGGTGGCTGGATTAAGGGAACTGGTGGGTCGAAAGGTCAAGTTAGGAGCTAACAGGAGTTCTACTTCGTAGCGTGAGTGGCGACTGGGATTTAAATGCCTAGCTCCGGCCCCTGTTCCCAATATTTGGGGTACTCCATGCGGGACTATGACCTCAGTATCTCCACCCAGGGTCAATTTCTCAGCTTCTTGCACGAGAAGGGCAGTAGCTGCTACAGCACGCAAGCAAGCAGGCCAGCCTCTGGCGACAGGGTCTAAGACCTTTGAATAATAACCAATAGGTTGCCAGGTTGGTCCTGATCGCTGGCACAGAAGTCCAGCCGCTACTCCCTTTCGCTCATGGACGTATAGGGTAAATGGTTTTCGTGGGTCCGGGAGAGCCAAAACAGGGGGTTGAATTAGTGCTGTTTTAAGTTCTTGAAATGCTTTCTCCATTTCCCTAGTCCACGTCCAGTGTAGTAACCCGTCCTTAGTCAATGATTCATACAGGGGCTTAGCCTTCCCTCCGTAGTCAGGGATCCAGAGCCGACAAAATCCGGTTAGGCCTAAGAAGGCCCTCAGTTCACACGGATTTTGTGGTTGGGGGCTCTCAAGTATAGCTTGGATTCGTTCCTTACCCAAGCTACGACTTCCCTGTGTTATTTGATACCCAAGAAAAGTCACTTGTTGTTTTACTAGTTGGATTTTGCTTTTTGAGACTTTATACCCCTGTTTGCCAAGATAATTCAGGAGTTCTACAGTTTGCTTTTTACATGCTGTTTTTGTTTCAGTGCTTAATAGCAAATCATCACAGTACTGAACTATGGAACATGTGGGATGTTGGACTAGGAATGGGGCCAGGTCTCTTTTTAGCTGGCTGCCAAAAATCTCGGGAGCACAGGTCAGTCCCTGTGGAATAACAGTCCACAGATACTGAGCTTTATAATGTGTATCTGGATCTTCCCATTCAAAAGCGAACAGTTTCTGGGATTCGGTGTCCAGAGGTATTGAAAAGAAAGCATCCTTTAGATCTATCACCGAAAACCAGGTATGTTCTTTGGGAATCTGACTGAGGATTGTGTGGGGATTCGGGACAACTGGATAGGGGGCCTCTACAAGTTTATTAACTTGTCGCAAATCCTGTACTAAACGGTATTGTCCATCAGGCTTGGGAATCCCCATTATTGGAGTATTGTATGGGGAGGTACCTTCTTTTAACCATCCACATCGTATGAACTTTAAAATGAGCGGTTTTAGTCCAATTCGTGTGGTTAGTTTCAGGGGGTATTGCCGGACACGGACTGGCCTGCTGCCCTCTTTTAATTGGATCTGTATCGGGGAAGCATTACAAGCTCGTGCCACGCCTCCTGTTTCTGCCCAGACCTCAGGATTAACCCTTGATGTCAACTCCCCTTCAGTCTCCTGGTTGTCTGTGTAAAGGATTTTATTACCCATTAGAGCCATTATATAATTGGAAGTTTGCTGTTTAGGCAAGCATACTTCTATCGTCCCATTATTGAACGAGATCTCCGCTTGCAATTTAGTAAGGATGTCTCGTCCCAACAATGCAATGGGGCAGGAAGGGTGGCAAACAAACTGGTGTACGATATGATAGTCACCCACTTTTACTAGAAGGGGAAGGGTCTTTGCTACTATTACATTTCGTCCTTCAAGTCCTTGGACAATAGTATGCCCCGAGGGTCTGCCTGGCGGTGCTGATTTAAGGGGAAGTACACTCAGAGCAGCCCCAGTGTCAATCAGGGCTTCAATTTGGCAGCCCCCTACCCTAATTTCTACCGTGGGATCCAGTCTAGCAGGTTGTGCTGCTAAGAGGGGCCGCTGGGTCCCTCGGCCTCTTCATTGGGGAGGGTCACTATCCGAGCCTCCTGCATTGTAAAGGACTGGGGGTGGGATTGTTTCAGTCCTGCGTCCCTGTCGTATCAGGTGCCTGTTAGGACACTCATTCTTCCAATGTCCTTCCTGTCTGCACAGAGCACACTGATTTCGTCCTAAGCGGGGACGTCGGGGCTTTCCTCCATCCCCTATAAAAACATTCTCATTTCTCCTATTTTGTTTTTCGCCCTTGTCCTGTCCTTGCCTCAGAGCCATTATGAGAGCCTTTGTTCCTTTCTTCCTTTCCTCCTCGTCCCGTCTATCATACACCTTTAAAGCAATTTCCAACAGTTCCTCTATATTCTTCCCTGATGCTCCTTCTATCTTTTGTAATTTCTTTCTAATATCCTCATAAGATTGACCAATAAAGAGGGGAGTTAGCACTGCCTTCCCATTCTGATCTCTCGGGTCTAAATCTGTGTACCTTCTACAGGTTTCGCATAAGCGCTCATAAAAGGCTGCTGGATTTTCTTTCCGTTCTTGCCTTATATTATACAATTTGGCCCAATTAGGGGTTTTCCGAATACATTGTTTCATACCCTGTACTATAGCCGTGGCGTATCTCTGATGGGCTTTTATCTCAGTCTCACTATGTGACCATTCGGGGTCCTTCTCGGGCAGTATATCATCTACAAGTTCGAGAGTCCCCTTGTTTTTTTCTACCCACTCACGGGCCTTTGCTAAGACCATACGCCGTTCGTCCGGTGTTAGCAGAACATTTAATACTACTTGCATGTCCCCCCATGTTGGATTATGTGCTGTTATAAGCATTTCAAAAATTGCTGTCAAGGGGGCCGGGTCCTCTGAAAACGGGGGATTTTGTAGTTTCCAATTATATAAATCACTCGTGGCAAAGGGGACATATACCATGGCAGGCTTTCCCTCTTTCCCTATTGTTTCACGGAGAGGGAGTGCCGTATGCACTGTGGTTTCATCTGTGTTGCTCCTGGTGTTTTTATATACACCGTCCGCATTCTCCTGTAAAAACGTATGTGTAATTTCCGTGTCAGTGGGGCTTGTCTCTTTTACTACAGTGGGAGGGTGCTTAGGGCCCGTACCCGCCATTATTTGTTTATCCAAGGCTTGCAAACTGGGATATAGTGGGGGCGGGAGTACATAATTTGGAGCCGAAGGAATTACAGAGGGTGGACAGGGCTTTAAGGGCGGGTATGGCTTTTTCATCGGTATTCGGGGTTGTCTTTTCATCGGGATCCGAGCCATTAATATTTGCAAAGTTTTTTGTCTACATTCTTGTAGCCAAGGTGGGGGATCGGATACCAGATCCTGCCAAATGTTAATATACGGGTACTGGTCCCAATGCCCGTCTCGGGTTACGATATTGTGTACGGCTTGTACTACTTCTAGTTTCAGTGAACCCCCGTCTGGCCAATCTACTCCAAAGGTTGTCCATTCTATTGTACAATATTTTATGAGATTGTCTTTACTTAACGGGACACCAAAGTCTGATTGGCGTTTAAACGCTTGCCAATTATTTAGCATACAACCAAGGGGTGTCCCTGCATAATAACTCTGAGTGGATCCCATCTTCTTATATGGTCGTAATCAAACACTATATACACTTACAGGGAAGAGACCTTCAGACAGTCGGCCGACCCCCATTGCAATCAAGATATCCTGGTCATTGAGTTTCCTCTAGCAGGAGTCTTGGGGCGGCTGAGGTCAGCGTAAGTCTTACCGGTCCCTATAAGACTGACAACTCCCTAACATACATTCATTCTCTGATACAAGGTAAAAAGAAAAAGCACTAATATACTAAACAACAGTACTAGGCCCAAAACATGGATAACCCACAAACTAGTTGAATCCCACTGTGCAGGCATGTTAACACAGAAGGTTAAAACAACATACTTACAATATACCTTCCTGTATACAGGCAGCCTCTTAAGTTCCCCTGAGTCCTCCCGCACTTCGGGGGCGTCACTCCTCAAACCTAGAGGCAAACGCACTTACCACCCGGAGTGGCCGCGTCCGGCTCTGGAGACTCGGAACAGGGCAAATTTAGGATCTCTGTGTCCTTGTGGACCCTCTCTAGAGAGGACACCGCCGCCCCGGTCGGCCGAGGTGATCCGAGAGCACGAGCCGCACAATCAGCTCGAGGTGGCCACTTCTCTCGGTACCAGCTCACTAGCCCCCGGTGCGATAGCGCCCTCTACAGGGAGGCTCCTGCCTGGCTCGCCAAATTGTTAGCCAAAAGGGCTCGTTCTCCCTGGAGCTAGTCAATTACCCCAAGGAGGCACAGAGACCGAAGTAGAGTATAAACAGATAGCAGCCCTTTATTAAGACGATCAGCTGAGCGGGTGCCCCCCTCGGTTCATACCAGAGGAGTGACACCCCGAAACAGAGCAGTGAGTACATATATATACCATTTTTGACGTCATATCAGACCATAGTTATACAGCATATTTTCAGGATTTTGCAGACGTGGGGTACATAGGTCTATTTACTTGTACTCTAAACGTTCCACGTTTTTCCCTTTGATCCTGGTACTATTCAATATTTGTTATTAGTTATGTAAGCAGGTCATGGATCATTTAGCAATAGCATCATTTCCTAGAACAACCAAGCACATTCCCAAAACAGACAACTAAGCACAAATCATATTATCTATCACCTGCATCCCCCCAGCCCTGTCCTCCGTCCCGTCCTGTCTCCATCCGTCCCTGCCCCCTTCGTCCCCTCCGTCCCGTCCCTGCATCCCCCCAGCCCTGTCCTCCGTCCTGTCCCCTGTCTGCATCCGTCCCTGCCCCCTTCGTCCCCTCCGTCCCGTCCCTGCATCCCCCCAGCCCTGTCCTCCGTCCCGTCCTGTCTCCATCTGTCCCTGCCCCCTTCGTCCCCTCCGCCCCATCCCTGCACCCCCCAGCCCTGTCCTCCGTCCCGTCCTGTCTCCATCCGTCCCTGCCCCCTTCGTCCCCTCCGTCCCATCCCTGCATCCCCCCAGCCCTGTCCTCCGTCTTGTCCCCTGTCTGCATCCGTCCCTGCCCCCTTCGTCCCCTCCGTCCCGTCCCTGCATCCCCCCAGCCCTGTCCTCCGTCCCGTCCTGTCTCCATCCGTCCCTGCCCCCTTCATCCCCTCCGTCCCGTCCCTGCATCCCCCCAGCCCTGTCCTCCGTCCTGTCCCGTCTGCATCCGTCCCTGCCCCCTTCGTCCCCTCCGTCCCGTCCCTGCATCCCCCCAGCCCTGTCCTCCGTCCCGTCCCGTCTCCATCCGTCCCTGCCCCCTTCGTCCCCTCCGTCCCGTCCCTGCGTCCCCCCAGCCCTGTCCTCTGTCCCGTCCCCTGTCTCCATCCGTCCCCTCCAGTTCATTTGCAGCCCAGCTCAGCCCCGGTCACTTTCGCCAGGTGGGGCCGGGCAGCTCCCCTGCGCTGCGATCCAGCACCGGGCACCGTCTTGCTCCCAGCCGCGGAGCACAGGGCAGGCTGTGCAGGGTGGGGAGGGATACTCGCATTGCTGACACCTGCCTGCCTCAGGGTTTTCTCCCTGCCCGCCGCGAGGATCGCGAGGGAGGGGAGCAGCGTGCCGCTGAGAGCCGTGTCAAATTGGCCGGGTGGCTGCCTGCAGACAACACGGGGGAGAGAACCAGACAGCCCTGTAACGCAGCCGCTGCTCGGTACCCGGATCCACGCTGCTGTGCCACCGAGATCCATCAAGTGCCACGGGAGCGGGGGACACACCACCCACCCCATGGAAGTGTCAGGGGCTGCTCGGGCTGGGAGCCCGACGGAGAGTCCAGCTGGGGAGAGGCTCAAAGCGGGGGGTAAAAACGTTGCACCAAAAATATGAAAAAGTTGCAAGACAAAAACCCTTTAATTACAGCTCGGACGGGCCCCTCCGGAGCAGGGGGGGCTGGGGGCCAGCCGCGGTCCCGCCGCCGGGCAGCAGCAGCAGCAGCGAGGCAGCAGGAGGGGGCGGCGCGAGACGGTTCCCGGGGATTCCTTGCTCGCGCCGCTGCCAGGGGGAGCCGCTGCTGCTGCGAGCTGGTGCGCGGGCGGTGGAGTGGGGGGTGTCCTCGCGGGCGGGGCTCGCGCCCAGAGCGCTGACACTGTCCGTTCGGAACTGGGACGCCGCGCGGCCGGGCCGCCCCACTTATGACGTCACCGCCCTCTGCCCCCGCCCAACCACCGTGGTCACCCGGGCTCCGCCACTGTCGCCGCGGCAACCACCAAAACAAACGTTCTCGGAACACGTGGGGCAGGGAGGGGGGTAAGGAAGGGCCGTGACGCAAACAAAGCAGCTGCTGGCAGCGCGCGGCAATGACGTCCCCGAGGAGGAGTCCGCGACGCAGGGACGGCTCCTCCCCCCGCCCCCCCGCTCGCGGGCAGCGCCCCAGCGCCTCGCGCACCTGTGCTGGAGGGGAGGCGGCGGCGGATGCAGGGACGGGACGGAGGGGACGAAGGGGGCAGGGACGGATGGAGACAGGACGGGAGGGAGGACAGGGCTGGGGGGTGCAGGGACGGGACGGAGGGGACGAAGGGGGCAGGGACGGATGCAGACAGGGGACGGGACGGAGGACAGGGCTGGGGGGATGCAGGGACGGGACGGAGGGGACGAAGGGGGCAGGGATGCAGGGACGGGACGGAGGGGACGAAGGGGGCAGGGACGGATGCAGACAGGGGACGGGACGGAGGACAGGGCTGGGGGGATGCAGGGACGGGACGGAGGGGGCAGGGACGGATGGAGACAGGACGGGACAGAGGACAGGGCTGGGGTGATGCAGGGACGGGACGAAGGGGGCAGGGACGGATGGAGACAGGGGACGGGACGGAGGACAGGGCTGGGGGGATGCAGGGACGGGACGGAGGGGACGAAGGGGGCAGGGACGGATGGAGACGGGACGGGACGGAGGACAGGGCTGGGGGGATGCAGGGACGGGACGGAGGGGACAAAGGGGGCAGGGATGGATGGAGACGGGACGGGACAGAGGACAGGGCTGGGGGGTGCAGGGACGGGACGGAGGGGACGGACGAAGGGGGCAGGGACGGATGGAGACAGGGGACGGGACGGAGGACAGGGCTGGGGGGATGCAGGGACGGGACGGAGGGGACGAAGGGGGCAGGGACGGATGGAGACGGGACGGGACGGAGGACAGGGCTGGGGGGATGCAGGGACGGGACGGAGGGGACAAAGGGGGCAGGGATGGATGGAGACGGGACGGGACAGAGGACAGGGCTGGGGGGTGCAGGGACGGGACGGAGGGGACGGAGGGGGCAGGGACGGATGCAGACGGGACGGGACGGAGGACAGGGCTGGGGGGACGCAGGGAGGGGACGGAGGGGACGAAGGGGGCAGGGACGGATGCAGACAGGACGGGACAGAGGACAGGGCTGGGGGGATGCAGGGACGGGACGGAGGGGACGAAGGGGGCAGGGACGGATGGAGACAGGGGACGGGACGGAGGACAGGGCTGGGGGGATGCAGGGACGGGACGGAGGGGACGAATGGGCAGGGACGGACGGAGGACAGGGCTGGGGGGATGCAGGGATGGGACGGAGGGGACGAAGGGGGCAGGGACGGATTGAGACGGGACGGAGGACAGGGCTGGGCGGATGCAGGGACGGGACGGAGGGAACGGAGGGGGCAGGGACGGATGGAGACAGGACGGGACAGAGGACAGGGCTGGGGGGATGCAGGGACGGGACGGAGGGGACGAAGGGGGCAGGGACGGATGCAGACAGGGGACGGGACAGAGGACAGGGCTGGGGGGATGCAGGGACGGGACGGAGGGGACGAAGGGGGCAGAGACGGATGGAGACAGGGGACGGGACAGAGGACAGGGCTGGGGGGATGCAGGGATGGGACGGAGGGGACGAAGGGGATAGGGACGGATGGACAGAGGGGACGGGACAGAGGACAAGGATGGAGAGACGCAGGGAAGGGAGTGAAGGATGGACGGAGTGGGAGGGTGACCAGATCGCAAGCGTGAACTATCAGGCCACGTTGGTGGAGCTGGGGGGGAGACAGACAGACACAGGTGCGCAGCCCCGTTGGGAGCCAGAGGCACACTGGTCCGCCTGGCCGTGTGCTACCAGCGTGCTCTTTCCTATGTGCCCTAAGGCATTCCTATGTTATTCCATAACATTCCTATGTGCCATAACATTCTTATGTGCTGAATAAGAGCACATAACATTCCTATGTTCCCCTCCCAACATCAGGAGGGGTGTGTGTGTGTGCCCTTTCCTATTCTTATGTGCTGATCAGTACTGTGGTAGCAGAACTGAAACTGAAAAGGTAGCAGGCAGGACTATGCGCAAAGAGAAAAGGGATGTAGACCTGCCCTTTGTACCCTGCAGGACCTGTGGTCACAGGCCCTTCCTAATTTGGGGGGAACCAAGGAATATAAAAAGTAATCTCTTGTAAATTGAACCAATGTTGTCTGACTGCTAGAGTTGGAATCTTGATACTAATTTTTCCTAATGATTGTAAGTTATTTACAGTCACCTGGCTGGCCTTTGAGGACTGACAAATCACAGCCAGAAGCTCTTTGATTTTTGGGAAGGCCCCAGATCATTTTGCAGCTGGAGTGGGCAGCACCACTCAGGCTACCGTTGATACACTAGGGCCATCACAAGTTCTTCTGCTGAGCATCCAGCATGACGTTTGACCACAAAAAGGGGCAGACAAATAGAAGAGGCAATATAGTATGTAGTGGGCTCAGGGATGAGAACAAAGGACTAATCCTAGCGTTGACACTGGCTCCCACTGTGGCCCTGGTCAAGTCACATAGGCCAAAATTTCCATACTTGAGTGCCTATAGTTATGTGCCTAAATCATTGACTTTAATAGGGTATTAGAGCAGTGGAAGCTACTCCAGCCATTGATCTTTTCCCATTTTGCATACTGAGGAGGGAGTGCTTCCTTGTGTCCCCCCTTGCAAGGATTCCCAGCACCCACGAGTTACTCATGTGGGTATTGAACATAAAATTTTCCCCATGCAAAAATACATTTTGTTTTCAAACAATCCAAGGACTTAGTTGACACGGAGAATTTTTTTAGAAAAAGGGCAAAATAGCTTGACATTTCAAAAGAAATCACTGTTTAATTTTCTTTATAGTTCAAACATTATTTTAAAGGAGTTGAACTCAGATGTTCCTGAGGTTTAACAATGACTTGTATACATAGCTCCCAGAATGGAACCTGTGCAAACAAAAAATAAACAATAATAGTGTCTTTTAAATTCACTGTATTTTTAAAGACACACAGAGGAGAATCAGCCAGGCTGATTCATTGTATTTTCCCTGTGCTGATGAAGGAATTAGAGACAATAACAGAGCTTGACAAAACCAGCTAAAGCCACCAAACCAACTGGAGGGTTAAATCTATCAATCAGCAGTAAATATGCCATACCAACTCTAACAAGATTAATCAATTAAGGTGGGATATTATCAGCAGGAGAAAAAAAAACTTTTTGTAGTGATAATCAGGATAGCAAACAGTTGACAAGAAGGTGTGAGTAACACTAGGGGAAAAATTAGCATGGGGAAATTTTTTTGGAAAAGTTATTTTGTTGAAGAATTGCGACTTTTAGGTCTGTAATCAAGCGTCCAGGGAGGTTGAAGTGTTCTCCGACTGGTTTTTGAATGTTATAATTCTTGACATCTGATTTGTGTCCTTTTATTCTTTTATGTAGAGACTGTCTGGGTTGGCCAATGTATATGGCAGAGGGGCATTGCTGGCACATGATGGCATATATCACGTTGGTAGATGTGCAGGTGAAGGAGCCCCTGATGGTGGGGCTGATGTGATTAGGTCCTATGATGGTGTCCCCTGAATAGATATGTGGACTGAGTTGGCAACTGGCTTTGTTGCAAGGATAGGTTCCTTGGTTATTATTGTTGTTGTGTGGTGTGTGCTTGCTTCAGGTTGGGGGGCTGTCTGTAAGCGAGGACTGTCCTGTCTCCCAAGGTCTGTGAGAGTGAGGGATCATCCTTCAGGATAGGTTGTAGATCCTTGATGATGCGCTGGAGAGGTTTTAGTTGGGGGCTGAAGGTGACGGCTAGTGGCGTTCTGTTATTTTCTTTGTTGGGCCTGTCCTGTGGTAGGTCACTTCAGGGTACTCTTCTGGCTCTGGAGCACCTGGTATTGGCCACTGTCGGTAGACAGATACTGGGCTAGATGGACCTTTGGTCTGAGCCGGTACGGCCGTTCTTATGTTCTTATACTGGGGGAAAATGACTAGCAACCTGGCTACCATGGCAAGAGCTACCTTTGACAACTGATTGCCTCCTTATTACCAGAACATCATTACAGAAAGGAAGCTTGTAATGAAACAGGGCCAGATGTGGATAGCCGGGATAGCCTCCTGCTGTGCTCATTTGGGTTTGTACTGTAGTACGGTGCAGTGTTTCTTTACAAAGGGCAATTGTTTGCTACTTTCCTTAGTAGGGACTAGGTGAAAATAAGATGAAAAATTCCAGCTCTTTTTCTTGGATATTGTTTATCTGCTCCTTGCACATTCAGGGTAATAGCTTAGAACTTTAGCGGAAACTGAAGTTGCATAAAATGAGTTTTGTTTTAATACAGTTTAATTTAATTACTTTCAATTCTCTGATAAACACAGGATTGAGTGGTGAAAAAGGGACCTTCACAAAGATAAGAATGGCAATAAAATATATATTGAAAAGAACAGATGAGTAAGAGCTTCATTGTTTAAACAGTACATAGAAAGAAAAAACTATTATATATTAAGAAAAAAATAAAGAAAGTAACAAACCAAAAACCCCTTCATTTAACGTTACTTAAGTTTGCTTTCATTAATAAAATAAACCATAAAATAATTAGGAAAAGAAAGTCAGGATTTTCAAAAACGATTAAAAGGTTACGAAATTTTTACGCCTCAGCTGACAGCCATTGGTTCTTGTTGTGCCATTTTTGGCTAGATCGAATTAGCCCTGCCCCGTGAAATCCGATCTCCCTGTCCTGCTGGACCCCCCAGCCAGGAGAACCCAGTAGGGGCCTCCTAGCTGTTTCTCTGCCCGGCTGGGGACAGGACTTCCTCTCCGTGGGGATATCAGACGCACTTGCAGAGGCAATGCAGAAGTGAGTGTGCTGCATCAGCCCGGTGTTGGGCTCAGGGCTTTGGCCTTGGCAGCTTCTGCTCCAGTCACATCTCTGGGTGCCCGGACTCAGAGCTTCTGGCCCCCTGTGGCTGCAGCCAGTGCTGGGGCACTGGGCTCAGGACTTTCATGCCCTTCCCAACTCCTGACGGCACTCTGGGTACCTGGGCTCAGGGCTTCTGCCTGGCATCTGAAGTGAGAGCTCTGGGCTTCCCTTGCAGTTCCTTCTGGGGCTCAGGGGTCCATTTCTCTGAATGCCCCGAAAATGGTAGGAGCCAAGCTGTTCCCAAGTAATAGGTAGGAGCTGAGGTGCTACAACATGAAACCTCTCTGAGGCTCTTATCTGCTCCACAGGGACGTCTGTCTTCTCACTCAATTAGCAGTGGGAAAGGGGAAAACCCCAAGGAGGCTCCTCCTCGCGCTCACAGGCTGTCGGGGGCAGAGAATTCACCCCAAGGCCACGCTTGTGAGTCTGTATCATAACACGCATGCACAACAGCACTGCACAAAGTTTATAAACGTCACCTTAACTCTGATGGTTCCTAACGTTTAAAGGCCCCCAGGGGTGCAACTTGGAGCTGGGGTACCGCTGAGCTCTCTGTCTCCCCAGCCTGGGCTCCCTCTCACACTGCTGCTGGGAGAAGATGCAGCTCGCTCCCGTCCCTGCACTCACACAAACCTTTGCACAGGCAGGGACACACCCAGCTCCAGGGACCAGGAAGCTTCTCCCCAGCTCCCCAGCCTAGGTCCCCAGTGCTGCAGCGTCTTGCCCTGGCCAAAAGCCTGACGGGATCACTTTATTACCCAGTCTGCTCCTCCCTCCAAGTGGAGAGGATCATGCACCAGTCTCTGGTCCTGAGCAGGTGCCCCAACCACATCTAGCAAAACGAAGAGTTTTAGGGGGAAATAGAACACACATTGATTAACTATGCAAAGATAGGCTTGAAGGGATTGTAAGCAATGAGCGCACAGATCAATGCAGGTTACCCAAGAACTGAACCAAAAGAACCCTCTGCTTTGGCCTCAGCAGCAGATCTGGGGCGGTGAGAGCTGAATTCCAGACTCACTTTCCTGCTCAGCCGCAGCTCTTTCCCCCAGGTCTCTCTCCTTGCCGGCAGGCTCCGGCTCATGGCTCCAGCCACCGCAAAGAGTCCGAACCCTCCCTGCCCCCCAGAGCTGGGCACAAAGGGGGCTAATGCAGATCTCTCCCCCATACAGACCCGGCTGCGGCAGAAGCCCAGGCACCCACCGGACCCCCAGCAGCCCCCACACTCCAAATGCCCTGCACCGCACACACCCGCTGGCCTCACAGCTCCTCCCCACCCTCCCATGGTCTCATGGGCTCATAGACTCATAGACTCGAAGGTCAGAAGGGACCATAATGATCATCTAGTCCCACCTCCTTCACAACGCAGGCCACACAATCTCACCCATCCACTTCCATAGCAAACCCCTAACCTATGTCTGACTTACTGAACTCCTCAAATTGTGCTTTGAAGACCTCAAGCTGCAGAGAATCCTCTAGCAAGTGACCAGTGCCCCATGCTGCAGAGGAAGGCGAGAAACCTCCAGGGCCTCTGCCAATCTGCCCTGGAGGAAAATTCCTTCCCGACCACAAAGATGCTGATCACTTAAACCCTTAGCATGTGGGCAAGACTCACCAGACAGCACCCACGAGAGAATTCTCTGCAGTAACTCACATCCCAACCCATCTAACATCCCATCCAGACCACTGGGCATACTTACCTGCTGAGAATCAAAGATCAATTGCCAAATTCATTGCCAAAATTAGGCTAGCCCATCATACCATCCCCTCCATAAACGTATTAAGCGTAGTCTTGAAGCCAGATATGTCTTTTGCCCCCAATACTCCCCTTGGAAGGCAAGTCTAAACTCCCTAGTGTCCACTTGATAGCCACTGGTTCTTCTTCTTCTGCACAGCATCGCTCGTGGAGAACAAGGACCTGCACGTCTACAGTCGTACTCTATCTTTGTTTCAAGAATGAAAACAAACTAGCGCCTCAGAGGACCGGAACGGATTTCAGCTGATGGACAGCTTTGCTCAGTGTTTGTACATTTTAACAGGAATATATTGAATGATTAAATTCATTTCACGTCCCCGTTCAGCGGAACTCCTGAACATACAGGAGATGGATATGAAAATATAGATCAATTAAAAAAGAGGACATGTAAAAGAGCAGCTGGACTTGAACCAGAAACCTCTCGATCCGCCCTCAAATGCACCACCACTGAGTTCCCTGAGGCAGCTGAGTGTTGGAGCCAGTGATCTTGAAGAGTATGAAGGGGACACTTATTTCAAAGAGCTTCTCTTCCATTCCCAGACATGAGTGGTTTTAAAAATGGAGTTTCATTACATTTTCTATGTGCATGTAAACACCAGAGCTTGCACAATCCCCACAACTGCTCAGTCTCACCAGAGCACAATAACTTTGGAGGCCCCACACCCAGCTACCCAGCTCTGCGGCCTTTAACCTCTTCAGCAGTTCTCCAATGCCTTAAAGCCACAGGGCACAGCATGGAATTTCACCCCATTAATCCTAAATCAATTTGGATGAAAAATCTTTGCAAAAATATTTCGTTTTCCAAACCAAAAGCATCTCCCGTTTGTGGCGTCCCCTTAAACTGTCTCTTCACACACAAAGAGGAGACACTTCAATTTGGAAATGAGATAAGATGCTTCAGTCAGGGTAAGCAGTTCCTCCCCTTCATGATTGAAAGATCATAAAATGCCAGTAAAATTGACTTTCAGTCCTTACACAGCAGACCCCACTGACGGCATCTCCCCGGGGCCGGGTGGGGCCAGGTCACCTTCTGAAACCTTCCCATACCCGGGGGAACGGGAAAGTGCGAGGCTGCAGCGCCACCTAGCGGCCACAGGACAAATCGCCGGCTGCTGCACCTGTGGACACTGGGAGTTCGCTTAACATGGAAAGCTGCCTAATGCAAGTTGGCAAAATGGGGGTCTGCTGCACTACATCATCATCTGCAATGACTCAACCCGATAGGACACCTCCAGTGCTACGCTGCTACTAGTGACCCTCTCAAACAGGTCCCCACAGCTCCCCAGCCTCCCCCCACCAGGAGGCAGCTAGGAGAGGCTTGTTACATTGCTCTACAGCCAAAATGCTTCTGAAATAAATGGAGTCCAACTTTACTAATTCTGGGTCACTGAGAACGAAAATGATGCTTAAAATTCTTGATTAGCTCTAGTTTTCAAGATATGCTATTGAGTCAGTATTTATGACCCTTGACTTGGGAATGGCGGAGGATAAGTGAGTTATAAAGGGACGGGATCTCAATTTAAACCAGTAATGGCTATAATACATCTTTGACTGGATCTATGAATAAATCTATGAATGGCTTTGGACAGTACTTGCTTTTTAGGCAAAACAATGAAGGATACAATCTGAAGCTGGTATTGCCTCAGACATGATATGAATTGCATCATGTTATTCCTAGAAGTCATGGATGATGCAATCATAATGAAGCTGAACCAATTGCCCTATATCAGCTCTAGAAATCATACAGTGTCTTGCTCTCTTATTTGTCAGTGTTTGATTTTGCAAAGGGCCCCATTTCTCTTTAGCCAAAGTGAGCAGAGATGCCTCGTACTTGTGTGAACAGTGCAGATAACTTGTGCTATGTTTGTGGTGAAGTGACTTTTGCATCACAAAAGTGCAGTATAAACACTATGGTTAAGAAAGCCTATCACTTTTCTTTTGGCTGCAAAATTGGAGATCAGGTGTGTGTTGGAAGCAATGAGTGTGGCAATCTCAGTGAACCGACGGAGGGTGACGGTGGTCAGAGAGAGACAACGGAAGGTTAAAGGGGCAACGATGGGCATAACGATGATGATTGTGTTGTATTTCATTCCTTAGATCTGGTGCCAGCGCCCGTCCCTTTAGCCTTTTAGTTTACCAAGAGTAAAACTAAATATCTGTTGAGATACAAGGGAGAGTCTGTGTCCATTCCTGCTAGCTGCACAGGGGTTTGACGTTGCTGCTTTCAATCCTCCGGCTCTGCCGAGACAAGGAACAATTCAGGCGGTCACTGAACTGAAGGAGGGAGATGATTTTCTGACAGGGAGGGACGGCTCCTTTTAAAGGTGTTTGGCAGGCAGCCTCCTTCCCAGGTCTGTCCCGACAACACCCAGTTGAAAAGGGACTCTCCTCAGCCCTCCTCAGCCCGGTGAAAATGAGCGAGTGAGTGTGCGTGGGGGAGAGCGAGTGACGGAGGGAGATGGATTGAGCGGGCCGGGACCTCGGTGAAGGGGCGGGATGAGGGTGTTCAGTTTTGTTGGGTCAGAAAGTTGGCAACCCCAGATCCAGGGGAAACAACTCAAACGCCCAACGAGTCTGGCCAGGGGCAGGACATCAGCTTTGAGGGGAGGGGTGGGTGTGGCAGTGACATCACAAAGGCCTTTTGCAGGAATTCGGCCTATTGGGCAAAGGTGGTGGGGAGGGGGTGACCTCACAGAGAGATCCCGACATCAGCCGGGGAGGACAGAGGTGCAGGGTCAGGCCAGTCTCTGAGACCTCCCGGCTTTGCTGCCGCAAGTCACCTTCGCGAGGTCTGTCCTCGAGGGCTGAGAGAGAATTAGGATTCAGAGTTGTGAGCATGAGGAGGAACCTCTGTGGAGTTTTCTCCTTTCCTACCACTGATTGTGCCGAAAACAAACTTCCCTTTGAGAAGGTAAGAGGCTCAGAGAGGTTTGGAACCTGTTCCATCTGATCCACCTGGCGCAGGCAGCATTCTAGGCACAGACAACACTGGCTTCAGGTGGCAGAATTTGATTTCCTCCCTAGGTTTTGATGGTTGGAATCCCTGGGGACATTGGGGTGTATCCTTTTTGGTTTATCTTTTCCTCTTTCCTCCCTCCTTTCCCCTCTTCTCTTGCTTCTTTTTTCCCTTTTCCAGCTTCCCTCCCTCTACCTAGGAGGGACGGGTCTGGAGTGCGGGCAGGGGAGGGGTATTGCTCTCATTGCGGGAGGTCCTCACCAAGAGGTGGGTCTGGGTCTGAGAGTGATCCCCTCTGATGGTGTCCTGGGCCGTCCTTTGGGACATCTGGTGAGACCCCTCAGCCTCCTGCCCCTCAGAGTCTCAGTGCTGATTGGCTGAGCAGGGGACTATCGACACCAAGGAGACTCAGGTCAGTTTGGTCTCTTTTCAAATCAGGCAAATAAGTCACAACCAATCCAATGTATGGAATTAATCTTGCTGCTTCTCTCCATTAATTGTCTCTTGGCAGGTCATGATTTTCAATAATGTCCTAGGTCTTCTAAAATACTTGCTGAATAATTACTATGAACCACTGTTGGTCTCTAGCTCACTTGAGGGCACTTTATTCTGATCACTCAATGTGTGAAATTCAAGATGTGAGAGAGAGGCTGAAAGTCAGGAGCAGTGTTTCCTCTAATTTGTTATGTCCATGTGTGGAATGAATTTTGTTTTGGGCACAAATATGGAGGTGAGGTGTAACACATCACCTGCATATTGCGCTCCTTACAAAATTCATTCTGCACATGGATTGTGTGTGGCAGGGGTGAGGCTGAAAGGTTTGGAGTGTGGGAGAGGCTCGGGGGGGGGGTTGCGGCGCAGTGATGTGAGGGCTCCGGCTGGGGGTGCAGGCTCTGGAGTGGGGCTAGCGATGAGGGTCTCAGCATTGGAGCAGAGGGTAGGAGTGCAGGGGGTGAGGGCTCTGGGGTGGGGCTGGGAATGAGGAGATTGGGGAGCAGGTTGCCCCAGGGAGAAAGAACTGCCCCCTCCAGCCCTCTCTCCCCACAGCAGCTCAGGGCCAGATGAGAGGGCACCTGTCTCCAAGCCGCAGCAGCGCCGGTGGGGCTGGGTTGGGGCTGAGGGAGGAGACAGGATTTATTTTTCCGAAGTCAAAAGGAGGAAGGGATGGAGTTATGCTTCAGTTTTTACCTCATAAACTTATTCCTGTCTAACCTACAGGACACTATGGGAATAAGACACTATGTCATGTGGTGACATCACAAGAGCAGAGGATGTGAGAACTACAGCAACTGAGAGGGTGGGGGATTTAGAGTCGGATTGTTTCAAATGCTGCATTTGTCGGCTGACATTTAACAGCAACGCTTAGCTAACACAATGGAGAAAGGAATTCTCTGCTAAAGATTCAACTTGCCCCTTTGGCCAACTCTGCCCCTTCCCTGACCGGAGTGTGCTCAGAACAGCCCCACCTCCCCCCGCACACACACACACACACACAAGCCCACAGCTGGGCACCCAGCACAAAGCCAGGGAAGTGGTTGCTTGGCTTGTTTTACTTTTTGCTTTGCAGAAGGTTTTTTCAAAAGCATTTTCTGCTCTTGTTCCCCATGGTGAGGAAGCAGATGGTTGTGGGGAAGGGAACCTGAGAGCGGTGGAGCCGGGGCAGTGGGGGGGGGAGTTGGGGGAGGCTGAAGAGGGCAACGGGAGGCTGGAGGTGACTGGGGCGATGGGGGAAAGGGAACAGTTTGGAGGAGGCTGAAGGGGGAGATGGGGGAACGGGACATTTGGGGGGGCTAAAGGGGGCAATTGGGGCAGCTGTGGGAGGCTGAAGAGGCTGATGGGGGAAGTTGGGGGAGGCTAAAGGGAGCAATGGGGGAAGTTGGGGGAGGCTGAAGAGGGTGATGGGGGAAGTTGGGGGAGGCTGAAGAGGGCAACGGGAGGCTGGAGGTGACTGGGGCGATGGGGGGAAGGCAGTTGGGGGGCTGCTCGTCCCCACGGGAGGGGAGGAGGAAGAGGAGCTGCCCTTCTTTCTGAAGCTGTTTCCTGTTAGAACTTGCAACTTCTCTGTTCCTGAGCAGGGTCCTGTGATGAAAAGGAAACTAGAGAGATTCGTGGTCCTGCTTTCAGCAGGGGGTTAGGCTGGATGACCTCCTGAGGTCTCTTCCAACCCTAATTGTCTATGATTCTGTGTTTCTGTGGAGGACAGGTCCATCAATGGCTATTGGCCAGGGTGGGCAGGGATGGTGCCCCTAACCTCTGTCTGTCAGAAGCTGGGAATTGGGCGACAGGGGATGGCTCACTGGATGATTCCTGTCTGTTCATTCCCTCTGGGGCACCTGGCACCGGCCGCTATCGGCCGACAGGACACTGGGCTAGATGGAGCTTTGGTTTGACCCAGTCTGGCCGATCTTCTCTTCTAATGCTCTTCTCACATGCTCAGTAACAGCTGCAAGCTGCTGCCCTTACGCGCCATCAGAATCTGCTCCCTGCAATCAAAGGCCGGAAAATCCCCCTGAAGGGGGGAAATCGGAGGGGCGGGATGGGCAGAGGGACAAAACTGGGACAGGATCAGGGGTTCAGATGGGGGCTGCCCTGCCAGGTAGGTGCAGAAGGGAAAACCCCCAGCTAGAGGGAGGCAGAGGGGATAGAAGTTCCCACAGATGGGGTGAGCCGGCAGCTGCAGTTCCAAACTAGGGTGTGGTGGATGGTAGAAGGACTCGTGTTCCTCGCAGGATGGTCCATCTCAGCCCCCCCTCCCCAGGGCTGTGGTGTTAAAGGCCCCGAGTGGCCCAGTGCCCAGGCTCCACCGCTCTGCTCTAGCTGAAATGGTGACTGAGCTGCCAAGGGAGATGTGATTCAGGGAAATAGTTTAAACCTCCCTCCCCCCATCCCCTCATCATAAAGCAAACGGATACTTTTAGACGTGTTTACGCCGTTTGAAAGAATTCCTGGCCAGTTTCCGTCTCGGTAACATGTCTGCTTGGAGCCTCAGAGTAGCTCAAGATTTGTCTTATCTGCTGCTCTGATTGCCTGAATTAGTCTCCCTGTCCTGAGCTCCCTGGAGTTCTGCACCTTTTCATTGTTTATTTCTAGCAATGGTATTTGGATGACAGTGTCCAGTAGTTCAGGCACCCAGCTGAGAGGCAGGAATTAGGACACACCGGGGAGCTGATCCCCCTGCCCCACTCGCTCTCATTAGTTAGCCCCAATGAACCCCCTTCAAAGGGAGAACTGGCCAAAGCCCCACCACGGCACAGTGCTTCGCGCACTGACCTGAAACATGGGGGACCCTGGTTCAAATCCTTTCTCCCTTGTGGACAGTGGCGGGGGGCGGGGGTGATGCTGGCAGCCCCAGCTCATGCCGGTGGCCTCAGGCCTCCCTGAGGCACAGATCTAGCCCAAAGGCAGACTTGCCTAGGTGGCAGGATAGCCCCGAGTGCCCAAGGGGACTGTCTGTGACTCCCTGCTCAGGCTGTTCGTGTGCCTGGGGAGTTCGCTCTCGGGGGGTGGAAGCTCCCAGTCCCCATGGGGGGTGCCCTGGTGTGTAACAGTCTGCCCTGAGCTTGGTACTCACGTCCCTGAGCTACTCTCTGCAGCTGGACAGAGGGAATTGAACCTGGCTCTCCCACATGGCAGGTGGGTGCTGGGAGCACAGGACCTATCTGTGAGAGAGGGGCAGGGCTAGGACACCTCCCCGTTGTCAGTGTCTCCCTGGGCGGGCTTGGCTGGCTCCCTGCCTGGGGAGCTGGTGGTTGTGAGTTGTGTTGTAAGGTGCCTGTGTCGCCCGTGCATCGTACAGGGAGTTCAGGCCCCTAACTCCGCTTTGTGGATCACTGGGTTGTTCCTGGATTTTCTCGCTGCTGAAACCAGGTCCTGTGACGCTCAGCACTGCCCCCCCTCAGTCCCGTCACGGGGTGTAGCCAGTCCGGTCTCTGCAGAGCCCAGCTGAGCAATGCCTGATTGACATGGGTGTGCACAGGAGAAGAGACAGAGCACAGGCTGGAAAGTGACACATCACAGCAAAGCCCAAACGCTCCTCCTAGGGGCACGATATTCCCTGTGGGTGCTGGGGGGACACGCTGTGATGGGATCCGCTGTGCCCCCTGAACCCTCTCCAGCCTGGGCTGTCTCCCACAATGCCCTGCTCCAGGCGCTGTTATCCCTCGGCACAACGGCATGTGGAGCGGCTTGATTGCATGGATGCTCCCGGAGCCACTCGTGAATCCCACAGTGAGGTGCCCGCCAGATCCCCCCAGCTCCCAGCACTGCGCCTCAGGAATATGCTGTGTGTGTTAGTAATTGGTTCCCCACTTCCCCACTGGAAGGTGGAGCTACACCAGGAACGTGGGGTCTGTGGTGTCGCGGTTTGGGTGGGTTATTGGAAGAGCGGGGAGGACTAGTCTATGGCAGAAGCCTGCGATTTGCCTTGCCTGCCCGGCTTGCGCTTTTGGCTTCACTTTTGGTTTTTGATTTTTTTCCTCCACTGTCATCAGTTCATCCCTTCCCACTGAACTGCCCAGTGCCTGGCTTGGAGGTGGAGGCAGGAGGAGAGAGACAAGAGTGAGATTTCAGCATCTCCAGTAGCCCCAACAAACACTGTGGGGTTTTAATTCATAGCTGTTGTCGGTCTGGGGGAGACCTTGGTGCACCAGCGGGGGAGGGTGTCTGATGGGGTTGGTGGTCTGGCTGGGGGCAGACATTGCATCCCCTTTCCCACTGCTAATTGAATGAGAAGACAGACGTCCCTGTGGAGCAGATAAGAGCCTCAGAGAGGTTTCATGTTGTTGTTTCATGTTGTCCTAGGTTTCCTTCCTATGGACTGCATCACCAAGTGGAATTCATGGCAAACCATTGCCATTATGCAGTAAAACATCTTTAAGACTTCGTCTTCGATGAATCAATGAACAGTCTCCACTCATGTGGATTGTGAACGATGTTGCAATGTCCTGGTGAAATCGCTCGCCCAAAACTGTGGAGCTGCAGTAGTGCTGGGGCAGTGATCCCCACCAGTGACCTGGGCCATCCTTTGAGCTCTCTGGTGAGACCCCTCAGCCTTCCATCCTCAGTCTCTACCCTGATTGTCTGAGCAGGGCGTTAATGACAGGGAAGAGACTCAAGGCCTTTTTGTTCTCTTTTAACACCAAGTCATAACCAGTTATATGTTTCATGGATTGTGCTGCTTCTCTGCATTAGTGGTCTCTGAGCAGTTCATGATTCTCTCTAACATTGCAGTTCTCCTAAAATACTGGCTGAATAATTACTGTGCACACTTGTTGGACTGGAGCTCATCTAAGAGCACTTTACTGAGGTCATTCAATGTATGAATTTCAAGATCCGATGGTTAATTTAAAAATCAGGTCTCTGGGGGTCCTATTCCCAATTCAGCCATTGACTGGCTTTGTGACCTAAGACAAGTCAATTCTCCTTTCTCAGCCTGAGCGTCTCCCTCTTTCAAGTAGGGATAATAATGATCCGCTCCTACCTACCTCAACACACTCACTCTTCCCCAACACACACACACTGTCTCTCCCCACACACAAACAGTCTCCACACTGCAGCTGAAAAGCAGCTGGCAATCTAGTAGGATGACCGTGGAACAATGGGATAGAGAAACCTGCATCACTGAAAGTGCAGCCACAAAGACACCACACACCATCTTCCCCTAGCTGGCAAGAATCAAACCTCCACAGAAAGATTCCTGTGGTATCGTAGGCCAGCTTCCTAAGGCCTCAGCCTCAACCACTTAACACTTTCTACACTCTGGTTCTGTTCTAACGGAAGGATCATTTCCAATTGTTCGCTCAGACCAGCTTGCCCAGCACCCTCACTGCTGTGCATCTCTGTATGTGTGGCCATGGCTGAACAGCAAGAATTCCTGCCCATTTCCCTTCTGGCTGGAGCATGGTTAGAGTGTGTTTGTGGTTAATGATTTTGCTGTAGATTGTTGGCTTCCTGCTTTGGCAATTCAGACAGTCCCTTTTCCCAACATATCTCCAGCACATCAGTCCCTGGCTGAGTCTCCTGGGCAGTGGAAAACATCTCTTGTTTGGTGCTGCCAAGGGGATCGTGCAGAGCTGAGATGTCTCTCAGCTTGGATCAAAGGGGAATGTTGGATGGAATTTATCACACAACCCTCCGTGCTCCGCAGAGCCCCATGGGGAGAATGTAGGAAGGGGGAGTCATTCCTCCCCTGCACTCCCAGAAGAGTTGCTAGGACTCCTTCCTGCCAGCTACTCACCCCTGGCTTCATCCTTAGCTCCTAGGATCTTTCTGCTCCAAAGGCTCCATAGTCCTGGGGTAGGGAGGGTGTCACTGCACAGTCTGAAACACAAGGGAGGTTTCTGGAATTGAAGGAAGGAGCAGAAAATGGAGAGGAAAGAAACAGAGAGAAAACGCCTCGTCTCTCTCCCCTCCCCGCCATCAAGAAATGTTACCAAGGACCAGCGTTAGGGGAAATTGTGCCCTGGGCAAAACTTGTATTTTGGCAAAGTTCTTGGTTCAGGCTTGTAGCAGTGATGGAATAAACTGCAGGTTCAAATCAAGTCTCTGGAGTACATCCACAACTGGGATGGGCCATTCAGTCCTTTGTACAGAGCTTCAGTTTGTAGCCAAGTCCCTCCAGAGGTAGGAAGCAGGACTGAAGACCAGATGGAGATGAGGCATCAGTCTTTTATAGTCTCTTGCCATGTGGTCTTTGCTTTCTTTGTCCCAAGGACACTCTATCCAGCACGTGACATCGAAAAACCTTAGAGTTCTGTCCATAGGCAGGTCCCTGCACACCTTGCTGAGCCACAAGGCATATCTGCCTTCTCTCAATGGGTCAATTGTGTAGCTGATGGTCCTTAATGGGCCATCAAGCAGGCTAGGCAGAGCTGACACCAATTTGTCTGGCTGGGGTGTTCCCCAGAAGCATAGCACAAGTTGGAAATACAGGCAGCATAGAGCCAATATTTATAATGTCAACTACAAAAATGATATATATCTAGAGATAGCATAATTATAATCAGCCAATCATAACCTCTCCATAGACCCTTTATGTGACCACCTTTATACAATATTGGCTGCAAATATAGAACAGTGGTGGCAACGGTGATCTATACAGTTACAGATTATGTCAATAACGTCACAGGAGGTGACATGGTATCAGTGAGACTGATACTGGAATACTGCCTCCAGTTTTGGTGTCCTCATTTGAAAAAGATGGTGTGAAATTGGAGTTGAGGCAGCAAAGAGCCACCAAATGTTCTGAGGGCTGGAGAAAAATGCCTTCTAGTGAGCTATTGAAAGAGCTCAACCTGTTTAGCTTCTCATAAGAAGATTGAAAGGTGACTTCATTGAAACGTTGAAGTGCCTTAATGGAGAGAAAAGATTGGCTATTAAAGGGCTCTTTAATGTAGCAGAGAAAGGCATTAAAAAACCCAATGGCTGGAAGGTGAAAAGAGACAAATTCATATTACAATTAAGGCACAAATATTCAACAGTGAGGATGATTCACCACAGGAACAAGCTACCAAGGAAATTGGTGCATTCTCCATCTCGTGACGTCATTTCATGAAGACTAGATGCCTTTCTGGAATGTGTTTACCCCCAAAGTAGCTCTTGTGTCATACAGGAGGCCTGTGATATGCAGAGGTCAGATTAGATGCTCTAATGGTCTCTTCTGGCCATAAAGTCAACTAATTTCTGAAAAACTAAGTGTAGCATTGGGAGCAGCGTCTGATGTTTTACTGTCTAGCCGGCTTGCTTCCTAGAACGAACGCTCCTTGAGTGGGGTGATCCACAGGGAGTAGCTCAAACCTCCAAAATGCCTGGCCAGAGAAAGGACATTAGCACAGCAAGGGAGGGGTGTGGCAGTGACATCAGAAAGGCCTTTTGCAGGACCTCAGACTATTGGCCAAAGGTGGTGGGGAGGTGGTGACCTCACAGAGAGATGCTGACATCAGCCAGGCAGGACAGGGGCGAGGGGCCAGGGAAACCTCAGAGACCCTGTGGCTTTGCTTCAGCAAGTCTCCTTCTCCAGGTCTCTCTTTGAGGACTGAGAGTATTCGGGTTCATGGACGTGAGCACCAGGAGGAACCTCTTTTGTGTTTTCTCCTTCCTTTTAGTGATTTTACTAGAAAACAGATGTCCCTGTTTAGAGGGTTAGAGCCTCCTCGATGTTTGAAACTGTTCGGTCTGATCATTCTGGTGACAGTTGAATTCATGGAAAACATGATCTTAAGGAGGCAGAATTTTATTCCACACCTGGGATTTTGTCCATTAGAATCACTGGGGACATTAGGGTTTGTCCTTTTTGTTTCAACTTTTCCTCCATCCCCCCCCTCCTTTCTCTTCCTCTCTTGCTTCTTTTGTCCTTTCTCCTGTTCCCCTCCCAACACCAGGAGGGGTGTGTGTGTGTGTGTGTGTGTGTGTGTGTGTTGCGGGGGAGTGCTCGGCAGCTCTCACTGTGGGAGGTCCACCCAAAACTGTGGAGCTGCAGTAGTGCTGGGGCAGTGATCCCCGCCAGTGACCTGGGCCATCCTTTGAGCTCTCTGGTGAGACCCCTCAGCCTCCACTCCTCAGTCTCTACCCTGATTGGCTGAGCAGGGGGTTATTGACAGGGAGGAGACTCGGGTCCTTGTTGTTCTCTTTTAAGACCAAGTAAATAAGTCATAACCAGTTATATGTTTGACAAATTTTGCTGCTTCTCTGCATTAGTGGTCTCTGAGCAGTTCATGATTCTCTCTAACATTGCAGTTCTCCTCAAACACTGGCTGAATAATTACTGTGCATACTTGTTGGTCTGGATCTCATCTGAGAGCACTTTATTGAGGTCATTCAATGTATGAAATTCAAGATCTGATGGTAAATATGAAAATCAGTGTTAGGGGAAATGGTGCCCTGGGCAAAACTTGTACTTTGGCAAAGTTCTTGGTTCAGGCTTGTAGCAGTGATGGAATAAACTGCAGGTTCAAATCAAGTCTCTGGAGTACATCCACAACTGGGATGGGCCATTCAGTCTTTGTACAGTGCAGGGGGTTAATGACAGGGAGGAGACTCAAGGCCTTTTTGTTCTCTTTTAAGACCAAGTAAATAAGTCATAACCACTTATATGTTTGATGGATTTTGCTGCTTCTCTGCATTAATGAGGCAAGTATGAAGCCTCATTCAAAGACCAGGGGTCACTATATTACTGCACAGTCAATCAATGCAGTCAATCAATGCAGTTGTAGATAAATCTCTGCATTATGCATTTTTGTATAACTTGTATATGACTTTGTATTGAACCTTGGTAATATGTTATAGCGGGCCCCTAAGGTAGTGTAATTAAGGTAAAAGAAAAGTGTCTTTTTGCTAGAAGTAGAATAAGATCTCCCCCCACTTGGTAATCAACTGCCCTGTTGAATGAATGAGGTGTGACTGAGCAAGGCGTGGAGGGCAGTACCTCCAGACAGCTGCAATCCTTGGAGAGGGGCTGGCAGCCCAACCAAGGACAATCAAGCTTGGCAAGTGGGCTGACTAGAGAAGAGCAGACATACTGATGGCCTCGGGGATAAGAAGCAAACACCTTCCTGTGGGAACAACCCCCAGCCCAGAGAAAAGCAGCTAGAAGGACCAACAGACACAGTCACAGATTTTGAATCTGGGAGATTTGCCCCTCTCCATCCACCGACTCGCTGCTTGCCTCCTCACCCCCCCACCCCAAGTATAAAGCCTCATTCAAAGACCCAAGGAGTCATTATATTACTGCACAGAGCCCTCCCCCCCCGACGAACTCTGCCCCTCACCTGCCTCAGGCTCTGCAAGGGAGTTTGGGTCGGGCGAGGAGGTCTGGGGTGCAGGCCCTGGGTTGGGGCAGGGGTTTGGGGTGTGGGATGGTTGGGTGCTGGGTGCAGGCTCCAGGCTGGGGCACAGGGTGGGGGTGCAGGATGGGTGGAGGCAGGGGCGACTCTAGGCACCAGCAAAGCAAGCAGGTGCTTGGAGCAGCCCATTTGCAGGGGCGGCAGCCAGCAGGGATCCAGCCTGGGAGCTGAGAACCAACAGGGGGCCCTGGGAGCTGTAGTTCCTTGGTTAGCTCCCTGCCTATAGAGCCAGCTCTGGAGCAGGAAAAAAACTACATTTCTCAGCATTCCCTTGGCCGCTATCAACAGGAAAGGCAGGGGGAGGGAGTATGGTAGCTGAAACCTCAAGCTGCAGCTTGCTGTGAATGGAGAGCTCACTGCTAGAGCGGGGTGGCACTGTGAATGGGGAACGAGTGTGCCCAAGTTGTAGAAGGCTTTGCCCTAGATATCCCCTTCAGAAGACATCCCCAGACTGGATTAGAGATACTGGTGTGACCTCACCTTGCAGCCCCCAAGGAAGGAATTGGGTGGACTAAATGGACAGTTCCCCTCTTTATCTGAATCCTAGCAAGGGAGGTACGTGGATCCCACTAGAATTTAAGAGTAAGGGAGGAGAGGCTCTACTGGACCTGGGCAGCTTTAGATACAGTACCAGGCACGTAGAGGATTTCCTCTTCTGAGCCATCGAACCAGAAATTGACTTTTCCTTTCCAGATTTAGCTAATATTCAGAAAGGGAATCTAGCACCTGCCTTCCAGATTTGAACACCCTCAAAATTCAGGAGTGCTGAAGCTCAATTTGGGCAGCTGTTACTTCATTTCTCCCAAATCAAATATACTGACAGGGAGGAGACTCAGGTCCTTGTTGTTCTCTTTTAAGACCAAGTAAATAAGTCATAACCAGTTATATGTTTGACAAATTTTGCTGCTTCTCTGCATTAGTGGTCTCTGAGCAGTTCTTGATTCTCTCTAACATTGCAGTTCTCCTCAAATACTGGCTCAAAAACTGTGGAGCTGCAGTAGTGCTGGGGCAGTGATCCCCACCAGTGACCTGGGCCATCCTTTGAGCTCTCTGGTGAGACCCCTCAGCCTTCCATCCTCAGTCTCTACCCTGATTGTCTGAGCAGGGCATTAATGACAGGGAAGAGACTCAAGGCCTTTTTGTTCTCTTTTAACACCAAGTCATAACCAGTTATATGTTTCATGGACTGTGCTGCTTCTCTGCATTAGTGGTCTCTGAGCAGTTCATGATTCTCTCTAACATTGCAGTTCTCCTAAAATACTGGCTGAATAATTACTGTGCACACTTGTTGGACTGGAGCTCATCTAAGAGCACTTTATTGAGGTCATTCAATGTATGAAATTCAAGATCCGACGGTTAATTTGAAAATCAGGGCTCTGGGGGTCCTATTCCGAATTCAGCCATTGACTGGCTTTGTGACCTAAGACAAGTCAATTCTCCTTTCTCAGCCTGAGCGTCTCCCTCTTTCAAGTAGGGATAATAATGATCCGCTCCTACCTACCTCAACACACTCACTCTTCCCAAACACACACACACACTGTCTCTCCACACACACAAACAGTAGGATGACCCCGGAACAATGGGATAGAGAAACCTGCATCACTGAAAGTGCGGCCACAAAGACACCACACACCAGCTTCCCCTAGCTGGCAAGAATCAAACTTCCACAGAAAGATCCCTATGGTATCGTAGGCCAGCTTCCTAAGGCCTCAGCCTCAACCACTTAACACAGGGACCTTTCTACACTCTGGTTCTGTTCTAACGGAAGGATCATTTCCAAGTGTTCGCTCAGACCAGCTTGCCCAGCACCCTCACTGCTGTGCATCTCCGTATGTGTGGCCATGGCTGAACAGCAAGAATTCCTGCCCATTTCCCTTCTGGCTGGAGCATGGTTAGAGTGAGTTTGTGGTTAATGATGTTGCTGTAGATTGTTGGCTTCCTGCCTTGGCAATTCAGACAGTCCCTTTTCCCAACATATCTCCAGCACATCAGTTCCTGGCTGGGTCTCCTGGCAGTGGAAAACATAAGAACATAAGAAAGGCCGTACTGGGTCAGACCAAAGGTCCATCTAGCCCAGTATCTGTCTACCGACAGTGGCCAATGCCAGATGCCCCAGAGTGAGTGAACCTAACAGGCAAGGATCAAGTGATCTTCCTCCTGCCATCCATCTCCATCCTCTGACAAACAGAGGCTAGGGACACCATTCTTACCCATCCTAGCTAATAGCCATTTATGGACTTAGCCACCATGAATTTATCCAGTTCCCTTTTAAACATTGTTATAGTCCTAGCCTTCACAACCTCCTCAGGTAAGGAGTTCCACAAGTTGACTGTGCGCTGCGTGAAGAAGAACTTCCTTTTATTTGTTTTAAACCTGCTGCCTATTAATTTCATTTGGTGACCTCTAGTTCTTGTATTATGGGAATAAGTAAATAACTTTTCCTTATCCACTTTCTCAATGTCACTCATGACTTTATATACCTCTGTCATATCCCCCCTTAGTCTCCTCTTTTCCAAGCTGAAGAGTCCTAGCCTCTTTAATCTTTCCTCGTATGGGACCCTCTCCAAACCCCTAATCATATTAGTTGCCCTTTTTTGAACCTTTTCTAGTGCTAGAATATCTTTTTTGAGGTGAGGAGACCACATCTGTACACAGTGTTCGAGATGTGGGCATACCATGGATTTATATAAGGGCAATACTATATTCTCCGTCTTGTTCTCTATCCCCTTTTTAACGATTCCTAACATCCTGTTTGCTTTTTTGATCGCCTCTGCAGACTGCGTGGACATCTTCAGAGAACTATCCACAATGACTCCAAGATCTTTTTCCTGACTCGTTGTAGCTAAATTAGCCCCCATCATATTGTATGTATATTTGGGGTTATTTTTCCCAATGTGCATTACTTTACATTTATCCACATTAAATTTCATTTGCCATTTTGTTGCCCAATCACTTGGTTTTGTGAGAGCTTTTTGAAGTTCTTCACAATCTGCTTTGGTCTTAACTATCTTGAGTAGTTTAGTATCATCTGTAAACTTTGCCACCTCACTGTTTACCCCTTTCTCCAGATCATTTATGAATAAATTGAAAAGGATTGGTCCTAGGACTGACCCTTGGGGAACACCACTAGTTACCCCTCTCCATTCTGAGAATTTACCATTAATTCCTACCCTTTGTTCCCTGTCTTTTAACCAGTTCTCAATCCATGAAAGGACCTTCCCTTTTATCCCATGACAACTTAATTTACGTAAGAGCCTTTGATGAGGGACCTTGTCAAAGACTTTCTGGAAATCCAAGTACACTATGTCCACCGGATCCCCCTTGTCCACATGTTTGTTGACCCCTTCAAAGAACTCTAATAGATTAGTAAGACACGATTTCCCTTTACAGAAACCATGTTGACTACTGCTCAATAATTTATGTTTTTCTATGTGTCTGACAATTTTATTCTTAACTATTGTTTCAACTAATTTGCCCTGTACCGACGTTAGACTTACCGGTCTGTAATTGCCGGGATCACCTCTAGAGCCTTTTTAAATATTGGCGTTACATTAGCTAACTTCCAATCATTGGGTACTGAAGCCCATTTAAAGGACAGGTTACAAACCTTAGTTAATAGTTCCGCAACTTCACATTTGAGTTCTTTCAGAACCCTTGGGTGAATGCCATCTGGTCCTGGTGACTTGTTAATGTTGAGTTTATCAATTAATTCCAAAACCTCCTCTAGTGACACTTCAATCTGTGACAGTTCCTCAGATTTGTCACCTACAAAAGCCAGCTCAGGTTTGGGAATCTCCCTAACATCCTCAGCCGTGAAGACTGAAACAAAGAATTCATTTTGTTTCTCCGCAATGACTTAATCGTCTTTAAGCGCTCCTTTTGTATTTTGATCGTCCAGGGGCCCCACTGGTTGTTTAGCAGGCTTCCTGCTTCTGATGTACTTAAAAAACATTTTGTTATTACCTTTGGAGTTTTTGGCTAGCCGTTCTTCAAACTCCTCTTTGGCTTTTCTTATTACACTCTTGCACTTAAGTTGGCAGTTTTTATGCTCCTTGCTATTTGCCTCACTAGGATTTGACTTCCACTTTTTAAAGGAAGTCTTTTTATCTCTCACTGCTTCTTTTACATGGTTGTTAAGCCACGATGGCTCTTTTTTAGTTCTTTTACTGTGTTTCTTAATTTGGGGTATACATTGAAGTTGGGCCTCTATTATGGTGTCTTTAAAAAGGGCCCACGCAACTTGCAGGGATTTCATTTTAGTCACTCTACCTTTTAACTTTTGTTTAACTTTTGTTTAACTAACCATCTGCTTCCTCACCATGGGGAACAGGGGCAGAAAATGCTTTTTAAAAAGCCTTTTGAAAAGTAAAAAGTAAAACAAGCCAAGCAACCCCCTCCCTTGCTTTGTGCTGGGTGCCCAGCTGTGGGCTTGTGTGTGGGGGGAAGGGGGGCTGGCGGGAGAGGTGTTCTGAGCACACTCCGGTCAGGGAAGGGATGGAGTTGGCCAAAGGGGCAGGTTGAATCTTTAGCAGAGAATTCCTTTCTCCATTGTGTTAGCTAAGCGTTGCTATTAAATGTCAGCATTTGAAACAATCTGATTCTAATCTCCCTGCCATCTCTGTTGCTGTAGTTCTCACATCCTCTGCTCTTGTGATGTCACCACAAAACATGGTATCTTATTCCCAAAGTGTCCTGTGGGTTAGACAGGACTTAAGTTTATAAGGTAAAAACTGAGCATAACTCCTTCCCTTCCCCCTTTTGACTTAGGAAAAATAAATCAGTGGGGTCTGCTGTGTAAGGGCTGAACTATGGTTAAGAAAGCCTATCACTTTTCTTTTGGCTGCAAAATTGGAGATCAGGTGTGTGTTGGAAGCAATGAGTGTGGCAATCTCAGTGAACCGACGGAGGGTGACGGTGGTCAGAGAGAGACAACGGAAGGTTAAAGGGGCAACGATGGGCATAACGATGATGATTGTGTTGTATTTCATTCCTTAGATCTGGTGCCAGCGCCCGTCCCTTTAGCCTTGTAGTTTACCAAGAGTAAAACTAAATATCTGTTGAGATACAAGGGAGAGTCTGTGTCCATCCCTGCTAGCTGCACAGGGGTTTGACATTGCTGCTTTCAATCCTCCGGCTCTGCCGAGACAAGGAACAATTCAGGCGGTCACTGAACTGAAGGAGGGAGATGATTTTCTGACAGGGAGGGACGGCTCCTCTTAAAGGTGTTTGGCAGGCAGCCTCCTTCCCAGGTCTGTCCCGACAACACCCAGTTGAAAGGGGACCCTCCCCAGCCCTCCTCAGCCCGGTGAAAACGAGCGAGTGAGTGAGCGTGGGGGAGAGCGAGCGACAGAGGGAGATGGATTGAGTGGGCCGGGACCTCGGTGAAGGGGCAGGATGAGGGTGTTCAGTTTTGTTGGGTCAGAAAGTTGGCAACCCCAGATCCAGGGGAAACAACTCAAACGCCCAATGAGTCTGGCCAGGGGCAGGACATCAGCTTTGAGGGGTGGGGTGGGTGTGGCATTGACATCACAAAGGCCTTTTGCAGGTATTCCGCCTATTGGGCAAAGGTGGTGGGGAGGGGGTGACCTCACAGAGAGACCCCGACATCAGCCAGGCAGGACAGAGGTGCAGGGCCAGGCCAGTCTCTGAGACCTCCCGGCTTTGCTGCTGCAAGTCTCCTTCGCGAGGTCTCTCCTCGAGGGCTGAGAGAGAATTAGGATTCAGAGTTGTGAGCATGAGGAGGAACCTCTGTGGAGTTTTCTCCTTTCCTACCACTGATTGTGCCGAAAACAAACTTCCCTTTGAGAAGGTAAGAGGCTCAGAGAGGTTTGGAACCTGTTCCGTCTGATCCACCTGGCGCAGGCAGCATTCTAGGCCCAGAAAACACTGGCTTCAGGTTGCAGAATTTGATTTCCTCCCTAGGTTTTGATGGTTGGAATCCCTGGGGACATTGGGGTGCATCCTTTTTGGTTTATCTTTTCCTCTTTCCTCCCTCCTTTCTCCTCTTCTCTTGCTTCTTTTTTCCCTTTTCCAGCTTCCCTCCCTCTACCTAGGAGGGACGGGTCTGGAGTGCGGGCAGGGGAGGGGTATTGCTCTCATTGCGGGAGGTCCTCACCAAGAGGTGACTCACTGCCAGGCACACCGGGCTGTTAGCTGCACCCACTGTCCTTGCCGGGGCCCCTGCTGAACCCTGGGCGGCTGCACTGCCGTGCTGGAGTGACTCTGCAGTGGGAGAAGCTGCTGTGGAGCAAGGTAGAGCAGGTGCAGGAAGGAGACGGGGTCACTATTCACATTCTGAACTGCACAATTTTCCAAATTTGGGAATAGATTCATAGACTTAAGGTCAGAAGGGACCATTATGATCATCTAGTCTGACCTCCTGCACAATGCAGGCCACAGAATCTCACCCACCCACTCCTGTAACAAACCCCTAACCTATGTCTGAGTTATTGAAGTCCTCAAATCGTGGCTTAAAGACTTCAATGTGCAGGGAATCCACCAGCAAGTGACCCGTGCCCCACGCTGCAGAGGAAGGTGAATGTCCGAGAACAATTCTAAGGGGAAGGTGAACGCAGAGCAGTGACACTCGAGATGCCCAGACCTCCAATGGGGGCAGCGTAGAAATTAATATTGGGAAGATCATTTGTGAAATTAGTCCTCACTGACAAGCTTTGTCTCTGTTCCTATTTCACACAATGGTGTTAGTTAGAGGCATCAGGACAGGTTTTTACTATATTAATTAAACACTTAATTTTATTTAACCAAGCCAAAAACTTAGTGTCACTTATTTTTTCTCTGTCCTAGCAAGAATGAATTGAATTTCATGACTTTCTGGAAAGTGCAGCGAGATGAAATGTGGGGAATTCAGTCTGTGTGTTTGTGAGCTGATGTTTTCCTCTCACAGGTCAGTGCCTGCATTGAAATACCAAGAGGGATCTAAGGGCTGGTGTACGCTGGGCACTGAACTGACAGAGCGACGTCTCTCAGGGTGTGAATCCCCCCTCCCCCCAAACCCATAGAGTTAAGGTGACCTAAGCCCTGGTTAGATAGTGCTAAAGAAAAGGAAGAATTGTTCTGTCAATGCAGCTATTACAGGGATGGGAAAACCCCTCCAGTCACTGTCTACTCCAAAGTGCTATAGCAGTGCCACAGCAGCATTTTAAGTGTAGACAGAGTGAAGCTAGATCTGGCTCCAATTTGCACTGTGGATGCTCAGGCACTAAGACTACAATAATAACAACAACAGCACAGTGCTTGCGTAGTTGGCAGGATTTAAACCTGCATGAGGTGACCCCAAGGGATTTCTAGTCCATCGCCTTAACCACTCGGCCACAACTACTTGATGTACAGCTGTTCCACCGCATGATGATTCAGTTCTCACTGAATTGTCACTTCAAATTGTTTGCTCAGACCAGCTTCCCCAGCACACTCACGGCTGCGCATCAGTGTAAGTGTGTCCTGGGCTGAACAGTGAGAATTCCTGCCCATTTCCCTTCTGGCTGGAGCAGGCTGAGAGTGTATTTGTGTTAATGGCATTGCTGTAGATTGTTGTTCATTCCCCACTCTGACAATACAGGGAATAAGGGAATCTCTCTGATTTACCCTAACTACTTTTGTTGTTACAGTGGATGAAATGACATTTTCCCCTATCCCTGCCCTGTTCCTGCTCTTTGTTATAGTTCAATATATTTTAACTGAGGAAAATGATAATAAAAATATCTGCTCTCCAGCAAAACTTGAAGCAACATCAAAGCAACTGGGAATGAAACAATTTGTTCCCGAAGGGGGAACTTGATGACTAACAATTGCTTTGAAATGGGGGAACAGTAAAACCGTGACGCTCAGGCTTTGGCCAGCCCTAATCAAGGCATTTCTCACATTCTCTCCCATGTGGATTGTCTGATGTCTAATAGGGAACGTCCTCTGATTGAAGCTTTTCCCAAATGCAGAGCATGTGTAGGGTCTCTCTCCACTGTGGATTCTACGATGTCTGACAAGGTTTGAGCTGTCAATGAAGGTTTTCCCACACTCAGAGCATGTGTAGGGTCTCTCTCCTGTGTGGATTCTACGATGTCTGCTCAGGCTAGAGCTCTGTTTGAAGCTTTTCCCGCACTCAGAGCATCCATAAGGTTTCTCACCTGTGTGGATTATCTGAGGTGTGATAAGGGCTGACGTCCGACTGAAGCATTTCCCACACTCAGAGCACGTGTAGGGTTTCTCTCCTGTGTGGATTCTCTGATGCGCGACAAGGGCATATCTCCAACTGAAGCGTTTCTCACACTCAGAGCATCCATAAGGTTTCTCACCCGTGTGGATTCTCCTATGTGTGATAAGGTAGGAGCTCTGACTGAAGCTTTTCCCACACTCAGAGCACATGTAGGGTCTCTCTCCTCTGTGGATTCCCTGATGTGTGAAAAGGTCTGAACTCCCATTGATGCTTTTCCCACACTCATGCCATGTGTAGTGTGTCTCTTCCAAGTTGATTCTCTCGTGTGTAATAAGGTCTGAGAGGCTACTCAGGTTTTCCTCTTGCCTCTGCTGAGACTCACAGACTTTTGCTTTTTCTGGGAGTGCACAACTCTCGGAAACATTCCCTTTGGGTCTTCCTGATAATGTCCTATGTGGTTCTACTTGCTCAGCATCTTCCTGCTGGGGATTCTCCTCATTCTCACTCACCATCCCAACACCTGATGGGAGACAGAGAGAATCCAGACATAGGTCACTCCCTGCGCCGGAGAGAAAGGAAATCTCAGAGACAAGAAGGGAAAAAGGGATGAACAAACCAAAATACGTGTGGGAGAGATCAAACCTATCAGGAGCTCATTTTCCTCAAACCCTTCCCCAGACGAGAGAGGAAGGGATCAGTTCTGGGTGTGCATCTCACCACAACACTCAGGGGAAAGTGAGATTGGGGAGGGACCTGCTGCCAGTTGTCAGTTAGGGTAGGTGGGAAGCCATGAGTGACATCTGCCTAATGATTCCACATCTGAAGGGAACAATCCTGAACTTGCAGAGCTCACAAGGTCTTTGTAGGGCATCCCAAATGTTTCCTGTATTCATAGAGAGTTTTTGAGTTGGTTTAACCAATCCCTCACCTGTGCAGGCAGCTCTCGGGAGCACGTCTTTCTCAGAGCCCTGGCGGTCTGGGACCCACGGCTCTTCCCCTCGTTCCAGCTGCGAGATCACATCAGGTTTGGAATTTAGAAACCCTACGCCAGGCAAAGAAAACAAGGGAGGTCAGTGGAATTTGTGGGATACTTGTCACAAAGAATAGTCCACGGTTTTAACCCCAGCTCATTTTTAAGCAGTAACGTCCCAAGGCCAGCTTCCTTGGCTCAAAGTGGCAGGAGAGTTATTATTATTATAAATCATATGCATTGCCTTAGTTCCTAAGGACCAGCTAACAGTGGGTCCCCATTGTGCTAGGCAAAGTACAAACACAGAATATTAGATGGCCCATGCCCTAAACGATTTACAATCTAACTAGACAAGACAACCACAGAATGGGGGAAGGGGTAGAACCACCAGATAACGAAATAGATCTTAAGATGCTTAAAGAAAATTTAGTTTGATAGCATCCTGTCTGGCAAGAAATCACTTATCAACAGTTGTGGTACCCTCATTTCTGTATTGTTTTATCTTTATGTCCACCACTTTTCTGGTTCTGTAATTGTTTCTGCCAACGGTATAATTAATTTTGCTGGGTGTAAGTTAATTAGGATAGTAGGATATAATTGGTTAGGTAATTATGTTGCAATACGTTAGGACTGGTTAGTTACATTTCAGTAAAATGATTGGTTAAGGTGTAGCTGGGAATATGACTATATAAACTGGGGTCAAACAGGAGGGGGAAGGGAAATTGGAATCAGGTTTATTAATGGGGGAAATGGGAACAGGGACACAGACAAGGCTCTGTGGCCTCAGAGCTGGGAAGGGGGATGCAGGGTAAACGCTCTGCGGCCTCAGAGCTGGGAACGGGACACTGGGGAACAGACTCTCTGGGCGTACAGTGATAAGCCCCACTGGTGTGAAGGGCTTCGGAATCTGCTTGCTTGGAAATAACCCCAATAAACATCGCACTATCTGCCCTTCGGACTTCTGGTCTTTTGCTGCTTGCTGTCTGCGTGACAAGAACCAGGGAAGTGGGCGGGGGGAGGGAAAGCCCTCTAACAAAACTGACACGACCTGATAACCAAGAGGTGAGCCTTAGGGGAAGGTTTTAATACACTTTGTAACTGATGAGGGATTCCCACGAGGACTGATGAGGGTGCAATGGTAAATACACATTTAGATCCTTTTCTTGTTTTATCTCTTTTTCCCATAAGGCTTAACCTCTGGCGCAGTGTCATGGATGCACAGGATCTGTGCAATGCCCTGGCTTTTAAACAGTCCTTGGGAGGTGCCCCTTGAGTGCGCTGGACCCCCAAGGGGTCCCACTCTTCCACAAGGAGACACCATGTAGCTTCAACACTTGAGACTGAGCCTCTGGATTCAACACTCCTATTTCAACCTGTGAGCTCTGCCAGCAGGTCCAGCTGAACGACACTCCTGTTCAGAGACTGCTCCTCATTCATGCTTCAATGCACCTCAGCAAGTTTTTGCTGACACTGGGCAGACTGTTAAAATATAGCAGGGTTTAGTAGTGAACTGAAACACAGCATTAGAAAGGCTTTAGATTAGGACAGAGAAGCAAAGAAGACAATATAGTCCATATTGGCCAATGCTCTTGAGCCAGGCTGCTGTTAAAAAAATCCCCTCCATAAAAGTATTAAGCGTAGTCTTGAAGCCAGATATGTCTTTTGCCCCCAATACTCCCCTTGGAAAGCAAGTCTAAACTCCCTAGTGTCCACTTGATAGCCACTGGTTCTTCTTCTTCTGCACAGCATCGCTCGTGGAGAACAAGGACCTGCACATCTACAGTCGTAGTCTATCTTTGTTTCAAGAATGAAAACAAACTACCGCCTCAGAGGACCGGAACGGATTTCAGCTGATGGACAGCTTTGCTCAGTGTTTGTACATTTTAACAGGAATATATTGAATGATTAAATTCATTTCACGTCCCCGTTCAGCGGAACTCCTGAACATACAGGAGATGGATATGAAAATATAGATCAATTAAAAAAGAGGACATGTAAGAGAGCAGCTGGACTTGAACCAGAAACCTCTCGATCCGCCCTCAAATGCACCACCACTGAGTTCCCTGAGGCAGGTGAGTGTTGGAGCCAGTGATCTTGAAGAGTATGAAGGGGACACTTATTTCAAAGAGCTTCTCTTCCATTCCCAGACATGAGTGGTTTTAAAAATGGAGTTTCATTACATTTTCTATGTGCATGTAAACACCAGAGCTTGCACAATCCCCACAACTGCTCAGTCTCACCAGAGCACAATAACTTTGGAGGCCCCACACCCAGCTACCCAGCTCTGCGGCCTTTAACCTCTTCAGCAGTTCTCCAATGCCTTAAAGCCACAGGGCACAGCATGGAATTTCACCCCATTAATCCTAAATCAATTTGGATGAAAAATCTTTGCAAAAATATTTCGTTTTCCAAACCAAAAGCATCTCCCGTTTGTGGCGTCCCCTTAAACTGTCTCTTCGCACACAAAGAGGAGACACTTTAATTTGGAAACGAGATAAGATGCTTCAGTCAGGGTAAGCAGTTGCTCCCCTTCATGATTGAAAGATCATAAAATGCCAGTAAAATTGACTTTCAGCCCTTACACAGCAGACCCCACTGACGGCATCTCACCGGGGCCGGGTGGAGCCAGCTCACCTTATCAAACCTTCCCATACCCGGGGGAACGGGAAAGTGCGAGGCTGCAGCGCCACCTAGCGGCCACAGGACAAATCGCCGGCTGCTGCACCTGTGGGCACTGGGAGTTCGCTTAACATGGAAAGCTGCCTAATGCAAGGTTGGCAAAACGGGGGTCTGCTGCACTACATCATCATCTGCAATGACTCAACCCGATAGGACACCTCCTGTGCTACGCTGCTACTAGTGACCCTCTCAAACAGGTCCCCACAGCTCCCCAGCCTCCCCCCACCAGGAGGCAGCTAGGAGGGGCTTGTTACACTGCTCTACAGCCAAAATGCTTCTGAAATAAATGGAGTCCAACTTTACTAATTCTGGGTCACTGAGAACGAAAATGATGCTTAAAATTCTTGATTGGCTCTAGTTTTCAAGATATGCTATTGAGTCAGTATTTATGACCCTTGACTTGGGAATGGCGGAGGATAAGTGAGTTATAAAGGGACGGGATCTCAATTTAAACCAGTAATGACTAAAATACATCTTTGACTGGATCTATGAATAAATCCATGAATGGCTTTGGACAGTACTTGCTTTTTAGGCAAAACAATGAAGGACACAATCTGAAGCTGGTATTGCCTCATACATGATATGAATTGCATAATGTTATTCCTAGAAGTCATGGATGATGCAATCATAATGAAGCTGACCCAATTGCCCTATATCAGCTCTAGAAATCATACAGTGTCTTGCTCTCTTATTTGTCAGTGTTTGATTTTGCAAAGGGACCCATTTCTCTTTAGCCAAAATGAGCAGAGATGCCTCGTACTTGTGTGAACAGTGCAGATAACTTGTGCTATGTTTGTGGTGAAGTGACTTTTGCATCACAAAAGTGCAGTATAAACACTATGGTAAAGAAAGCCTATCACTTTTCTTTTGGCTGCAAAATTGGAGATCAGGTGTGTGTTGGAAGCAATGAGTGTGGCAATCTCAGTGAACCGACGGAGGGTGATGGTGGTCAGAGAGAGACAACGGAAGATTAAAGGGGCAACGATGGGCATAGCGATGATGATTGTGTTGTATTTCATTCCTTAGATCTGGTGCCAGCGCCTATCTCTTTAGCCTTGTAGTTTACCAAGAGTAAAACTAAATATCTGTTGAGATACAAGGGAGAGTCTGTGTCCATTCCTGCTAGCTGCACAGGGGTTTGACATTGCTGCTTTCAATCCTCCGGCTCTGCCGAGACAAGGAACAATTCAGGCGGTCACTGAACTGAAGGAGGGAGATGATTTTCTGACAGGGAGGGACGGCTCCTCTTAAAGGTGTTTGGCAGGCAGCCTCCTTCCCAGGTCTATCCCGACAACACCCAGTTGAAAAGGGACTCTCCTCAGCCCTCCTCAGCCCGGTGAAAATGAGCGAGTGAGTGTGCGTGGGGGAGAGCGAGCGACGGAGGGAGATGGATTGAGTGGGCCGGGACCTCGGTGAAGGGGCAGGATGAGGGTGTTCAGTTTTGTTGGGTCAGAAAGTTGGCAACCCCAGATCCAGGGGAAACAACTCAAAGACCCAACGAGTCTGGCCAGGGGCAGGACATCAGCTTTGAGGGGAGGGGTGGGTGTGGCAGTGACATCACAAAGGCCTTTTGCAGGAACTCGGCCTATTGGGCAAAGGTGGTGGGGAGGGGGTGACCTCACAGAGAGACCCTGACATCAGCCAGGCAGGACAGAGATGAAGGGCCAGGCCAGTCTCTGAGACCTCCCAGCTTTGCTGCCGCAAGTCTCCTTCGCGAGGTCTCTCTTCGAGGGCTGAGAGAGAATTAGGATTCACGAATGTGAGCATGAGGAGGAACCTCTGTGGAGTTTTCTCCTTTCCTCCCACTGATTGTGCCGAAAACAAACTTCCCTTTGAGAAGGTAAGAGGCTCAGAAAGGTTTGGAACCTGTTCAGTCTGATCCACCTGGCGCAGGCAGCATTCTAGGCACAGACAACACTGGCTTCAGGTGGCAGAATTTGATTTCCTCCCTAGGTTTTGATGGTTGCAATCCCTGGGGACATTGGGGTGTATCCTTTTTGGTTTATCTTTTCCTCTTTCCTCCCTCCTTTCTCCTCTTCTCTTGCTTCTTTTTTCCCTTTTCCCAGCTTCCCTCCCTCTAACAAGGAGGGACGTGTCTGGAGTGCGGGCAGGGGAGGGGTATTGCTCTCATTGCAGAGGTCCTCACCAAGAGGTGGGGCTGGATCTGAGAGTGATCCCGTCTGATGGTGACCTGGGCCGTCCTTTGGGACATCTGGTGAGACCTCTCAGCCTCCCGCCCCTCAGAGTCTCAGTGCTGATTGGCCGAGCAGGGGGCTATCGAGAGCGAGGAGACCCAGGTCCTTTTGGTCTTTTTACAAATCAGGCAAAGAAGTCACAACCAATCCAATGTACGGGATTAATCTTGCTGCTTCTCTCCATTAATTGTCTCTTAGCAGGTGATGATTTTCTCTAATGTTCTAGGTCTTATAAAATCCTTGCTGAATAATTACTATGAACCACTGTTGGTCTCTAGCTCACTTGAGGGCACTTTATTCTGATCACTCAATGTGTGAAATTCAAGATGTGAGAGAGAGGCTGAAAGTCAGGAGCAGTGTTTCCTCTAATTTGTTATGTCCGTGTGCGGAATGAATTTTGTTGTGTGCACCAATACGGAGGTGAGGTGTGACACCTCACCTGTCTATTGGTGCTCATTCCAAACTTCATTCTGCACATGGATGGTGTGTGACGGGGTGAGGCTGAAGGGTTAGGAGTGTGGAGGGGGGCTCAGGAAGGGCAGAGGTTGGGGTGCCAGGGCTCCGGCTGGGGGTGCAGTCTCTGGGGTGGGGTTGGGGATGATAGGCTCAGGGCTGGAGCAAAGGGTTGGGGTGCAGGGGTGTGAGGGCTCCAGCTAGGGATGCGGGCTCTGGGTTGGGGCTGGGAATAAGGGGCTTGGGGTGCAGGTTGCCCCAGGGAGAGAGAACTCCCCCGCAGCTCTCTCTCACCACAGCAGATCAGGGTCAGGTGAGAGGGCACCTGTCTCCTGGCCACAGCAGCGCTGGTGGGGCTGGGCTGGGTCGGGTTGGGGCAGGGGGAGGGAACAGGATTTATTTTTCCTAAGTCAAAAGGGGGAAGGGAAGGAGTTATGCTCAGTTTTTACCTTATAAACTTAAGTCCTGTCTAACCCACAGGACACTTTGGGAATAAGATACCATGTTTTGTGGTGACATCACAAGAGCAGAGGATGTGAGAACTACAGCAACAGAGATGGCAGGGAGATTAGAATCAGATTGTTTCAAATGCTGACATTTAATAGCAACGCTTAGCTAACACAATGGAGAAAGGAATTCTCTGCTAAAGATTCAACCTGCCCCTTTGGCCAACTCCATCCCTTCCCTGACCGGAGTGTGCTCAGAACACCTCTCCCGCCAGCCCCCCCCCCACACACACACACAAGCCCACAGCTGGGCACCCAGCACAAAGCAAGGGAGGGGGTTGCTTGGCTTGTTTTACTTTTTACTTTTCAAAAGGCTTTTTAAAAAGCATGTTCTGCCCCTGTTCCCCATGGTGAGGAAGCAGATGGTTAGTTAAACAAAAGTTAAACAAAAGTTAAAAGGTAGAGTGACTAAAATGAAATCCCTGCAAGTTGCGTGGACCCTTTTTAAATACGCCATAATAGAGGCCCAACTTCAATGTATACCCCAAATTAAGAAACACAGTAAAAGAACTAAAAAAGAGCCATCGTGGCTTAACAACCATGTAAAAGAAGCAGTGAGAGATAAAAAGACTTCCTTTAAAAAGTGGAAGTCAAATCCTAGTGAGGCAAATAGCAAGGAGCATAAAAACTGCCAACTTAACTGCAAGAGTGTAATAAGAAAAGTCAAAGAGGAGTTTGAAGAACGGCTAGCCAAAAACTCCAAAGGTAATAACAAAATGTTTTTTAAGTACATCAGAAGCAGGAAGCCTGCTAAACAACCAGTGGGGCCCCTTGACGATCAAAATACAAAAGGAGCACTTAAAGACGATAAAGTCATTGCGGAGAAACTAAATGAATTCTTTGCTTCAGTCTTCACGGCTGAGGATGTTAGGGAGATTCCCAAACCTGAGCTGGCTTTTGTAGGTGACAAATCTGAGGAACTGTCACAGATTGAAGTGTCACTAGAGGAGGTTTTGGAATTAATTGATAAACTCAACATTAACAAGTCACCGGGACCAGATGGCATTCACCCAAGAGTTCTGAAAGAACTCAAATGTGAAGTTGCGGAACTATTAACTAAGGTTTGTAACCTGTCCTTTAAATCGGCTTCGGTACCCAATGATTGGAAGTTAGCTAATCTAACGCCAATATTTAAAAAGGCTCTAGAGGTGATCCCGGCAATTACAGACCGGTAAGTCTAACGTCGGTACGGGGCAAACTAGTTGAAACAATAGTTAAGAATAAAATTGTCAGACACATAGAAAAACATAAATTATTGAGCAGTAGTCAACATGGTTTCTGTAAAGGGAAATCGTGTCTTACTAATCTATTAGAGTTCTTTGAAGGGGTCAACAAACATGTGGACAAGGGGGATCCGGTGGACATAGTGTACTTGGATTTCCAGAAAGCCTTTGACAAGGTCCCTCACCAAAGGCTCTTACGTAAATTAAGTTGTCATGGGATAAAAGGGAAGGTCCTTTCATGGATTGAGAACTGGTTAAAAGACAGGGAACAAAGGGTAGGAATTAATGGTAAATTCTCAGAATGGAGAGGGGTAACTAGTGGTGTTCATAGAATCATAGAATCATAGAATCTCAGGGTTGGAAGGGACCTCAGGAGGTCATCTAGTCCAACCCCCTGCTCAAAGCAGGACCAAACCCAACTAAATCATCCCAGCCAGGGCTTTGTCAAGCCTGACCTTAAAGACCTCTAAGGAAGGAGATTCCACCACCTCCCTAGGTAACGCATTCCAGTTCCTCACCACCCTACTAGTGAAAAAGTTTTTCCTAATGTCCAACCTAAACCTCTCCCTCTGCAACTTGAGACCATTACTCCTTGTTCTGTCATCTTCTACAACTGAGAACAGTCTAGATCCATCCTCCTTGGAACCCTCTTTCAGGTAGTTGAAATCAGCTACCAAATCCCCCCTCATTCTTCTCTTCTGCAGGCTAAACAATCCCAGTTCCCTCAGTGTTCCCCAAGGCTCAGTCCTAGGACCAATCCTATTCAATTTATTCATAAATGATCTGGAGAAAGGGGTAAACAGTGAGGTGGCAAAGTTTACAGATAATACTAAACTACTCAAGATAGTTAAGACCAAAGCAGATTGTGAAGAACTTCAAAAAGCTCTCACAAAACTAAGTGATTGGGCAACAAAATGGCAAATGAAATTTAATGTGGATAAATGTAAAGTAATGCACATTGGGAAAAATAACCCCAACTATACATACAATATGATGGGGGCTAATTTAGCTACAACGAATCAGGAAAAAGATCTTGGAGTCATTGTGGATAGTTCTCTGAAGATGTCCACGCAGTGTGCAGAGGCGATCAAAAAAGCAAACAGGATGTTAGGAATCGTTAAAAAGGGGATAGAGAAAAAGACGGAGAATATAGTATTGCCCTTATATAAATCCATGGTATGCCCATATCTCGAATACTGTGTACAGATGTGGTCTCCTCACCTCAAAAAAGATATTCTAGCACTAGAAAAGGTTCAAAAAAGGGCAACTAATATGATTAGGGGTTTGGAGAGGGTCCCATACGAGGAAAGATTAAAGAGGCTAGGACTCTTCAGCTTGGAAAAGAGGAGACTAAGGGGGGATATGACAGAGGTATATAAAGTCATGAGTGACATTGAGAAAGTGGATAAGGAAAAGTTATTTACTTATTCCCATAATACAAGAACTAGAGGTCACCAAATGAAATTAATAGGGAGCAGGTATAAAACAAATAAAAGGAAGTTCTTCTTCATGCAGCGCACAGTCAACTTGTGGAACTCCTTACCTGAGGAGGTTGTGAAGGCTAGGACTATAACAATGTTTAAAAGGGAACTGGATAAATTCATGGTGGCTAAGTCCATAAATGGCTATTAGCCAGGATGGGTAAGAATTGTGTCCCTAGCCTCTGTTTGTCAGAGGATGGAGATGGATGGCAGGAGGAAGATCACTTGATCATTGCCTGTTAGGTTCACTCCCTCTGGGGCACCTGGCATTGGCCATTGTCGGTAGACAGATACTGGGCTAGATGGACCTTTGGTCTGACCCAGTACGGCCTTTCTTATGTTCTTATGTTTTCCAATGCCCAGGAGACCCAGCCAGGGACTGATGTGCTGGAGATATGTTGGGAAATGTAACTCTCTGAATTGCCAAGGCAGGAAGCCAACAGTCTACAGCAACATCATTAACCACAAACTCACTCTAACCATGCTCCAGCCAGAAGGGAAATGGGCAGGAATTCTTGCTGTTCAGCCATGGCCACACATACGGAGATGCACAGCAGTGAGGGTGCTGGGCAAGCTGGTCTGAGCGAACACTTGGAAATGATCCTTCCATTAGAACAGAACCAGAGTGTAGAAAGGTCCCTGTGTGAAGTGGTTGAGGCTGAGGCCTTAGGAAGCTGGCCTACGATACCATAGGGATCTTTCTGTGGAGGTTTGATTCTTGCAGCTAGGGGAAGATGGTGTGTGGTGTCTTTGTGGCTGCACTTTCAGTGATGCAGGTTTCTCTATTCCATTGTTCCGGGGTCATCCTACTAGATTGCCAGCTGCTTTTCAGCTGCAGTGTGGAGACTGTTTGTGTGTGTGTAGAGACAGTGTGTGTGTGTGTGTTTGGGAAGAGTGAGTGTGTTGAGGTAGGTAGGAGCGGATCATTAGTATCCCTACTTGAAAGAGGGAGACGCTCAGGCTGAGAAAGGAGAATTGACTTGTCTTAGGTCACAAAGCCAGTCAATGGCTGAATTGGGAATAGGACCCCCAGAGCCCTGATTTTCAAATTAATCGTCGGATCTTGAATTTCATACATTGAATGACCTCAATAAAGTGCTCTTAGATGAGCTGCAGTCCAACAAGTGTGCACAGTAATTATTCAGCCAGTATTTGAGGAGAACTGCAATGTTAGAGAGAATCATGAACTGCTCAGAGACCACTAATGCAGAGAAGCAGCAAAATTTGTCAAACATATAACTGGTTATGACTTATTTACTTGGTCTTAAAAGAGAACAACAAGGACCTGAGTCTCCTCCCTGTCAATAACCCCCTGATCAGCCAATCAGGGTAGAGACTGAGGAGTGGAGGCTGAGGGGTCTCACCAGAGAGCTAAAAGGATGGCCCAGGTCACTGGCGGGGATCACTGCCCCAGCACTACTGCAGCTCCACAGTTTTGGGTGGACCTCCCACAGTGAGAGCTGCCGAGCACTCCCCCGCAACACACACACACACCCCTCCTGGTGTTGGGAGGGGAACAGGAGAAAGGACAAAAGAAGCAAGAGAGGAAGAGAAAGGAGCGGGGGGGGGGGGATGGAGGAAAAGTTGAAACAAAAAGGACAAACCCTAATGTCCCCAGTGATTCTAAGGGACAAAATCCTAGGTGTGGAATAAAATTCTGCCTCCTTAAGATCATGTTTTCCATTAATTCAACTGTCACCAGAATGATCAGACCGAACAGTTTCAAACATCGAGGAGGCTCTAACCCTATAAACAGGGACATCTGTTTTCTAGTAAAATCACTAAAAGGAAGGAGAAAACTCAAAAGAGGTTCCTCCTGGCGCTCACGTCCGTGAACCCGAATACTCTCAGTCCTCAAAGAGAGACCTGGAGAAGGAGACTTGCTGAAGCAAAGCCACAGGGGTCTCTGAGGTTTCCCTGGCCCCTCGCCCCTGTCCTGCCTGGCTGATGTCAGCATCTCTCTGTGAGGTCACCACCTCCCCACCACCTTTGGTCAATAGTCTGAAGTCCTGCAAAAGGCCTTTGTGATGTCACTGCCACACCCCTCCCTTGCTGTGCTAATGTCCTTTCTCTGGCCAGGCATTTTGGAGGTTTGAGCTACTCCCTGTGGATCACCCCACTCAAGGAGCATTCGTTCTAGGAAGCAAGCCGGCTAGACAGTAAAACATCAGACGCTGCTCCCAATGCTACACTTAGTTTTTCAGAAATTAGTTGACTTTATGGCCAGAAGAGACCATTAGAGCATCTAATCTGACCCCTGCATATCACAGGCCTCCTGTATGACACAAGAGCTACTTTGGGGGTAAACACATTCCAGAAAGGCATCTAGTCTTCATGAAATGACGTCACGAGATGGAGAATGCACCAATTTCCTTGGTAGCTTGTTCCTGTGGTGAATCATCCTCACTGTTGAATATTTGTGCCTTAATTGTAATATGAATTTGTCTCTTTTCACCTTCCAGCCATTGGGTTTTTTAATGCCTTTCTCTGCTACATTAAAGAGCCCTTTAATAGCCAATCTTTTCTCTCCATTAAGGCACTTCAACGTTTCAATGAAGTCACCTTTCAATCTTCTTTTGAGAAGCTAAACAGGTTGAGCTCTTTCAATAGCTCACTAGAAGGCATTTTTCTCCAGCCCTCAGAACATTTGGTGGCTCTTTGCTGCCTCAACTCCAATTTCACACCATCTTTTTCAAATGAGGACACCAAAACTGGAGGCAGTATTCCAGTATCAGTCTCACTGATACCATGTCACCTCCTGTGACGTTATTGACATAATCTGTAACTGTATAGATCACCGTTGCCACCACTGTTCTATATTTGCAGCCAATATTGTATAAAGGTGGTCACATAAAGGGTCTATGGAGAGGTTATGATTGGCTGATTATAATTATGCTATCTCTAGATATGTATCATTTTTGTAGTTGACATTATGAATATTGGCTCTATGCTGCCTGTATTTCAAACTTGTGCTATGCTTCTGGGGAACACCCCAGCCAGACAAATTGGTGTCAGCTCTGCCTAGCCTGCTTGATGGCCCATTAAGGACCATCAGCTATACAATTGACCCATTGAGAGAAGGCAGATATGCCTTGTGGCTCAGCAAGGTGTGCAGGGACCTGCCTATGGACAGAACTCTAAGGTTTTTCTATGCCGCGTGCTGGATAGAGTGTCCTTGGGACAAAGAAAGCAAAGACCACATGGCAAGAGACTATAAAAGACTGATGCCTCATCTCCATCTGGTCTTCAGTCCTGCTTCATACCTCTGGAGGGACTTGGCTACAAACTGAAGCTCTGTACAAAGGACTGAATGGCCCATCCCAGTTGTGGATGTACTCCAGAGACTTGATTTGAACCTGCAGTTTATTCCATCACTGCTACAAGCCTGAACCAAGAACTTTGCCAAAATACAAGTTTTGCCCAGGGCACAATTTCCCCTAACGCTGGTCCTTGGTAACATTTCTTGATGGGGGGAGGGGAGAGAGACGAGGCGTTTTCTCTCTGTTTCTTTCCTCTCCATTTTCTGCTCCTTCCTTCAATTCCAGAAACCTCCCTTGTGTTTCAGACTGTGCAGTGACACCCTCCCCACCCCAGGACTATGGAGCCTTTGGAGCAGAAAGAACCTAGGAGCTAAGGATGAAGCCAGGGGTGAGTAGCTGGCAGGAAGGAGTCCTAGCAACTCTTCTGGGAGTGCAGGGGAGGAATGACTCCCCCTTCTCTACATTCTCCCCATGGGGCTCTGCGGAGCAGGGAGGGTTGTGTGATAAATTCCATCCAACATTCCCCTTTGATCCCAGCTGAGAGACATCTCAGCTCTGCACGATCCCCTTGGCAGCACCAAACAAGAGATGTTTTCCACTGCCCAGGAGACCCAGCCAGGGACTGATGTGCTGGAGATATGTTGGGAAAAGGGACTGTCTGAATTGCCAAAGCAGGAAGCCAACAATCTACAGCAAAATCATTAACCACAAACACACTCTAACCATGCTCCAGCCAGAAGGGAAATGGGCAGGAATTCTTGCTGTTCAGCCATGGCCACACATAAAGAGATGCACAGCAGTGAGGGTGCTGGGCAAGCTGGTCTGAGCGAACACTTCGAAATGATCCTTCCGTTAGAACAGAACCAGAGTGTAGAAAGGTCCCTGTGTTAAGTGGTTGAGGCTGAGGCCTTAGGAAGCTGGCCTACAATACCACAGGAATCTTTCTGTGGAGGTTTGATTCTTGCCAGCTAGGGGAAGATGGTGTGTGGTGTCTTTGTGGCTGCACTTTCAGTGATGCAGGTTTCTCTATCCCATTGTTCCAGGGTCATCCTACTAGATTGCCAGCTGCTTTTCAGCTGCAGTGTGGAGACTGTTTGTGTGTGGGGAGAGACAGTGTGTGTGTGTTGGGGAAGAGTGAGTGTGTTGAGGTAGGTAGGAGCGGATCATTATTATCCCTACTTGAAAGAGGGAGACGCTCAGGCTGAGAAAGGAGAATTGACTTGTCTTAGGTCACAAAGCCAGTCAATGGCTGAATTGGGAATAGGACCCCCAGAGACCTGATTTTTAAATTAACCATCGGATCTTGAAATTCATACGTTGAATGACCTCAATAAAGTGCTCTTAGATGAGCTCCAGTCCAACAAGTGTGCACAGTAATTATTCAGCCAGTATTTTAGGAGAACTGCAATGTTAGAGAGAATCATGAACTGCTCAGAGACAATTAATGCAGAGAAGCAGCACAATCCATGAAACATATAACTGGTTATGACTTGGTCTTAAAAGAGAACAAAAAGGCCTTGAGTCTCCTCCCTGTCATTAACGCCCTGCTCAGACAATCAGGGTAGAGACTGAGGATGGAAGGCTGAGGGGTCTCACCAGAGAGCTCAAAGGATGGTCCAGGTCACTGGTGGGGATCACTGCCCCAGCACTACTGCAGCTCCACAGTTTTGGGCGAGCGATTTCACCAGGACATTGCAACATCGTTCACAATCCACATGAGTGGAGACTGTTCATTGATTCATCGAAGACGAAGTCTTAAGGATGTTTTACTGCATAATGGCAATGATTTGCCATGAATTCCACTTGGTGATGCAGTCCATAGGAAGGAAACCTAGGACAACATGAAACAACAACATGAAACCTCTCTGAGGCTCTTATCTGCTCCACAGGGACGTCTGTCTTCTCATTCAATTAGCAGTGGGAAAGGGGATGCAATGTCTGCCCCCAGCCAGACCACCAACCCCATCAGACACCCTCCCCCGCTGGTGCACCAGGGTCTCCCCCAGACCGACAACAGCTATGAATTAAAACCCCACAGTGTTTGTTGGGGCTACTGGAGATGCTGAAATCTCACTCTTGTCTCTCTCCTCCTGCCTCCACCTCCAAGCCAGGCACTGGGCAGTTCAGTGGGAAGGGATGAACTGATGACAGTGGAGGAAAAAAATCAAAAACCAAAAGTGAAGCCAAAAGCGCAAGCCGGGCAGGCAAGGCAAATCGCAGGCTTCTGCCATAGACTAGTCCTCCCCGCTCTTCCAATAACCCACCCAAACCGCGACACCACAGACCCCACGTTCCTGGTGTAGCTCCACCTTCCAGTGGGGAAGTGGGGAACCAATTACTAACACACACAGCATATTCCTGAGGCGCAGTGCTGGGAGCTGGGGGGATCTGGCGGGCACCTCACTGTGGGATTCACGAGTGGCTCCGGGAGCATCCATGCAATCAAGCCGCTCCACATGCCGTTGTGCCGAGGGATAACAGCGCCTGGAGCAGGGCATTGTGGGAGACAGCCCAGGCTGGAGAGGGTTCGGGGGCACAGCGGATCCCATCACAGCGTGTCCCCCCAGCACCCACAGGGAATATCGTGCCCCTAGGAGGAGCGTTTGGGCTTTGCTGTGATGTGTCACTTTCCAGCCTGTGCTCTGTCTCTTCTCCTGTGCACACCCATGTCAATCAGGCATTGCTCAGCTGGGCTCTGCAGAGACCGGACTGGCTACACCCCGTGACGGGACTGAGGGGGGGCAGTGCTGAGCGTCACAGGACCTGGTTTCAGCAGCGAGAAAATCCAGGAACAACCCAGTGATCCACAAAGCGGAGTTAGGGGCCTGAACTCCCTGTACGATGCACGGGCGACACAGGCACCTTACAACACAACTCACAACCACCAGCTCCCCAGGCAGGGAGCCAGCCAAGCCCGCCCAGGGAGACACTGACAACGGGGAGGTGTCCTAGCCCTGCCCCTCTCTCACAGATAGGTCCTGTGCTCCCAGCACCCACCTGCCATGTGGGAGAGCCAGGTTCAATTCCCTCTGTCCAGCTGCAGAGGGTAGCTCAGGGACGTGAGTACCAAGCTCAGGGCAGACTGTTACACACCAGGGCACCCCCCATGGGGACTGGGAGCTTCCACCCCCCGAGAGCGAACTCCCCAGGCACACAAACAGCCTGAGCAGGGAGTCACAGACAGTCCCCTTGGGCACTCGGGGCTATCCTGCCACCTAGGCAAGTCTGCCTTTGGGCTAGATCTGTGCCTCAGGGAGGCCTGAGGCCACAGGCATGAGCTTGGGCTGCCAGCATCACCCCCGCCCCCCGCCACTGTCCACAAGGGAGAAAGGATTTGAACCAGGGTCCCCCATGTTTCATGTCAGTGCACGAAGCAGTGTGCCGTGGTGGGGCTCTGTCCAGCTCTCCCTTTGAAGGGGGTTCATTGGGGCTAACTAATGAGAGCGAGTGGGGCAGGGGGATCAGCTCCCCGGTGTGTCCTAATTCCTGCCTCTCAGCTGGGTGCCTGAACTACTAGACACTGTCATCCAAATACCATTGCTAGAAATAAACAATGAAAAGGTGCAGAACTCCAGGGAGCTCAGGACAGGGAGACTAATTCAGGCAATCAGAGCAGCAGATAAGACAAATCTTGAGCTACTCTGAGGCTCCAAGCAGACATGTTACCGAGACGGAAACTGGCCAGGAATTCTTTCAAACGGCGTAAACACGTCTAAAAGTATCCGTTTGCTTTATGATGAGGGGATGGGGGGAGGGAGGTTTAAACTATTTCCCTGAATCACATCTCCCTTGGCAGCTCAGTCACCATTTCAGCTAGAGCAGAGCGGTGGAGCCTGGGCACTGGGCCACTCGGGGCCTTTAACACCACAGCCCTGGGGAGGGAGGGCTGAGATGGACCATCCTGCAAGGAACACGAGTCCTTCTACCATCCACCACACCCTAGTTTGGAACTGCAGCTGCCGGCTCACCCCATCTGTGGGAACTTCTATCCCCTCTGCCTCCCTCTAGCTGGGGGTTTTCCCTTCTGCACCTACCTGGCAGGGCAGCCCCCATCTGAACCCCTGATCCTGTCCCAGTTTTGTCCCTCTGCCCATCCCGCCCCTCCGATTTCCCCCCTTCAGCCCCCAACAGCCATTGATGGACCTGTCCTCCACAGAAACACAGAATCATAGACAATTAGGGTTGGAAGAGACCTCAGGAGGTCATCCAGCCTAAGCCCCTGCTGAAAGCAGGACCACGAATCTCTCTAGTTTCCTTTTCATCACAGGACCCTGCTCAGGAACAGTGAAGTTGCAAGTTCTAACAGGAAACAGCTTCAGAAAGAAGGGCAGCTCCTCTTCCTCCTCCCCTCCCGTGGGGACGAGCAGCCCCCCAACAGCCTCTCTGCCCCGGCCTCCTTCAACCCATTGCCCCCTTCAGCCTCCCCCAACTTCCCCCATCACCCTCTTCAGCCTCCCCCAACTTCCCCCATTGCTCCCTTTAGCCTCCCCCAACTTCCCCCATCAGCCTCTTCAGCCTCCCACAACTGCCCCAATTGCCCCCTTTAGCCCCCCAAATGTCCCGTTCCCCCATCTCCCCCTTCAGCCTCCTCCAAACTGTTCCCTTTCCCCCATCGCCCCAGTCACCTCCAGCCTCCCGTTGCCCTCTTCAGCCTCCCCCAACTCCCCCCCCCACTGCCCCGGCTCCACCGCTCTCAGGTTCCCTTCCCCACAACCATCTGCTTCCTCACCATGGGGAACAAGAGCAGAAAATGCTTTTGAAAAAACCTTCTGCAAAGCAAAAAGTAAAACAAGCCAAGCAACCACTTCCCTGGCTTTGTGCTGGGTGCCCAGCTGTGGGCTTGTGTGTGTGTGTGTGTGCGGGGGGAGGTGGGGCTGTTCTGAGCACACTCCGGTCAGGGAAGGGGCAGAGTTGGCCAAAGGGGCAAGTTGAATCTTTAGCAGAGAATTCCTTTCTCCATTGTGTTAGCTAAGCGTTGCTGTTAAATGTCAGCCGACAAATGCAGCATTTGAAACAATCCGACTCTAAATCCCCCACCCTCTCAGTTGCTGTAGTTCTCACATCCTCTGCTCTTGTGATGTCACCACATGACATAGTGTCTTATTCCCATAGTGTCCTGTAGGTTAGACAGGAATAAGTTTATGAGGTAAAAACTGAAGCATAACTCCATCCCTTCCTCCTTTTGACTTCGGAAAAATAAATCCTGTCGCCTCCCTCAGTCCCAACCCAGCCCCACCGGCGCTGCTGCGGCTTGGAGACAGGTGCCCTCTCATCTGGCCCTGTGCTGCTGTGGGGAGAGAGGGCTGGAGGGGGCAGTTCTTTCTCCCTGGGGCAACCTGCTCCCCAATCTCCTCATTCCCAGCCCCACCCCAGAGCCCTCACCCCCTGCACCCCTATCCTCTGCTCCAATGCTGAGACCCTCATCGCTAGCCCCACTCCAGAGCCTGCACCCCCAGCCGGAGCCCTCACATCACTGCGCCCCAACCCCCCCCCCGAGCCTCTCCCACACTCCAAACCTTTCATCCTCACCCCTGCCACACACAATCCATGTGCAGAATGAATTTTGTAAGGAGCGCAATATGCAGGTGATGTGTCACACCTCACCTCCATATTTGTGCCCAAAACAAAATTCATTCCACACATGGACATAACAAATTAGAGGAAACACTGCTCCTGACTTTCAGCCTCTATCTCACATCTTGAATTTCACACATTGAGTGATCAGAATAAAGTGCCCTCAAGTGAGCTAGAGACCAACAGTGTTTTTATTTTAGAAGACCTAGGACATTATTGAAAATCATGACCTGCCAAGAGACAATTAATGGAGAGAAGCAGCAAGATTAATTCCATACATTGGATTGGTTGTGACTTATTTGCCTGATTTGAAAAGAGACCAAACTGACCTGAGTCTCCTTGGTGTCGATAGCCCCCTGCTCAGCCAATCAGCACTGAGACTCTGAGGGGCAGGAGGCTGAGGGGTCTCACCAGATGTCCCAAAGGACGGCCCAGGACACCATCAGAGGGGATCACTCTCAGACCCAGACCCACCTCTTGGTCAGGACCTCCCGCAATGAGAGCAATACCCCTCCCCTGCCCGCACTCCAGATCCGTCCCTCCTAGGTAGAGGGAGGGAAGCTGGAAAAGGGAAAAAAGAAGCAAGAGAAGAGGAGAAAGGAGGGAGGAAAGAGGAAAAGATAAACCAGAAAAGATAAACCCCAATGTCCCCAGGGATTCCAATCATCAAAACCTAGGGAGGAAATCAAATTCTGCCACCTGAAGCCAGTGTTGTCTGTGCCTAGAATGCTGCCTGCGCCAGGTGGATCAGACGGAACAGGTTCCAAACCTCTCTGAGCCTCTTACCTTCTCAAAGGGAAGTTTGTTTTCGGCACAATCAGTGGTAGGAAAGGAGAAAACTCCACAGAGGTTCCTTCTCATGCTCACAACTCTGAATCCTAATTCTCTCTCAGCCCTCGAGGACAGACCTCGCGAAGGTGACTTGCGGCAGCAAAGCCGGGAGGTCTCAGAGACTGGCCTGGCCCTGCACCTCTGTCCTCCCCGGCAGATGTCGGGGTCTCTCTGTGAGGTCACCCCCTCCCCACCACCTTTGCCCAATAGGCCGAGTTCCTGCAAAAGGCCTTTGTGATGTCACTGCCACACCCACCCCTCCCCTCAAAGCTGATGTCCTGCCCCTGGCCAGACTCGTTGGGTGTTTGAGTTGTTTCCCCTGGATCTGGGGTTGCCAACTTTCTGACCCAACAAAACTGAACACCCTCATCCTGCCCCTTCACCGAGGTCCCGGCCCGCTCAATCCATCTCCCTCCGTCGCTCGCTCTCCCCCACGCTCACTCACTCACTCGTTTTCACCAGGCTGAGGAGGGCTGATGAGAGTCCCTTTTCAACTGGGTGTTGTCGGGACAGACCTGGGAAGGAGGCTGCCTGCCAAACACCTTTAAGAGGAGCCGTCCCTCCCTGTCAGAAAATCATCTCCCTCCTTCAGTTCAGTGACCGCCTGAATTGTTCCTTGTCTCGGCAGAGCCGGAGGATTGAAAGCAGCAACGTCAAACCCCTGTGCAGCTAGCAGGAATGGACACAGACTCTCCCTTGTATCTCAACAGATATTTAGTTTTACTCTTGGTAAACTACAAGGCTAAAGGGATGGGCGCTGGCACCAGATCTAAGGAATGAAATACAACACAATCATCATCGTTATGCCCATCGTTGCCCCTTTAACCTTCCGTTGTCTCTCTCTGACCACCATCACCCTCCGTCGGTTCACTGAGATTGCCACACTCATTGCTTCCAACACACACCTGATCTCCAATTTTGCAGCCAAAAGAAAAGTGATAGGCTTTCTTAACCATAGTGTTTATACTGCACTTTTGTGATGCAAAAGTCACTTCACCACAAACATAGCACAAGTTATCTGCACTGTTCACACAAGTACGAGGCATCTCTGCTCACTTTGGCTAAAGAGAAATGGGGCCCTTTGCAAAATCAAACACTGACAAATAAGAGAGCAAGACACTGTATGATTTCTAGAGCTGATATAGGGCAATTGGTTCAGCTTCATTATGATTGCATCATCCATGACTTCTAGGAATAACATGATGCAATTCATATCATGTCTGAGGCAATACCAGCTTCAGATTGTATCCTTCATTGTTTTGCCTAAAAAGCAAGTACTGTCCAAAGCCATTCATAGATCCAGTCAAAGATGTATTATAGTCATTACTGGTTTAAATTGAGATCCCGTCCCTTTATAACTCACTTATCCTCCGCCATTCCCGAGTCAAGGGTCATAAATACTGACTCAATAGCATATCTTGAAAACTAGAGCTAATCAAGAATTTTAAGCATCATTTTCGTTCTCAGTGACCCAGAATTAGTAAAGTTGGACTCCATTTATTTCAGAAGCATTTTGGCTGTAGAGCAATGTAACAAGCCTCTCCTAGCTGCCTCCTGGTGGGGGGAGGCTGGGGAGCTGTGGGGACCTGTTTGAGAGGGTCACTAGTAGCAGCGTAGCACTGGAGGTGTCCTATCGGGTTGAGTCATTGCAGATGATGATGTAGTGCAGCAGACCCCCATTTTGCCAACTTGCATTAGGCAGCTTTCCATGTTAAGCGAACTCCCAGTGTCCACAGGTGCAGCAGCCGGCGATTTGTCCTGTGGCCGCTAGGTGGCGCTGCAGCCTCGCACTTTCCCGTTCCCCCGGGTATGGGAAGATTTGAGAAGGTGACCTGGCCCCACCCGGCCCCGGGGAGATGCCGTCAGTGGGGTCTGCTGTGTAAGGACTGAAAGTCAATTTTACTGGCATTTTATGATCTTTCAATCATGAAGGGGAGGAACTGCTTACCCTGACTGAAGCATCTTATCTCATTTCCAAATTGAAGTGTCTCCTCTTTGTGTGTGAAGAGACAGTTTAAGGGGACGCCACAAACGGGAGATGCTTTTGGTTTGGAAAACGAAATATTTTTGCAAAGATTTTTCATCCAAATTGATTTAGGATTAATGGGGTGAAATTCCATGCTGTGCCCTGTGGCTTTAAGGCATTGGAGAACTGCTGAAGAGGTTAAAGGCCGCAGAGCTGGGTAGCTGGGTGTGGGGCCTCCAAAGTTATTGTGCTCTGGTGAGACTGAGCAGTTGTGGGGATTGTGCAAGCTCTGGTGTTTACATGCACATAGAAAATGTAATGAAACTCCATTTTTAAAACCACTCATGTCTGGGAATGGAAGAGAAGCTCTTTGAAATAAGTGTCCCCTTCATACTCTTCAAGATCACTGGCTCCAACACTCACCTGCCTCAGGGAACTCAGTGGTGGTGCATTTGAGGGCGGATCGAGAGGTTTCTGGTTCAAGTCCAGCTGCTCTCCTCTTTTTTAATTGATCTATATTTTCATATCCATCTCCTGTATGTTCAGTTTGGAGGAGGCTGATAGTTCACGCTTGCGATCTGGTCACCCTCCCACTCCGTCCATCCTTCACTCCCTTCCCTGCGTCTCTCCATCCTTGTCCTCTGTCCCGTCCCCTCTGTCCATCCGTCCCTATCCCCTCCGTCCCCTCCCTGCATCAGCCCAGCCCTGTCCTCCGTCCCGTCCCCTGTCTCCATCCGTCCCTGCCCCCTTCGTCCCCTCCGTCCCGTCCCTGCATCCCCCCAGCCCTGTCCTCTGTCCCGTCCCGTCTCCATCCGTCCCTGCCCCCTTCGTCCCCTCCGTCCCGTCCATGCATCTCCCCAGCCCTGTCCTCCGTCCCGTCCCGTCTCCATCCGTCCCTGCCCCCTCCGACCCCGCCGTCCCGTCCCTGCACCCCCCAGCCCTGTCCTCCGTCCCGTCCCGTCTCCATCCGTCCCTGCCCCCTTCGTCCCCTCCGTCCCGTCCCGGCACCCCCCAGCCCTGTCCTCCGTCCCGTCCTGTCTCCATCCGTCCCTGCCCCCTTCGTCCCCTCCGTCCCGTCCCTGCACCCCCCAGCCCTGTCCTCCGTCCCGTCCTGTCTCCATCCGTCCCTGCCCCCTCCGTCCCCTCCGTCCCGTCCCTGCATCCGCCGCCGCCTCCCCTCCAGCACAGGTGCGCGAGGCGCTGGGGCGCTGCCCGCGAGCGAGGGGGCGGGGGGAGGAGCCGCCCCTGCGTCTCGGACTCCTCCTCGGGGACGTCATTGCCGCGCGCTGCCACCCAGCTGCTTTGTTTGCGTCACGGCCCTTCCTTACCCCCCTCCCTGCCCCACGTGTTCCGAGTCGTTTGTTTTGGTGGTTGCCGCGGCGACAGTGGGCGGAGCCCGGGTGACCACGCTGGTTGGGCGGGGGGCAGAGGGCGGGGACGTCATAAGTGGGGCGGCCCGGCCGAGCGGCGTCTCAGTTCCGAACGGACAGTGTCAGCGCGCTGGGCGCGAGCCCCGCCCGCGAGGACACCCCCCACTCCACCCCCCGCGCACCAGCTCGCAGCAGCAGCGGCTCCCCCTGGCAGCGGCGCGAGCAGGGAATCCCCGGGAACCGTCTCGCGCCGCCCGCTCCTGCTGCCTCGCTGCTGCTGCTGCTGCTGCCTGGCGGCGGGACCGCGGCTGGCCCCGAGCCCCCTGCTCCGGAGGGGCCCGTCCGAGCTGTAATTAAAGGGTTTTTGTCTTGCAACTTTTTCATATTTTTGGTGCAACGTTTTTACCCCCCCCCCCTTTGAGCCTCTCCCCAGCTGGACTCTCCGTCGGGCTCCCAGCCCGAGCAGCCCCTGACACTTCCATGGGGTGGGTGGTGTGTCCCCCGCTCCCGTGGCACTTGATGGATCTCGGTGGCACAGCAGCGTGGATCCGGGTCCCGAGCAGCGGCTGCGTTACAGGGCTGTCTGGTTCTCTCCCCCGTGTTGTCTGCAGGCAGCCACCCGGCCAATTTGACACGGCTCTCAGCGGCACGCTGCTCCCCTCCCTCGCGATCCTCGCGGCGGGCAGGGAGAAAACCCTGAGGCAGGCAGGTGTCAGCAATGCGAGTATCCCTCCCCACCCTGCACAGCCTGCCCTGTGCTCCGCGGCTGGGAGCAAGACGGTGCCCGGTGCTGGATCGCAGCGCAGGGGAGCTGCCCGGCCCCACCTGGCGAAAGTGACCGGGGCTGAGCTGGGCTGCAAATGAACTGGAGGGGACGGGTGGAGACAGGGGACGGGACAGAGGCAGGGGCGGCTCTAGAAAATAGGCTGCCCCAGGCAGCGCGGTGTGCTGCGCCGCCCTTCCTCGGTCCCGCGGCGGGTCCCCTCTTCCCGCGGCTCCGGTTGAGCTCCCGCGGCAGGTCCACCGGAGCCCCGGGACGAGCGGACCTGCCGCAGGCATGACTGCGGGAGCTCCACCGGAGCCGCGGGAACAGCGGACATCCCAAGGGCACGGCTGCGGACGGTTCGCGGGTCCGGCGGCTCCGCTTGAGCTGCCGCAGCCATGCCGCGGGACGAGCCGAGCCGCGGGACGAGCGCCCCCTCCGCAGTCATGCAGGCATCACTGTGGCAGGTCCACCGGCCCAGCCTGCCGCCCCCTAGATTTGGCCGCCCCAGGCAACAGCTTAGTTTGCTGGTGCCTAGAGCCGCCCCTGGACAGAGGACAGGGCTGGGGGGACGCAGGGACGGGACAGAGGGGACGAAGGGGGCAGGGACGGATGGAGACAGGACGGGACGGAGGACAGGGCTGGGGGGATGCAGGGACGGGACGGAGGGGACGAAGGGGGCAGGGACGGATGCAGACAGGGGACAGGACGGAGGACAGGGCTGGGGGGTGCAGGGATGGGGCGGAGGGGACGAAGGGGGCAGGGACGGATGGAGACAGGACGGGACGGAGGACAGGGCTGGGGGAATGCAGGGACGGGACGGAGGGGACGAAGGGGGCAGGGACGGATGCAGACAGGGGACAGGACGGAGGACAGGGCTGGGGGGTGCAGGGATGGGGCGGAGGGGACGAAGGGGGCAGGGACGGATGGAGACAGGACGGGACGGAGGACAGGGCTGGGGGGATGCAGGGACGGGACGGAGGGGACGAAGGGGGCTGGGACGGATGCAGACAGGGGACAGGACGGAGGACAGGGCTGGGGGGATGCAGGGACGGGACGGAGGGGACGAAGGGGGCAGGGACGGATGGAGACAGGACGGGACGGAGGACAGGGCTGGGGGGATGCAGGGACGGGACGGAGGGGACGAAGGGGGCAGGGACGGATGCAGACAGGGGACAGGACGGAGGACAGGGCTGGGGGGATGCAGGGACGGGACGGAGGGGACGAAGGGGGCAGGGACGGATGCAGACAGGGGACAGGATGGAGGACAGGGCTGGGGGGATGCAGGGACGGGACGGAGGGGACGAAGGGGGCAGGGACGGATGGAGACGGGACGGGACGGAGGACAGGGCTGGGGGGATGCAGGGATGGGACGGAGGGGACGAAGGGGGCAGGGACGGATGGAGACAGGACGGGACGGAGGACAGGGCTGGGGGGTGCAGGGATGGGGCGGAGGGGACGAAGGGGGCAGGGACGGATGGAGACAGGACGGGACGGAGGACAGGGCTGGGGGGATGCAGGGACGGGACGGAGGGGACGAAGGGGGCAGGGACGGATGCAGACAGGGGACAGGATGGAGGACAGGGCTGGGGGGATGCAGGGACGGGACGGAGGGGACGAAGGGGGCAGGGACGGATGGAGACAGGACGGGACGGAGGACAGGGCTGGGGGGTGCAGGGATGAGGCGGAGGGGACGAAGGGGGCAGGGACGGATGGAGACAGGACGGGACGGAGGACAGGGCTGGGGGGGTGCAGGGACGGGACTGAGGGGACGAAGGGGGCAGGGACGGATGGAGACGGGACGGGACAGAGGACAGGGCTGGGGGGATGCAGGGACGGGACGGAGGGGACGGAGGGGACGAAGGGGGCAGGGACGGATGGAGACAGGGGACGGGACGGAGGACAGGGCTGGGGGGATGCAGGCATGGGGCGGAGGGGACGAAGGGGGCAGGGACGGATGGAAACAGGGGACGGGACAGAGGACAGGGCTGGGGGGGGACAGGGCTGGGGAGACGCAGGGACGGACGGAGGGGACGAAGGGGGCAGGGACGGATGGAGACGGGACGGGACAGAGGACAGGGCTGGGGGGGATGCAGGGACTGGACGGAGGGGACGAAGGGGGCAGGGACGGATGGAGACAGGGGACGGGACAGAGGACAGGGCTGGGGGGATGCAGGGATGGGGCGGAGGGGACGAAGGGGGCAGGGACGGATGGAGACAGGGCACGGGACAGAGGACAGGGCTGGGGCAGGGACGGATGGAGACAGGACGGGACGGAGGACAGGGCTGGGGAGACGCAGGGACGGGACGGAGGGGACGAAGGGGGCAGGGACGGATGGAGACGGGACTCAACAGAGGACAGGGCTGGGGGGATGCAGGGATGGGTCGGAGGGGACGAAGGGGGCAGGGACGGATGGAGACAGGGGACGGGACAGAGGACAGGGCTGGGGGGGTGCAGGGATGGGGCGGAGGGGACGAAGGGGGCAGGGACGGATGGAGACGGGACGGAGGACAGGGCTGGGGAGACGCAGGGATGGGACGGAGGGGACGAAGGGGGCAGGGACGGATGGAGACGGGACGGGACAGAGGACAGGGCTGGGGGGATGCATGGACGGGACGGAGGGGACGAAGGGGGCAGGGACGGATGGAGACAGGGGACCGGACAGAGGACAGGGCTGGGGGGATGCAGGGATGGGGCGGAGGGGACGAAGGGGGCAGGGACGGATGGAGACAGGGGACGGGACGGAGGACAGGGCTGGGGGGACACAGGGACGGGACGGAGGGGACGAAGGGGGCAGGGACGGATGGAGACGGGACGGGACGGAGGACAGGGCTGGGGGGACGCAGGGAAGGGAGTGAAGGATGGAGGGAGCGGGAGGGTGACCAGATCGCAAGTGTGAACTATCAGGCCACGTTGGTGGAGCTGCGGGGGAGACAGACAGACACAGGTGCGCAGCCCCGTTGGGAGCCAGAGGCACACTGGTCCGCCTGGCCGTGTGCTACCAGCGTGCCCTTTCCTATTGGGGTGTGCCCATGCTGTGCCACAGAGCTCCCCTGCCCAGCACCCCCCTACAACTCTTCCACCACAAATGCACAGTGCTGTGCACACACACCTCGCCCAGCACACCCCTGCCCACAGCCCGACCACAGCTGCCCAGCACCCCACACAGAAACCCCCACTCTCTAGTTTCCCAATACACACAGATTTCCCCTCCCTTCCTTTCTCCCTCCCAGTGCCCTTCCCCACAGCCCCACACCAGAACTGCACAATGCCCCACACAGACCCGCAGTGCCCTGACACACACAGATCTCCCCCATAGCCCAGCACCCTGTTTTTCACTCTTGTTTTTACAAGACCCAAAGGGAGAAATCCCCTCCCTCCTCCTACTCCATGGGAGGAGGGAAGCGGGGATTGAGCTTCTCTATGAATAGCTCCAGTGCCTGATTCTGCTTTAACTTACTTTTCCTGAAAGAGCAACAAAGAATCCTGTGGCACCTTATAGACTAACAGACGTTTTGCAGCATGAGCTTTCGTGGGTGAATACCCACTTCTTTGGATGCAAGAAGTGGGTATTCACTTGCATCCGAAGAAGTGGGTATTCACCCACGAAAGCTCATGCTGCAAAACCTCTGTTAGTCTATAAGGTGCCACAGGATTCTTTGTTGCTTTTACAGATCCAGACTAACACGGCTACCCCTCTGATACTTTCCTGAAAGAGGCACCATTTTTCTCAGTTTTACCGTCACCCCTGGGGTTCTGAATAACAGCAGTGAAACTGACCAAAGCTGCTAGTGCTTGGCAGCATTGTGAGGCGGAATAGAAGCTCTGGAACTGCCAGTTTGCAGACTCAGGAAGACAGGTCTGCACTGGTTTACATTTGGAAGGTTATCTTCAGATAATGATAGCTGGGCATGTGCTTTCTTCAATCCCTGACAATGCATGGCAGAGAATACAATTATTAAAGAAAAACAGTTTTAGCCCCTTTTTGCACAGTTACCTGCACTTATACAGGTTGCAACCTGATATTCCTTGCACAATCTACAAGTTTGGGTGCATCGGTAATGCCCTAATTGTATTACCGTTGCACCGTGATTTTGCTTGGTTCTTTTTAACCAAGGTGAAGTATTCCTAGAAAATAGGTGAAACATTTGGATTTGTAACAGTAATGTAAATACTGTGATAAATTCAGTGCCCCTGGCTTCCCATGGTTCCACAATCATAGAAATGGCACTGGAATTTACTTTTATCTTCAGAATTCTTCCCCCCTTCCTCCGCAGATCACCATAAGAACTTCAGGAAGGGCATTTGAAATAACACATAAAAGTGATTCCATGCACAAGTCTAGAGTGTTTTCTGTTTCTCTGGAATTTGGCAGTCTATGGTGCTTAATATGGGCATATATGTTTGATTACTATAGAAATTTTTCAGATCCTGTAAAAAAAAGTCTGTCTTCACAGAATCCTCTCATCATTGGTACAGAAAGTGAAACAGAAGTGCTGCAGTATTTTAGGGTTTCTGGATTTGTTTTTCTCCAGGAAACAATTTTGGTGCTTTTATTATGCCAGATAATTACAAAAAATGTATTATCTTAAAAATTTTGGTGATTGGCAGCAGTAGCCCTGGAAACGAAAATGGGTGAGATTTTCAAAAGAGAGTAAGTGATTTAGGAACATAAGTCTCATTAACTTTTAATGGGACTGGCATTTCTAAGTCATGCAGTTTTCAATGTCTCACCCATCATGTAAAATAGGGCTTGAATTTTCTATGATTTAGTTGACCACTGGCATGTACTTTCAGTATTTTCAAAAAGCATATACCAAATGGTAAATTAGAACATGCTGTAGCATGGCTAGTGCTGAATTATCAGAGAAGTAGTTTCAAAACTTCCAATTTTTTATGCAGTATGTAGCTATTTATTTGTTCTAAAATCCATACTCTTACTGGCAGACTATTCTCAGACCTTGTAACCTTGTATGACTCTTACATAAACAAAGTTGTAGCTTCTAGTAGAGACTTAACTGATTTGCTCCGCTCTTTGTGTTATAGAGGAAAATCTTGTTCTCAGATGCCGATTCTTGAAATGATGAGGGTTTGTCGATCCCATAAATCACCTTCTTTCAAGGCCGGATCAGATATTCAAACAAGGTTATGAACCTCCTTACTTGTACAGTCATAATTCCAAAACAGGTCGATCAAGAGGAGTTAAGTCCCTGCCCTGTATAATTTATAAACATGAAGCTGAGTAACCTTGGATGACTAAATTAAACTCTAAAATAATAATGAAAAGCTTAGCTTTATTTTAGCAAACTGGTATTACAAGTTTCATGACATAAATGTTAACTATCAATATCTTTGGCACTAGAAAATGGATTTTTCTCTGCACAAAGTCCATTTCTTGGCAGAGGATACATTGGGAACTATCAATATAAAAAGGATTAATGTGGAGACATGAAGAATAATAAAACATTAAGGATGTTATCTAAATATTTCAAATAGAGAGAAAGAGGTACATGTCTACCTATAATATGAGTTTTAGGATCAGCGGGCTCAGTTGTTTACAGATTCTGAATGATGCTTTGTTTTGATTCTTGTGAAAGCTTCCTTATTTATTTTCGTGGCCCAGGGTTGTCTCCTTGGTTTCCCTGTTTATATATTATATAATAAGCATGTTAATCAAGGGTGATCATGTTAGGTTCTTTTCATCCATGGTTTAAAACAATTAGAGAAACTCTTTCTTTTCCCCCCCTTAGCTTAGTCTGCAGAAAAATTCACAAGATGAAATAAGCTCTGTGTGGGTTTTTCCCATGTAGAGCAGTGAAATTGTCCTATTTGTTTTTCTATTTCATATTTCTGTACATGTTAATTTATTTTTATTCCTAAACCATTCCATAAGTTCCTATGTTTAAATATAATTTGAAAGTCAGAGTCACTCTAGGCAAAAATTAGAATTAAATTCTTTATTAGAAGTACATCATTAAGCATAAAGAATGAGGAGTACTTGTGGCACCTTAGAGACTAACAAATTTAATAGCTCTGTAAAGGCAAAAAGGGAAAGGGCATGGGTGGAAATGAAAAAGTGCAGGCATTTGAAGAGGGATTTCACTGGAGAGAGGATGAGGCTTGGAGATGGTAGCACACATTTAAAAAAAAATTCATATTGCTTGTGTTTCAGGCAAAGATTAGGCATTTATTTACCTTTAAAATACATTTTTAACTGGATTTTCAAAACAGTTGCTCTCAGAAACCACTGTGTAACTTAACCCCCTTAATTTAATTGTCTAGTAATTGATAGAATTAGAAACCACAGATATTAAGAAAGATTACACCAGAGGTTATCAAGGTAATTCACTGGACTGCATTTCTGGCATCTTTTGGATGATGCTGCAGAATATTTGGGGCACGGGACCATTGTTTTGTTAGACAGTGCCTAGAACAATGAGGCCCCGAACCCTGATTGGTACAAAGCATAATAGAAAGAACTGGGTGGAAATTGCTGAAGGGCCCGATCTTGCTCTAATTGAAGTCAATGGAAAAAATTCCATTGATTTCAATGGTGTAGAATTGAACCACAAAGGAGGCAGTTGGGGGAGGGATACCGCTGGGATAGGTTTACAGAAGGACAAGTGGCATTTGGGACTTCAGACACCTTGCAGAGCCAGAATGAAGTGACATACACAGAAGCAAAGACAGAGGGGTGGTTGATGAAGCTGTTAACAGCTGGGAGGTCCAGATATGTGAGCCACACTCAACAAAGTGAACATGTACAAGCCCCGGGGCCAGAGTTTATTGTTTCCTGAATACTTTAAACAGGATCATTACATGCTGAAATAGATGAGTATTGCTAGAGTTATGAAGGCAAAATTGTCCTGTTAGATTGCACCTGGGGAAATCTGGGTTTTGTTTTATCTGTTGGTTTTATGGTTACTGTATATTTTGTTCCTGTCCTCTTTATAAAGTGCTGCTGATTTTTTTATATTGTTCCTTATTCATTTGATGCCAGGGCCTTATTATATCCCGTTGTTGTTTTTAGGCTACTCTTGTGGAGTATGAAATATAATTAAAAGGCCACATTTTCAAAGGATCCTCCTCTATTCAGGCGTGTAGAAGTTTTCATGCAAATAGCAGCATGTGCATGTTTCAGGTAACAGCAGATGCATGCACAGGTGATAGATTCAGACTTGCAGTGCTCAGAAAGTGTGCATACAGATATTTGCATGGATTTAAATAGAGGCCACTTTTTGAAAACATGTCAAAAAATATCAGTAAGTTAGGCCACCTTATAATTAGGTTACATTTAAATAGCTACATAAGTGGGATCAGGGAGATCTACTTTGTCCTGAGCTGTTACAATTGAAAAGTGCTGGGTCACTTTAACAATTTCAAACCCCTATAAAGAACCACTTGTTATGGCAGGAGTCTTGTAGGTGATGTATGTGATGATGAATATGCCAGAAAAATTCCAAGATATCGTGTGTAATTGAGCAAAACCCCAGGTTTAATGGAATTGAAAAGTACTTGTGTCACAGATCTAGGCAATTACTGTTCATAAAGGGGCACCCCCAACTTGAAAATCATTTCAATCAGAAAATGCTGCATCTACTATTGTTACAATTAGCCACGGAGGTTGCTGTCACTGAAAGGGATTAATGAAAAAATAACATTTTCATCTCTTGTTTTCATTTGTTTGCTGTGTGCATTTGGCAGGTCTCTGTGTAATAGTCCTTGTGTGATGGTGCCTGCCCTTCCCTATGCTACTGAAGAATGTGCTGATCAGTACTGTGGTAGCAGAACTGAAACTGAAAAGGTAGCAGGCAGGACTATGCACAAAGAGAAAAGGGATGTAGACCTGCCCTTTGTACCCTGCAGGACCTGTGGTCACAGGCCCTTCCTAATTTGGGGGGAACCAAGGAATATAAAAAGTAATCTCTTGTAAATTGAACCAATGTTGTCTGACTGCTAGAGTTGGAATCTTGATACTAATTTTTCCTAATGATTGTAAGTTATTTATAGTCACCTGGCTGGCCTTTGAGGACTGACAAATCACAGCCAGAAGCCCCCTCGAGGTTTGAAACCTGTTCAGTCTCAGTCATCTGGTGAGAGTTGAATTCTAGGCATGGAAAAAACGAGCTTAAGGAGGCAGAATTTTATTGTGTACCTGGGATTTTGTCCCTTAGATTCACTGGGGACATTGGGGTTTGTCCTTTGTTTCACCTTTTCATCCATCCATCCCTCCCTCCCTCCTTTCTCTTCGTCTCTTGCTTCTTTTATCCTTTCTTCTATTCCCCTCCCAAAACCAGGAGAGGGGTGTGTGTGTGTGTGTGTGTTGTGGGGCAGTGATCCCCACCAGTGACCTGGGCCATCCTTTGGGCTCTCTGGTGAGAACTCTCAGCCTCCCATCCTCAGTTTCTACCCTGATTGGCTGAGCAGGGGGTTATTGCCAGAGAAGAGACTCAGGTCTTGTTGTTCTGTTTTAAGACCAAGTAAATAAATCATAAGCAGTTGTATGTTTGATGAATTTTGCTGCTTCTCTGCACTAATTGTCTCTGAGCAGTTCATGATTCTCTCTAACATTGCAGTTCTCCTAAAATACTGGCTGAATACTTACTATGCACTGTTGCTGGTCTGGAGCTCATCTGAGAGCACTTTACTCAGATCATTCAATGTAGGAAATTTAAGATCCGATGCTTAGTTTGAAAATCAGGGCTCTTGGGTCTTATTCCCAACTCTGCCACTGATTATGCGACCTAAGACAAGTTAATTATCCTTTCTCAGCCTTATCTTCTCCCTCTTTCAAGTAGGGATAATAATGATCCACTCCTACCTACCTCATGGTGGGTGGAGATAGGGCCAACTATAGGTTTTTTGCTGTCCCAAGCAAAAAAAAAATTGACTGCCCCCACCCCAGCCCTGGGCTCCTCCCTGAATCTCCCTGCTGCCCCAGCCCTGGGCTCTGCCCCCTCCACCCACACCCCCTGCTGCCCCAGTTCTGGGCCTACCCCCCAACCTGTACCCCCCTGCTGCCAGCCTTGGGCTCTCCCCCACACACCCGCACCCCATGCCATCCCAGCCCTGGGCTCTCCCCCCCACACACCAGCACCCTCTGCCACCCCAGCCTTGGGATCTTCCCCACACATGCACCCCGTGCTGCCCCAGCTCTGGGCTCCCCCCACCCACTTGCACCCTCCTTCCACCCCAGCCCTGGGTCACTGGTAACTTGCTCCCAGAGTGGGTCATTCAGCAGGAATTTTGGATGTTCACAGAACACAGACAGGACTAGTTCCCATATGGTTACAGAACTGCAGTAACATGGAACAATTTCCAGCTTGTGTGATTAAAGCATATCTGGATGCATATTATAAGACTGTCCTACAGAAATGAGGAAACGTTGAGGTGCCTTTATTATTCTTATGTTCCATTCTTTGTTTCTATGGGCAATTTGCCAATGCAATATCACTGTCTTCCTTTTAAACAAATAAAACTATAAAACAAACAAACAAAGGCAATGGCTGTTGAAAATAGCAATTCCAGTCCTAAAAACCACTGGGAAGCATTTCTTGCTCAAGTTGATCCTACTTTTTCTACAGCAAATTACAGTGAATCAGTATATTTGATTTGGGAGAAATGAAGTAACAGCTGCCCAAATTGAGCTTCAGCACTCCTGAATTTTGAGGGTGTTCAAATCTGGAAGGCAGGTGCTAGATTCCCTTTCTGAATATTAGCTAAATCTGGAAAGGAAAAGTCAATTTCTGCTTCGATGGCTCAGAAGTGGAAATCCTCTACGTGCCTGGTACTGTATCTAAAGCTGCCCAGGTCCAGTAGAGCCTCTCCTCCCTTACTCTTAAATTCTAGTGGGATCCACGTACCTCCCTTGCTAGGATTCAGATAAAGAAGGGAACTGTCCATTTAGTCCACCCAATTCCTTCCTTGGGGGCTGCAAGGTGAGGTCACACCAGTATCTCTAATCCAGTCTGGGGATGTCTTCTGAAGGGGATATCTAGGGCAAAGCCTTCTACAACTTGGGCACACTCGTTCCCCATTCACAGTGCCACCCCGCTCTAGCAGTGAGCTCTCCATTCACAGCAAGCTGCAGCTTGAGGTTTCAGCTACCGTACTCCCTCCCCCTGCCTTTCCTGTTGATAGCGGCCAAGGGAATGCTGAGAAATGTAGTTTTTTTCCTGCTCCAGAGCTGGCTCTATAGGCAGGGAGCTAACCAAGGAACTACAGCTCCCAGGGCCCCCTGTTGGTTCTCAGCTCCCAGGCTGGATCCCTGCTGGCTGCCGTCCCTGCAAATGGGCTGCTCCAAGAACCTGCTTGCTTTGCTAGTGCCTAGAGTCGCCCCTGCCTCCACCCATCCTGCACCCCCACCCTGTGCCCCAGCCTGGAGCCTGCACCCAGCACCCAACCATCCCACACCCCAAACCCCTGCCCCAACCCAGGGCCTGCACCCCAGACCTCCTCGCCCGACCCAAACTCCCTTGCAGAGCCTGAGGCAGGTGAGGGGCAGAGTTCGTCGGGGGGGGAGGGCTCTGTGCAGTAATATAGTGACTCCTTGGGTCTTTGAATGAGGCTTTATACTTGGGGTGGGGGGGTGAGGAGGCAAGCAGCGAGTCGGTGGATGGAGAGGGGCAAATCTCCCAGATTCAAAATCTGTGACTGTGTCTGTTGGTCCTTCTAGCTGCTTTTCTCTGGGCTGGGGGTTGTTCCCACAGGAAGGTGTTTGCTTCTTATCCCCGAGGCCATCAGTATGTCTGCTCTTCTCTAGTCAGCCCACTTGCCAGGCTTGATTGTCCTTGGTTGGGCTGCCAGCCCCTCTCCAAGGATTGCAGCTGTCTGGAGGTACTGCCCTCCACGCCTTGCTCAGTCACACCTCATTCATTCAACAGCGCAGTTGATTACCAAGTGGGGGGGAGATCTTATTCTACTTCTAGCAAAAAGACACTTTTCTTTTACCTTAATTACACTACCTTAGGGGCCCGCTATAACATATTACCAAGGTTCAATACAAAGTCATATACAAGTTATAGAAAAATGCATAATGCAGAGATTTATCTACAACTGCATTGATTGACTGCATTGATTGACTGTGCAGTAATATAGTGACCCCTGGTCTTTGAATGAGGCTTCATACTTGTCTCATTAATGCAGAGAAGCAGCAAAATCCATCAAACATATAAGTGGTTATGACTTATTTACTTGGTCTTAAAAGAGAACAAAAAGGCCTTGAGTCTCCTCCCTGTCATTAACCCCCTGCTCAAACAATCAGGGTAGAGACTGAGGATGGGAGGCTGAGGGGTCTCACCAGAGAGCTCAAAGGATGCCCCGCAACACACACACACACACACACATACACACACACACACACACACACAGACACACACCCCTCTCCTGGTTTTGGGAGGGGAATAGAAGAAAGGATAAAAGAAGCAAGAGACGAAGAGAAAGGAGGGAGGGAGGGATGGATGGATGAAAAGGTGAAACAAAGGACAAACCCCAATGTCCCCAGTGAATCTAAGGGACAAAATCCCAGGTACACAATAAAATTCTGCCTCCTTAAGCTCGTTTTTTCCATGCCTAGAATTCAACTCTCACCTGATGACTGAGACTGAACAGGTTTCAAACCTCGAGGAGGCTCTTGCCTTCTAAACAGGGACATCTGTTTTCTAGGAAATCACTAAAAGAGAAGGAGAAAACTCGAAAGAGATTCCTCCTGGCGCTCACGTAGGTGAACCCGAATACTCTCAGTCCTCAAAGAGAGACCTGGAGAAGGAGACTTGATGAAGCAAAGCCACAGGGTCTCTGAGGTTTCCCTGGCCCCTCGCCCCTGCCCTGCTTGGCTGATGTCAGCATCTCTCTGTGAGGTCACCACCTCCCCACCGCCTTTGACCAATAGTCTGAGGTCCTGCAAAAGGCCTTTGTGATGTCACTGCCACACCCCTCCCTTGCTGGGCTAATGTCCTGCCTCTGGCCAGGCACTTTGGAGGTTTGAGCTACTCCCTGTGGATCACCCCACTCAAGGAGCGTTCGTTCTAGGAAGCAAGCCGGCTAGACAGTAAAACGTCAGACGCTGCTGCTCCCAATGCTACATTCAGTTTTTTAGAAATTAGTCGACTTTATGGCCAGAAGAGACCATTAGAGCATCTAATCTGACCCCTGCATATCACAGGCCTCCTGTATGACACAATAGCGGGTGAGAGGGGGCTGAGGAGGTGGGCAGTGGCGGGGGGACAGGTGAGCCAGCGTCTGACCCCAGCTCACCTCCGCTCCACCTACTCCCCTGAATGTCCCACCCCGCTTCCGTGAATCAGCTGTTCGCGCAGGAAGCCTTGGAGGGAAGAGAAGCGGTGTGGCAGCTTCGCGCTCAGGCCCAGTAAGGTGGAGACAGAGACAAGGTGAGCTGGGTCAGGGGGGCCGCCCGCACCACAGCAGGTAACCCGGGGGGTGCACAGGGGAACCGCTCCCCACCCCAGCTCACCTACCTCCCCTCTGCCACCCTGGGCCTTAGTGTGAAGGCGCCATTTGCTTCTCAGTCCTCCCAGGCGTCCCGCACGAACCATCAGGGGCAGGGGTTCCAGAGGTGGTCAGGGGACAGGGAGAAGGGGTGGATGAATGGGGCAAGGGTCCCAGGGGGGCCATCAGGAATGAGTAGGGGTTGGATGGGGTGACAGGGGGCAGTCAGAGGACAGGGAAGGGCAGTGGATGGGGTGGGGTCCAGAGGGGGGGCATAAAAGGAACGCAGGGGGTTGGATAGGCGCAGGAGTCCCGGGGGGACACAACCCCCTGGGGTGAGGAGGGAACTGGTTGTTAAGATTTTGGTAGCTCATCCCTGGCCAGAGGGGTGGGAGGCTGAGGAGGAGAGCAGGCAGGCAGTGGCAGGGGATGAGTATGTGAGCCGGGGAGGGGAGAGCTGAGGTGAGCTGGGGGACTGAGGAGGTGAGCGGGCAGGAATTGGTGGGTGGGCAGGTGAGCTGGCGGTGGGGAAGGGGGTTGAGAAGGTGAGCGGGGGGTGGGAGGCTGAGAAGGCGAGTAGTGAGTCAGTGGCTGACCTGTTCTACTGATCTGGTCTGGCTCCCATCCCCTCTCCGAGGGTTGCAGCTGTCTGGGGGTGTTGCCTTCCACATTCACACCTCATTCATTCAATAGCATAATTGACTACAAAGTGGGGGGAAGATCTTATTCTACCTCTAGCAAAAAGAGAATTTTCTTTTACCTTCATTATACTACCTTAGGGGCCTGCTATAACTTATTACCAACATTCAATACTGCTGTTTTGGCGGGGTGGTGCTGGCGAAGGAGGGTTTGTTTCCACAGGGCGGACAGTGCTTGGGGGGGGGGGTGTTTTGTGGGGCTGGGTGGCACTGGGGGGGTTTCACTGGAGCCAGGGGGGTTTTGGCCCTCAGCTGTTTTCTTTGGAGTACTATTGCCCTTGCCGCTTTACGAGTTGTGCAGTCCTGGACTAAACCACAGACTCTGGACTCAGCATTCAAGTATCCTGCAGTCTGAACTTCGAATCCGATACATTCCCTCATTGGCTACCATTGTTTTCCCAGCATGGAAGTGCTTTTTGTCCAACAAGGCAGCCAGATTGGGATCCATAGGCATGGAATGGCTCTGAAGGAATCAGCTGTTTCTCTCTGTGCTTCATGAAACTTTGGATTGAAATGGTAAAGGACAGTTGTTCCCAATTTAATCATGGTGTCCTTTAGGAGTGTGACCAAGGCCACTTAACTAGGGAGCGGGGGTCTAAAAAGAGTTTACCTGGGCCACAGGTCACCATAGCTTCCATCTCGGGGGTGAAAATCAACCACCAGTACCTGCAATTTCTACCCGAGTTCTTCTCAAATCTGTGACCTTACTTGGAGTAATTTTATACTTCTCTGGCGTAGAATTCTTCACCAATTGCACAACAGATCAGTAGTGATAGTGAGGTACAACTCCCCCAACTATGCCCTTTTATTTCTTTAATCTGGAGGCACAGATTTAAATTAGGGACTAAATTCAGGTGCAGCTTAGAATCCCTGTAAGACACCAAATGTCAGGTCTCTATTAAAAACAGGCATCTTTCTGCAGCTATATCACATTCAATACACATTCCATTTTCTACACATTTGCAGCACCTCCAGGGGTGAGCTGAAGACAAATGTCATTTCCATTTTTCCCATCCCTACCTCAATATGGATTGTATTTCCCAAATAATAGGCAATAAGCAGCTGATTAGGAAGGAGATATCTTCAGGAGCGACTCTTGCAGGGCCTGGGCCACAACGACTTTGGTAGTGAAATCCATGGGTATTTTGCTTCGTTCCAGGTCATTTACTAGGGAATCCTCTTCTCAGCCCTTTAGAAAAAATAGTGACCTAACCAATTGAACAAATGGGGGATTGGAATGGTGATCGGGAATACGGGAATCCCTCTGACTTACACTAACTTCTTCTGTTGTTACAAAGGGTGAAATGACATTTTCCCCTATCCCTGCCCTGTTCCTGCTCTTTGTTATAGTTCAATATATTTTAAGTGAGGAAAATGATAATAAAAATATCTGCTCTCCAGCACAACCTGAAGCAACATCAGAGCAACTGGGAATGAAACAATTGGTTTCCAAAGGGGGAACTCGATGACTAACACTTGGTTTGAAATGGGGGAACAGTATAACCGTGATGCTCAGGGTTTGTTTAAGCCTGGTCTACACTAGGCGTTTAAATCGGTTTTAGGAGCGTAAAACCGATTTAACGCCACAACCGTCCATACTAGGAGGCACCTTATATCGATTTTAATGGCTCTTTAAATCGGTTTCTGAACTCCTCCCCGACGAGAGGAGTAGCGCTAATATCGGGATTAACATATCGGAATAGGGTTAGTGTGGCCGCAAATCGACGGTATTGGCCTCCAGGAGGTATCCCACAGTGCACCACTGACCGCTCTGGACAGCACTCTCAACTCGGATGCACTGGCCAGGTAGACAGGAAAAGCCCCGTGAACTTTTGAAATTCATTTCCTGCTTCCCCAGCGTGGAGAGCTCATCATCACAGGTGACCACGCACAGCTCATCAGCACAGTTAACAATGCAGTCTCCTGAGAATCGAAAAAGAGCCCCAGCATGGACCGCTCGGGAGGTAATGGATCTGATCGCTATCTGGGGAGAGGATTCAGTGCTAACAGAACTGCGTTCCAAAAGACGAAATGAAAAAGTATTTGAAAGAATTTCTAAGGCTATGACGGATAAAGGCCACTGCAGGGACTCAGTGCAGTGCAGAGTGAAAGTTAAGGAGCTCAGACAAGCCTACCAGAAAACCAAAGAAGCAAACGGAGGTCCGGGGCAGGTCGAAAAACATGCCGCTTCTATGCTGAGCTGCATGCAGTTTTAGGGGGCTGCGCCACAAGTACCCCACCCCTGACCGTGGATTCCGAGGTGGGGGTTGTAATCTCTGCCATGTCTGAGGATTATGCAGAAGGGGAAGATGAAGAGGAAGAAGAAGAGGAAGACCTAGCAGAGAGCACACAGCAGTCCGTGACCCCCAGCAGCCAGGAGCTTTTTATCACCCTGACGGAATTACCCTGCTCCCAGCCCTCACAAGCAACTATCCCAGACAATGACGCCATGGAAGGGAGCTCTGGTGAGTGTACATTTGCAAATAGCAAACATTGTTTTTTAAGCAAGCCTTTTTTAATGATTGATTTGCCCTGAGGACTTGGGATGCATTCGCAGACAGTATAGTTACTTAGAAAAGTTTGTTAACATGTCCAGGGATTGAGAGGAAATCCTCCAGGGACATCTCGATGAAGCGCTCCTGTAGGTACTCCAGAAGCCTTTGCAGAAGGTTTCTGGGCAAGGCATCCTTGTTCCGCCCACCATGGTAGGACACTTTACCATGCCATGCATGTAGCAAGTAATCAGGTATCATTGCGTGGCAAAGCATCGCAGCGTATGGTCCCGGTGACTGCTGGCATTCAAGAAGCATCCGCTCTTTATCTTGTTCTGTTATCCTCAGCAAAGTGATATCGTTCAGGATAACCTGGTTAAAAATCAGGAATTTAAGTAAGGGGGGTGGCCATTTTTCTACTGGTTTCGTGGAATGCAGCAGCTTAAAAAAAACACTTTCCTGCACGTAGCGAAGCGGGGGGAGGGGAGGAGTGAAATGCCGATGATCTTTTCTGTTTGGTCACCGGTGGGTGGGGGGGAGGGGGAAGGTTGTTGATTAGCAGGGAGCTAGCGTGGTATTAGCCATGCGTTGGGGGGGAGGGTAAGAGACAGTGGCTTACCATGGCCGCATGCAAGCTGAATTCTGATGCCTGGACCTGTGTCTGTCTGTAACCCCAGAGCTGCAAGCACTCACTATTAAGATGAAAAATGCGACCTTGTAGGGAAATCACATGTGCTAGGTGAATAGTGATGTTCACTGTGAAACAGTATAGCCATTGTTCTGTAAAATGTATCTTTCTAAATATTTATCTCCCTCATGCAGCTGCAAATTTTTCAACCATCCCTCCTCCATCCCAAAGGCTAGCACAGATAAGGCGGAGGAAAAAGAAGACGCGAGATGAGATGTTCTCGGATATTATGGAAGTTACACGCAATGAAAGAGCTCATCTGAATGAGTGGAAGGACGTGGTTTCAAATTACAGGAAAGAGGCCAGTGAACGTGAGGACAGGAGGGACAACCGAGATGAGAGGTGGCGGCAGGAAGACCGGCAGGAAAATCAGCGGTGGCGGGATGCAACTCTGGGGCTGCTGCGTGATCAAACTGACATGCTCCAGCGTCTTGTGGAGCTTCAGGAACGGCAGCAGGATCACAGAGTGCCTCTGCAGCCCCTGTATAACCACCCTCCCCCCTCACCATGTTCCTTAGCCTCCTCACCCAGACGTGTAAGAACTCATGGGGGGAGGCTCCGTGCACCCGCCCACTCCACCCCCGTGGACAGCCCAACCAAAAGGCTGTCGTTACTCTGAATTTTTTTTTTAATGGCCTTCTCCATCCCTCCTATCCTCCTCCCAAAGCACACCCTTGCTTCTCTCCCTCTTTTTATAATGAATCAATAAAGAATTCATGCTTTTTAAATATAAGTGACTTTATTTGCATAAGTAAGCTGTACTCGAAGGGGGAGGGGGAGTTGCTTACAGGGACTGAGTCAATCAAGGGGGTTGGGTGTTCATCAACAAACACAGCAGTCACACTTTACCCTGGCCATTGATGAAGCTCGTTTTCAAAGCTTCTCTGATGCGCACCGCTTCCTGGTGTGCTCTTCTAATCTCCCTGGTGTCTGGCTGCGCGTAATCAGCGGCCAGGTGATTTGCCTCAGCCTCCCACCCCGCCATAAAGGTCTCACCCTTACTCTCACAGAGATTGTGGAGAATACAGCAAGCAGCAATAACATAGGGGACATTGGTTTGGCTGAGGTCTGAGCGAGTCAGTAATGTGCGCCAGCGCGCCTTTAAACGGCCAAATGCACATTCCACCACCATTCTGCACTTGCTCAGCCTGTAATTGAACAGATCCTGACCACTGTCCAGGCTGCCTGTGTATGGCTTCATGAGCCATGGCATCAAGGGGTAGGCTGGGTCCCCCAGGATAACGACAGGCATTTCAACATCCCCAACTGTTATTTTCTGGTCTGGGAAGTAATTCCCTTGCTGCAGCCGTTTAAACAGAGTAGTGCTTCTGAATACGCGAGCGTCATGAACCCTCCCTGGCCATCCCGCGTGGATGTTTGTGAAACGTCCCTTGTGATCCACCAGTGCTTGCAGCACCATTGAAAAGTACCCCTTCCGGTTTACGTTCTGGGTGCCCTGGTGCTGCGGTGCCAAGATAGGGATATGGGTTCCATCTATCGCCCCCCCACAGTTAGGGAATCCCATTGCAGCAAAGCCATCCACTATGGCCTGCACGTTTCCCAGAGTCACAACCTTTCGTAGCAGCAGCTTAGTGATTGCTTTGGCTACTTGCATCACAGCAGCCCCCACAGTAGATTTTCCAACTCCAAATTGATTCCCGACTGACCGGTAGCTGTCTGGCGTTGCAAGCTTCCACAGGGCTATCGCCACTCGCTTCTCTACGGTGAGGGCTGCTCTCATCTTGGTATTATGGCGTTTCAGGGCAGGGGCAAGCAAGTCACAAAGTTCCATGAAAGTGCCCTTACGCATGCGAAAGTTTCGCAGCCACTGGGAATCGTCCCACACCTGCAACACAATGCGGTCCCACGAGTCAGTGCTTGTTTCCCGGGCCCAAAATCGGCGTTCAATGGATAGAATCTGCCCCATTACCATCAGGATCTCCAAAGCGCAGGGGCCCGCGGTTTGAGAGAATTCTGTGTCTACGTCCTCATCACTGTCATCGCCGCGCTGCCGTATCCGCCTCTTACTCGCCTCGGTTCGAAGGTCCTGGTTCAGCATATACTGCACGAGAGTGCGCGAGGTGTTTAAAACATCCACGATTGCGGTATTGAGCTGAGCACGGTCCATGCTTGCTGTGCTATGGCGTCTGCACAGTTCTCCAAGCAAAAAAGGTGCGAAACGGTTGTCTGCCGCTTTCAGGGAGGGAGGGGTGAGGCTGTACCCAGAACCACCCGCGAAAATGATTTTTGCCCCATCAGGCACTGGGATCTCAACCCGGAAATAAGGCTGCAGGAACTGTGGGATAGCTAGGGAATAGCTACCCACAGTGCAATGCTCCAGAAATCGACGCTAGCCACCGACCATGGACGCACACCACCAATTTAATGTGCTTAGTATGGCCGCGCTCCACCCGATTTTATAAATTCTGTTTTACAAAACCGGTTTATGCAAATTCGGAATAATCCCGTAGTGTACACGTACCCTTAGACTAGGAAAAGTGATGGAGTTTAGGTCAGGACAAGGGGAAAGCTAATGCCAACCACTGCACCTGGGCTGCATCTGCACTACAACTATAATTGTCTTTTTACACCAAGATCACTAACTTGAGCAGCCAATGCCATGTACAGCCCTAGTGGATGGAAGGCACAGGTAGTTTTTGCCTCAGTGTAGCTTGTTGGGATCAAACCTCTCTCTCACCTGGAGCTGATGAACATTCCTGGCTGGAGGGACACAAACTCCTACGACTCAAAAGGAAAGGAGTTGATAGAAAAGATCACAGGACTGACCCCAAAGAAGGGTGAGCTGCAAAATGCAGAAGCAGGTAACTCATGTGTGGGAGCTGAGAGACCACAGTGAAGATGGAGCAAAGACCACAATGCAGGAATGAGCAAATGCGATAAAAACAACAAAAAAACTCCCCCTCAACCTTTGGCCAGCCCTAATCAAGGCATTTATTACAGTTCTCTCCCATGTGGATTTTCTGATGTTTAATAAGGTTTGTGCTCTGACTGAAGCTTTTCCTACACTCAGATCATGTGTAGGGTCTCTCTCCACAGTGGATTCTCTGAGGTGCGATCAGGGTAGAGTTCTGAGTGAAGCTTTTCCCGCACGCAGAGCACGTGTAGGGCGTCTCTCCTGTGTGGATTCTCTGATATCTCATAAGGTGTGAGCTCTGATTGAAGCTTTTTCCACACTCAAAGCATGTGTAGGGCTTCTCCCCTGTGTGGATTCTCTGATGTGAAATGAGGGTTGAACTATGAGTGAAGCATTTCCCACACTCAGAGCATCCATGAGGTTTCTCTCCTGTGTGGATTCTACGATGTGTGATAAGGTGTGAGCTCCAATTGAAGTGTTTCCCACACTCATGGCATGTGTAATGTGTGTCTTCCAAGTTGATTCTCTCACTTGTAATAAGGTCTGTGTGGCTACTGAAGTTTTCCTCTGGCCTCTGCTGAGTCTCACAGGCTTTTGCTTTTGCTTTTTCTGGGAGTGCACAACTCCAGGAAACATTCCCTTTCGATCTTCCTGATAATGTCCCATGTGGTTCTATTGGCTCAGCATCTTCCTGCTGGGGTTTCTCCTCCTTGTTATCACTCACCATCCCGTCACCTGATGGGAGACAGAGAGAATGAGACATAGGTCACTCTCTGTGCCTGAGAGAAAGGAAATCTCAGAGATAGGAATGGAAAAAGGGATGAACCAACCAAAATATATGTTGGAGATTTTCCCCAAACCTCTCCCCAGAGGAGAATGGAAGGGATCAGTTTTGGTCTGCATCTCACCAGAACTCTCAGGGGAAAGCGAGATTGGGGAGGGACCTGCTGCCAGTTGTCAGTCAGGATAGGTGGGATGCTGTAAGTGACATCTATCTAATGATGCCACATCTGCAGGGAACAATCCTGAACTTGGAGAGCTCACAAGGTCTTTGTAGGGCATCCCAAATGTTTCCTGGACAGTTTTTGAGTTGGTTTAACCAATTCCCCACCTGTGCAGGCAGCTCTCAGGGGCACTTCTTTCTCAGAGCCCTGGAGCCCTGGGACCCACGGCTCTTCCCCTCGTTCCAGCTGCGAGATCACATCAGGTTTGGAAACTGGAAACTCTACTCAAGGCAAAGAAATCAAGGGAGGTCAGTGGAATTTGTGGGATACTTTTCACAAATAATAGTCCATGGTTTTAAGCCAATCTCCTTTTTAAGCAGTAACATCCCAGGGCCAGCTTCCTTGGCTCAATGTGGCAGGAGAGTTATTATTCTAAATCATATTCATTACCTCAGTGCCTAGGGACCAACTAACAGGGGGTCTCCATTGTGCTAGGCACAGTACAAACGCAGAATAGTAGATGGCCCATGCCCTGAAGAATTTACAATCTAAATAGAAAAGACAAACACAGAATGGGGGAAGGGGTAGAATCCTCTGTTAGAATAGAGATATTCAGGCCTGCCTGTAAAGCCTATACATTAAGAACTTACAAGTGTTTTTTATCACTTAACTAGTTACAGGAGTATGAAAACAAAGAAAGAAAATCTCAGTCTGCCTGTGTATGGGTCTTCTCTCACTAGGATAGTCTGAGGCCTTTTTCTTAGGCTAAGGACTTTGGCTAAGCAGCAGGGGCAGCCATTAGCTGGGAAGCGAAGGGTCACATCCTCTCATCCCAAACCAGTCACACTGAAATAAGGTGCTATTAGGCTGTTAGGAAGACGATCCTGTCTGTATGATGCCCATCACCACCAGATAAAGAAACAGATCTTAAGATGGATAAAAGAAACTTAGTTTGACAGCATCCTGTCTGGCAAGAAATCACTTATCAATGGCTCTGACTGCGAAACTCTCATTTCTGTATTGTTCTATCTTTATGGCCCTCACTTTTCTGTTGTTTATCTGTCTGGTTCTCTAATTGTTTCTCTCTTCTGTACAATCAATCGTGCTAGGTATAGCTGAGAATATGACTATATAAACTGGGGTCAAACAGGAGGGGGAAGGGAAATTGGAATTATGTTTATTAAGTGGGGGGAACAGGAACAGGGACACAGGCAAGGCTGGGAAGGAGGACGGGGGTAAATGCTCTGCAGCATCAGAGCTGGGAAGGGAACACTGGGGAACAGACTGTATGGGTGTATAGAGATAAGCCCGAGTGGTGTGAAGGGCTTCAGAATATGTAATCTTATAGGTGTAACAATTGTACGGGCTACACAACCACCCAGTGACATCATCAACAAAGTGCCCATTTGTGCCTGTGTAGCGGCCCTGCTATGGGAGGGAGTGTGACGTTATTGGTATAAACTGGGACCATATAGAACATGGTTTGCAACCAAGGTCCTGTAGTGGCACCAAATCTTAGGTAAAGGGGGTCATATAAGGTGTCTAAGACCAGGTTATGGGTTGCTGGTTATGATTATGCTGTCTGTGTGCATGTGTCATTTTTAGTTGAAGTTATGTATATTGGCTCTATACTGTCTGTATTTCAAGTTGGTGCTGTGCTTCCGGGAAACATCCCAGACAAGTTGGTGTTAGCTCTGCCCAGCTTGCTTGATGGCCCATTAAGGACCATCAGCTACACAACTGACCCATGGAGAGAAGGCAGACATGCCTTGTGACTCAGCAAAGTATGCAGGGACTGGCCCATGTGACTCCAGACTCCATTTTGCTGTAATTTTCCACAGTAAGGACAAAGAGGTTCTTACACCTGGAAAAGCCTATCTAAGGCTGATGCCTCATCTCCATCTGGTCTACAATCCTGCTTCTTACCTCTGGAGGGACTTTGCTACAAACTGAAGCTCTGCACAAAGGACTGATGACCCATCCCAGCGGGGGATGTACTCCAGAGACTTGATTTGAACCTGCAGTTTATGCCATCACTGCTACAAGCCTGAACTAAGAACTTTGCCATTACTGAATGTAATTGATTCCATTTAACCAATTCTAGCTCTCATCTCTACCTTTTTTCCTTTATGAATAAACCTTTAGATTTTAGATTCTAAAGGATTGGCAACAGTGTGATTTGTGGGTAAGATCTGATGTGTATATTGACCTGGGTCTGGGGCTTGGTCCTTTGGGATCGAGAGAACCGTTTTCTTTTATTGGGGTGTTGGTTTTCATAACCATTCATCCCCAGGACGAGTGGCACTGGTGGTGATACTGGGAGACTGGAGTGTCTAAGGGAATTGCTTGTGTGACTTGTGGTTAGCCAGTGGGGTGAAACCAAAGTCCTCTTTGTCTGGCTGGTTTGGTTTGCCTTAGAGGTGGAAAAACCCCAGCCTAGGGCTGTGACTGCCCTGTTTGAGCAATTGGTCCTGATTTGGCACTCTCCGTTGGGTCCCGCCAGAACCGCATCGTCACAGGGAGGAATGCAGCAAGGACTCAGGATCAGTGGCCAGGGTCACTGAGCATAGACATGGGGAGGTTATATGGGGAGAGGGGTTATGAGTGGGAGAGGGAGGTCAAATGTTAAAATAATGATATTTGGGGGGGAAAATGTAAAAAGAAGTGAAACTGAACAGAAATAAAACTGGAGTGTAGGCTCTAAAGCAACAAGGCTTCAGTAGGGATTGAGGGTTAAAGGTCTGGGATCCCCCACACCTCTAGATTCCCAAACCTCTCCTCCCTCCCAATGACCCACCCAGCCCACTTCCCGGGTGCCCTTCCTCCACACTCCCCTCCCCTTCTTCCCATTACTCTCAGCCGGCACCACTTCCCGGCACCTTGGGAGCTTCTTGTATTTTCTCCTCATCTCTCACTACCTCCTACCTCCCTGCTGCTTCTTAGCTCTAACCCTGCACACACCCTCCCCATGTCCTGGCACCCCAGAATTATCTACTCCCCTCCCTTCTCCGCCCCTCCCACGGCTCTCTTATCCCTTCACCCATGGGATCCTGAATGGCAACATTACACGCTCTCCTAAAAGAGCTCATCTCACTGTCACACAAACCATGCATGAGTCATACATATTTACTCAATTTAGAATTCTACAGAAGGCATATTTTCCTCTTAAAATGAGGAAAAGGCATGAAAGCTACAGTGATTAATAGAGCCAATAAGGATATATTAAATCCAATTTTAAAATGACTGACGGCACCAAAAAGGCACATGTCCAAAAATGATACTAGCGTGTAGGAGATAACGCAAAAAAAGGGGGGCAAGAAAACTTGCAAAACTTGTATGATGAATAAAAGTATACAGTTATTACTACTCAGGTTCTTTAGAGACCCCACAGCTTCTAATAACCCAGGCGACAGGACTCCTTACCCAGCAAGACCACCGTCTCATAGTTCTCCTGCATGACATCCCTGTAGAGGGCTCTCTGAGTGGGGTCCAGCAGAACCCACTCTTCCCTGGTGAAATACACAGCCACCTCCTCGAAGGTCACCGGCGCCTGAAAGAGCAAGAGTCCAACACTCAGTACCTGCTGCCCCACTCACAACCCCACTATTCACAGAACAGCAGCACCAGGTAAATGGGAGCTCCAGGAGGCACATGTTAACAGAGTCCCACCCCACCTTGCTTAGAGCAGCCAGGAGGCATCAGAGGGTGGAAAGAGAGAACCTTTGTGTCTCCCAGCTGACAGACAGAGGCAGAGTCATCACATTTATCACATAGCTACTAGCCAGGGCTTGATATAGGAGATGGGGCTGTCTCTGGACCCTGCTGGTGGCTCCCTGGTAGGAATCTCCAAATAAAATATATGGAAGAAAGGGGAAGTCAACAGTAAAGAATATAAGTTAGAAAGTCAGAATTGTAGAAAATTGGTAAGGGAAGCTATCAGAAATCAATGACCACTTAATGAAAATAAGAAGGAAGTTTTAAAAAAGTATATTAAGTACAAAATTAATCCCTAACAATGGTAGTGGTAAATTACTAGATGGAAATGGCAGAATTATCAAAAATAATACAGAAGAGGTAAAAGTGTTCAATAAATATTTCACTCCTGGAGTTGGAGAAAAACAGATGATGTAATCATATAAGACGTTGACAACGACAGTCTTTCCATCCCAACAATAACTCATGAGGATGTTAAACAGCAGCTATTACAGTTAGACATGTTTAAATAAGCAGGTCCAGATAACTTGTATTAAGAGTTTTGAAAGACCTGGTGGAGGACTGTTAATGTTGATTTTAATTAGGACTTGGACCAATGGGGAAATTCCAGAAGACTGGAAAAAAGCTAATGCTGTGCCAATATTTAAAAAGTGTAAAAGAGATGACCCAGCTAATTACAAGAGTGTTAGTCCGATACTGGGCAAGATAATAGAGCAGCGAATATGGATTTAATTAATAAAGAGGTAAAGGAGGGTAATATAATTAGTACCAATTAACAAAGGTTCAGAGACAACAGATCCAATCAAACTAACTGGATATCCTTATTGGGTGAGATCAAAAGTTTGGTTGCAGCTAATAGTATTGATGAGCTAAGAGGTGAAAACATTACCTAGACTTCTGTAAGGCATATGACTTGGTTCAGCACAATATTTTGACTAGAAAACTAGAAAGATACAAAATAAACACAGCATACATTAAACAGATTAAAAACTATGATTGTAAATGGGGAACCATGCTTGAGTAGATTTCTTTCTAGGGGGTTCCCACAAGGATTGGTTCTTGGCCCTGTGCTATTTAACATTCTTATCAATGACCTGGAAGAGAATATAAAATCATCATTGATAAAGTTTGCAGTTGCCACAAAGATTGGGGTTCGTGGTAACTAATGAAGTGTCAGAAAATTCAGGCTCCAGCACTGGGAGTCCGGGAAGTTTTCCCAGCCCTGGCTGGAGGGTTATTTCCTGTTCCATAAAGAGTGGAAGTTCCATTCCCAACTCCTGTGCCTTGAAATTAGGCCCTGACACTACACCACACATTCAGCATAGTGGTATGATTATCAAATGATTAGGACATAATTATGTTGCATTTTGTGCAAGATGCGTCATGTTCAGTTTCATTGGAAAAGTTATGATTTGCTGAATATGACTGTCCTATTTGTGTGCATGTATCATGTTCGTAACTGAAGTTATGGATATTGACTCTGTATCTGTATTTCAAATGTGTTTACTCTGGGTAACACTCACAACAAGCCTTTCAGGTACAACAAAGAAGCCAGACAGTGTTCATGGCTCATCAAGAAAGAAAATGGACCGTGGAAGAACTTAGCCCTCTTGTGAATTTTTCAGCTAGCCTATGAGTCATGGCTACTATGACTCAGCAGGGCATGCTAGGGCATGTGAGCAGACCACATGACAACGAACTCCATTTTGGTACCTGTATTTTTCCACAAACTGGACTGGGAAACAAGTTTGGAACAAATGGTTCCCGCAATATGGAAAAGCTACATAAGGTGGAGTGTGACATCATTTCTTGGCCTCATTCCCCACACAAGAGAACTCCTGGAAACACCTGAGGAAGAAAGACTGAACTGGGGGAACTGCTTGTCCCAGGGTAAAGGGATTTTTAGCTTGTGTATGGAAACTTGGTGGACTGCTTGTATCATCAGTCAGGGTGAGAAACTGCTAATTCAAATTCTATCCAGATAGAATGTTAAGCTTAGTTTGAGTTTTTGGTTATTTGTTAAGTAATCTGCTTTGATCTGTTTGCTACCACTTATGGCTGGGAAATTGGCTTTTGTCTTCTATCTGTCTTTGAGTGGCTTAGGTAAAGCACTCAGGTAGCTTAGTTGGATGTGTGGTGCCACCTGCTGTCCTGTTGGGTAATAACAGGGCCTGGAGAGGCTGGCAGTGTGAGAAGGGCCAACCCAGTTTGAGGGTTAGAGGGACAGTGTTTCCCAGAAGCCCCCCAGACTGCACCCCCGGGGTGACAGCCCATCACACCCTAGAGTACACAGGTCTCAGCAGGTTTGTCACATCCTTTCCCCTCCCATTCCACACCCTAGACAGTTCCTGCCTCCCACTACCTCTAGCAGCTCCCACCCTCCTATACATTTACTTCTCCTCTCCCTCCAAGCAGAACCCACCACCAGCGTCCTGATAATCCCTTACCTGAGCCAGCTCCATTGCAGCCGTTTCCTTCCTACTGGGAGGAGGGGATGATTTAGGGTGAAAGGTGGACATTATTCTGTAGCCTGCCAGGGCAAGAAGGGCAATGTGAGAGAATTCAGACAGGGTTTCTGTCCTTTCCACATGTCAATTCCCCCCAGCATTTTTTCCTGGTAATGGACATTCTAGGTTCTGCCACACTGTGTAGCACAAAATGACCTTATTCCAGTACAGGCCTAGCCCCCTCCCACCAGGGTGTAACCCTCCTAGACATAGTGAAACCCTCCCAGTAGCAGAGTCTCTCTGTTACACTTATACAGTTTGTAGATGATACCAAGCTGGGAGGGGCTGCAAGTGCTTTGGAGGCTAAAATTACAATTCAAAATGATCTGGACAAACTGGAGAATATAGGATGAAATTCAATGAGGACAAATCCAAAGTACTCCACTTAGGAAGGAACAATCAGTTGCACACATACAAGACAGGAAATGACTGCCTAAGAAGGAGCACAGCAGAAACGGATCTGGGAGTCACAGTGGATCACAAGCTAAATATGAGTCAACAGTGTTACACTGTTGCAAAAAACCCAAGTATAATCCTGAGATGTATTAGCAGGAGTATTGTAAGCAAGACATGAGAAGTAATTCTTCCGCTCTACTCTGCACTGATTAGGCCTCAACTGGAGTAATGTGTCCAGTTCTGGGTGCCACATTTCAGGAAAGATGTGGAAAAATTGGAGAAAGTGCAGAGAAGAGCAATAAAAATGATTAAAGGTCTAGAAAACATCACCTATGAGGGAAGACTGAAAAAATTGTGTTTGTTTAGTCAGGAGAAGAGCTACTCTGCTCTGGTGTTAGGAGGGGAACAGGAGAAAGGAGAAAAGAAGCAAGAGAGGAAAAGAAAGGAGGGATGGATGGAGGAAAAGGTGAAACAAAAAGGACAAACCCTAATGTCCTCAGTGATTCTAAGGGACAAGATCCCAGGTTTGGAATAAAATTCTGCCTCCTTAAGATCAATTTTTCCATGAATTCAACTGTCACCAGATGGATCAGACTGAACAGTTTCAAACCTCGAAGAGGCTCTTACCTTCTAAACAGGGTCGGATGTTTTCAAGTAAAATCACTAAAAGGGAAGGAGAAAACTCGAAAGAGGTTCCTCCTGGCGCTCAGGTACGTGAACCCCAATATTCCCCCAGTCCTCAAAGAGAGACCTGGAGAAGGAGACTTGCTGAAGCAAAGCCACAGGGTCTCTGGGGTTTCCCTGGCAGCTCGCCCCTGTCCTGCCTGGCTGATGTCAGCATCTCTCTGTGAGGTCACCACCTCCCCACCACCTTTGGCCAATAGTCTGAGGTCCTGCAAAAGGCCTTTGTGATGTCACTGCCACACCCCTCCCTTGCTGTGCTAATGTCCTGCCCCTGGCCAGGCACTTTGAAGGTTTGAGCTACTCCCTGTGGATCACCCCACTCAAGGAGCATTCGTTCTAGGAAGCAAGCCGGATAGACAGGAAAACATCAGACGCTGCTCCCAATGCTACACTCAGTTTTAAAGAAATTAGTCGACTTTATGGCCAGAAGAGACCATTAGAGCATCTAATCTGACCCCTGCATATCACAGGCCTCCTGTATGACACACTAGCTACTTTTGGGGTAAACACATTCCAGAAAGGCATCTAGTCTTCATGAAATGACGTCACGAGACGGAGAATCCACCACCTTCCTTGGTAGCTTGTTCCTGTGGTGAATCATCCTCGCTGTTGAATATTTGTGCCTTAATTGTAATATGAATTTGTCTCTTTTCACCTTCCAGCCATTGGGGTTTTTTATGCCTTTCTGTGCTACATTAAAGAGCCCTTTAATAGCCAATCTTTTCTCTCCAGTAAGGCACTTCTACGTTTCAATGAAGTCACCTTTCAATGTTCTTTGGATAAGCGAAACAGGTTGAGCTCTTTCAATAGCTCACTAGAAGGCATTTTTCTCCAGCCCTCAGCACATTTGGTGGCTCTTTGCTGCCTCAACTCCAATTTCACACCATCTTTTTCAAATGAGGACACCAAAACTGGAGGCAGTATTCCAGTATCAGTCTGACTGATACCATGTCACCTCCTGTGACGTTATTGACATAATCTGTAACTGTATAGATCACCGTTGCCACCACTGTTCTATATTTGCAGCCAATATTGTATAAAGGTGGTCACATAAAGGGTCTATGGAGAGGTGATGATTGGCTGATTATAATTATGCTATCTCTAGATATGTATCATTTTTGTAGTTGACATTATGAATATTGGCTCTATGCTGCCTGTATTTCCAACTTGTGCTATGCTTCTGGGGAACACCCCAGCCAGACAAATTGGTGACAGCTCTGCCTAGCCTGCTTGATGGCCCATTAAGGACCATCAGCTATACAATTGACCCATTGAGAGAAGGCAGATATGCCTTGTGGCTCAGCAAGGTGTGCAGGGACCTGCCTATGGACAGAACTCTAAGGTTTTTCTATGTCGCGTGCTGGATAGAGTGTCCTTGGGACAAAGAAAGCAAAGACCACATGGCAAGAGACTATAAAAGACTGATGCCTCATCTCCATCTTGTCTTCAGTCCTGCTTCATACCTCTGGAGGTACTTTGCTACAAACTGAAGCTCTGTACAAAGGACTGAATGGCCCATCCCAGTTGTGGATGTACTCCAGAGACTTGATTTGAACCTGCAGTTTATTCCATCACTGCTACAAGCCTGAACCAAGAACTTTGCCAAAGTACAAGTTTTGCCCAGGGCACCATTTCCCCTAACGCTGGTCCTTGGTAACATTTCTTGATGGGGGAGGCAGGGGGAGGGGCGAGAGATGAGGCGTTTTCTCTCTGTTTCTTTCCTCTCCGTTTTCTGCTCCTTCCTTCAATTCCAGAAACCTCCCTTGTGTTTCAGACTGTGCAGTGACACCCTCCCCAGCCCAGGACTATGGAGTCTTTGGAGCAGAAAGATCCTAGGAGCTAAGGATGAATCCAGGGGTGAGTAGCTGGCAGGAAGGAGTCCTAGCAACTCTTCTGGGAGTGCAGGGGAGGAATGACTCCCCCTTCTCTACATTCTCCCCATGGGGCTCTGGGGAGCAGGGAGGGTTGTGTGATATATTCCATCCAACTTTCCCCTTTGATCCAAACCGAGAGACATCTCAGCTATGCACGATCCCCTTGGCAGCACCAAACAAGGGATGTTTTCCACTGCCCAGGAGACCCAGCCAGGGACTGATGTTCTGGAGATATGTTGGGAAAAGGGACTGTCTGAACTGCCAAGGCAGGAAGCAAACAATCTACAGCAACATCATTAACCACAAACCATGCTCCAGCCAGAAGGGAAATGGGCAGGAATTCTTGCTGTTCAGCCATTGCCAGACATACAGAGCTGCACAGCAGTGAGGGTGCTGGGCAAGCTGGTCTGTGCGAACAATTGGAAATGATCCTACAGTGAGAACAGAACCAGAGTGTAGAAAGGCCCCTATGTTAAGTGGTTGAGGCTGAGGCCTTAGGAAGCTGGCCTGCGATACCATAGGGATCTTTCTGTGGAGGTGTGATACTTGCCAGCTAGGGGAAGCTGGTGTGTGGTGTCTTTGTGGCTGCACTTTCAGTGATGCAGGTTTCTCTATCCCATTGTTCCAGGGTCATCCTACTACATTGCCAGCTGCTTTTCAGCTGCAGTGTGGAGACTGTTTGTGTGTGGGGAGAGACAGTGTGTGTGTGTGTTTGGGAAGAGTGAGTGTGTTGAGGTAGGTAGGAGCGGATCATTATTACCCCTACTTGAAAGAGGGAGACGCTCAGGCTGAGAAAGGAGAAGTGACTTGTGTTAGGTCACACAGCCAGTCAATGGCAGAATTGGGAATAGGACCCAGAGCCCTGATTGTCAAATTAACCATCGGATTTTGAATTACATACATTGAATGACCTCAAGAAAGTGCTCTCAGATGAGCTCCAGAGGAAAAAGTATGCACAGTAATTATTCAGCCAGTATTTTAGGAGAACTGCAATGTTAGAGAGAATCATGAACTGCTCAGAGACAATTAATTAAGATCGCACCATGTTGTGTAGCAGTTTTATGGTGAATTGTTTTGCCTCCGCTTGTTTTCCATTGTGTACTTTTGTCCTAGGTTGTCATAGTTCGCATCGTGTTGCTTTCTTTTCCTTTGTATTGTCATTTTATGCTGTGGAGTGTAGGTTGTGTTTTTTTTTCCCCTGAATTTGCCTGACATTATGTTGTGGTGAGTTTTATTCTGTATGTTGTGTTTTTATATGTATATATTGCATAGCATCCTAGAAATGTAGGGCTAGATAGGACCTCAAGATGTCATCAAGTCCAGCTTTCTCTGCTGAGGCAGGACCAAGTATATGTAGATTATCTCTGACAGAGCTTTGTCCTATTTCTTCTTAAAAACTTCCAGGGAAAGAGACTCCCCAGCCCCCTTGTAAGACCGTTCCAGAGCTGAACTGCCTTAGCTCTGGGGACACCCACACAGATTTTAGTGGTGAGCAGCTCTGGAGAGAGAGGAGACCCCAGTGAGTGGGCAGTTGGATAAAGAGACTAAAGTTGGGAGGAGAAACATTGACGTGTCTAAGGTCACCCAGGCTGTCTGTGACCGAGCTAGAAATAGGTTCTAGTGCCACCGTACTGCTGTTTCTGAAGGTCTCTGCCACACTGCTGTTTTAGGCACTGGTGCAAACCCTTAGTGTAGACAGAATTTACACTAGTGCACTCTGGCACTGGTGCACCATATCCCAGTTTGAAGGTTTGGGGTGGGGAGAGGGGCTGTGACCACCCTGAGGCCTGAGGCTGACTGAACAGAGCAGCTGGTAACGGAGGGGCAGCACTGAGTGCTGGAGGTATGAGCCAGGAGCACAGCCCCACAGGACTGGACACTGACTTCTCCTGACCCAGGGGACACACCCCCAGCGAGGTGGTTTGTCCATGGATGTGCAGGCTGTCTTGGCAGAGCAGCTCATTTGCAATCTCTGCACACCTCTTCCTACAGTGTGCACTGGGGACCTTTCCAAGCTGCGAGTGACGGGGCTCGGGAGTTAACAGGATCTGTTCCTGGCTCTGTCATGGACCTGTTTAGTGACCTTGGGGAAGTCACAGCTCCTCTCTCTGTAACACTGTCTTTAGTGACTCGAGAGTACTAGCACCAGCCTCAGGCAGACTGGTGAGAAGCAGGGCACAAACCCCAAATTGGGTGTGAGGTCTATATGGAGATTTCACCAACCAAGTATCCAGTGTAAACGCTTCAGGCATTGTAACAGCATTAACATGGAATCACAGACAGTCCTCTTGGGTGATCCCATATATCTCACCACGCAGGTGAGCTCACCTTTGTGACAGGTGGTCCCTTACTCCAGGGGTTCCCAACCTTTTTCTTTCTGAGCCTCCCCACCCCCCACCCCCACACATGCTATAAAAACTCCACTGCCCATGTGGGCCACAATAACTGGTTTTCTGCATATAAAATCCAGGGCTGGCGTTAGGGGTAGCAAGCAGGGCAACTGCCTGCGGCCCCATGCCACAGGGGTCCCCGCAAAGCTACATTGCTTAGGCTTTGGCTTCAGCCCTGGTGATGGGGCTCAGGGCCCTGGACTTCAGCCCCATGCGCTGGGACTTCAGCTTTCTGCCCTGGGACTCAGTGAGTCTAATGCCGGCTTTGCTTGGCAGCCCCCTGAAAGCTGCTCACGGCCCCCCAGGGGGGCCCTGGTTGAGAACCACTGCCTTACAGCACGAATCACAGCAATGTTCAAGTTACTGCCAGTCCCAAAGGACCCGTCACTTCCTTAGGTCAATTAAATCTTAGATCTTCCAACAAAGACACTTGTAGCCAGTCCTGTCATAACCTGTATTAAGACTTAATTAAAAGGAAACGAGAGTTGTTAACAAAGTTAAAGCAGGTAATCCTATAGATGCAGATGAGTTGCAGTCTTAAATTTCAAAGGTAATAGAAGCTTCTGTAATAAGCAAGCTCTACATATTCTTTAGGACTAACCCAGGCTAAGCACCTGGGGATCTCTTGCTTATGCCTAGAAACTCCCCCCCCCCCCCCGCGAGTCCAGGCAGCATACAGACAATCAGTTCCTTCTCTATGGGGTTGTTCATCCCCTTCCTACCATGTGCTCTGAGCAGGAAACTCAGCTAATGGGAAGTGAAGAGCACAACAACAGTCTTGTGTCCTTGTTAACATCCCATAATAGTCTCTCTGGCGTTGATGGACCTTTCCTGCCAGGCATTCTGTTGCCAATCAGCACTTCACATAGGTAAAGTCTCTCTCCTGTCTGGTGATTTACAGAGCCACAGAGGCTCACAATGCAACTAGTCAGATGTTAACTCAGGCAGCAACTTACAAGCATTCAATAAAGTCTAAACACAAAACACATTCTTATGTTCACAGTCTGTATGAGGAGTATCTACTCATTTGGACTCACTGGGGAGCCACAGAAAGAAACAAGGTGTGCTGAGGCAAGAAGGCCCAGTCTCAGAGCCCCCAGGGTCACGCTTCCCAAAAGCTAAAACTAGGCCCAGCCCATGAAAGGGGCACTCCCAGGAGAGACTGTATAAAGGCTGGAGCATCAAATAACTTAGTTAATCTGAGAGAGCTGCCTTGGGGACAATGACAGGGAGAATCCCCAGAGTGACTTCTTTGATTCTGCTCATCTCTGGCCTTTGGTTCATAGAATCACAGAACTGGAAGGGACCTTGAGAGGTAGCTAGTCCAGTCCCCTGCACTCAAGGCAGGATGAAGTATTATCTAGACCAGGAGTGGCCAACCTGAGCCTGAGAAAGAGCCAGAATGTACCAATATACATTGCTAAAGAATCATCAGCTCCCACCCCCTGCTCCCAGTGCCTCCCACCCATGGGAAGCCGCACTAATCAGCACCCCCCCTCCTCGCACTCCCGATCAGCTGTTCATGCTATGCAAGACACTCGGCGGGGGGGACGGGGAGGATGGAGCGTGGGCACTGCAGGCTCAGGGAAGGGGGTGGGAAGGGGTGGAGTGGGGGCAAGGCCTGTAGCTGAGTAGTGAGCACACCCAGCACATTGGAAAGTTGGTGCCTGTAGCACCAGCCCCGGAGTTGGTGCCTGTACAAGGAGCCGCGTATTAAATTCTAAAGAGCCACATGTTGGCCACCCCTGATCTAGACCATCCCTGAGAGGTATTTGTCCAGCCTGCTCTTAAAAATCCCCAATGATGGAGATTCCACAACCTCCCTAGGCAATTTATTCCAGTGCTTAACCACCCTGACAGGGAGTTTTTCCTAATGTCCAACCTAAACCTTCCTTGCTGCAATTTAAGCCCATTGCTTCTTGTCCTGTCCTCAGAGGTTAAGAACAATGTTTCTCCTTCCTCCTTGAAATGAACTTTTATGTACTTGAAAGCTGATCATATCTTCTCCTGACTAAACAAACACAATTTTTTCAGTCTTCCCTCATAGGTGATGTTTTCTAGACCTTTAATCATTTTTATTGCTCTTCTTTGGACTTTCTCCAATTTTTCCACATCTTTCCTGAAATGTGGCACCCAGAACTGGACACATTACTCCAGTTGAGGCCTAATCAGTGCAGAGTAGAGCGGAAGAATTACTTCTCATGTCTTGCTTACAATACTCCTGCTAATACATCTCAGGATTATACTTGGGTTTTTTGCAACAGTGTAACACTGTTGACTCATATTTAGCTTGTGACTCCCAGATCCGTTTCTGATGTGCTCCTTCCTAGGCAGTCATTTCCTGTCTTGTATGTGTGCAACTGATGGTTCCTTCCTAAGTGGAGTACTTTGGATTTGTCCTCATTGAATTTCATCCTATATTCTCCAGTTTGTCCAGATCATTTTGAGTTGTAATTCTAGCCTCCAAAGCACTTGCAACCCCTCCCAGCTTGGTATCATCTACAAACTGTGTAAGTGTAACAGAGAGACTCTGCTACTGGGAGGGTTTCACTATGTCTAGGAGGGTTACACCCTTGTGGGAGGGGGCTAAGCCTGTACTGGAATAAGGTCATTTTGTGCTACACAGTGTGGCAGAACCTAGAATGTCCATTACCAGGGAAAAATGCTGGGGGGAATTGACATGTGGAAAGGACAGAAACCCTGTCTGAATTCTCTCACATTGCCCTTCTTGCCCTGGCAGGCTACAGAATAATGTCCACCTTTCACCCTAAATCATCCCCTCCTCCCAGTAGGAATTAAACGGCTGCAATGGAGCTGGCTCAGGTAAGGGATTATCAGGACGCTGGTGGTGGGTTCTGCTTGGAGGGAGAGGAGAAGTAAATGTATAGGAGGGTGGGAGCTGCTAGAGGTAGTGGGAGGCAGGAACTGTCTAGGGTGTGGAATGGGAGGGGAAAGGATGTGACAAACCTGCTGAGACTTGTGTACTCTAGGGTGTGATGGGCTGTCACCCCGGGGGTGCAGTCTGGGGGGCTTCTGGGAAACACTGTCCCTCTAACCCTCAAACTGGGTTGGCCCTTCTCACACTGCCAGCCTCTCCAGGTCCTGTTATTACCCAACAGGACAGCAGGTGGCACCACGCATCCAACTAAGCTACCTGAGTGCTTTACCTAAGCCACTCAAAGACAGATAGAAGACAAAAGCCAATTTCCCAGCCATAAGTGGTAGCAAACAGATCAAAGCAGATTACTTAACAAATAACCAAAAACTCAAACTAAGCTTAACATTCTATCTGGATAGAATTTGAATTAGCAGTTTCTCACCCTGACTGATGATACAAGCAGTCCACCAAGTTTCCATACACAAGCTAAAAATCCCTTTACCCTGGGACCAGCAGTTCCCCCAGTTCAGTCTTTCTTCCTCAGGTGTTTCCAGGAGTTCTCTTGTGTGGGGAATGAGGCCAAGAAATGATGTCACACTCCACCTTATGTAGCTTTTCCATATTGCGGGAACCATTTGTTCCAAACTTGTTTCCCAGTCCAGTTTGTGGAAAAATACAGGTACCAAAATGGAGTTCATTGTCATGTGGTCTGCTCACATGCCCTAGCATGCCCTGCTGAGTCATAGTAGCCATGACTCATAGGCTAGCTGAAAAATTCACAAGAGGGCTAAGCTCTTCCACGGTCCATTGTCTTTCTTGATGAGCCATGAACATTGTCTGGCTTCTTTGTTGTACCTGAAATGCTTGTTGTGAGTGTTACCCAGAGTAAACACATTTGAAATACAGATACAGAGTCAATATCCATAACTTCAGTTACGAACATGATACATGCACACAAATAGGACAGTCATATTCAGCAAATCATAACTTTTCCAATGACACTGAACATGACGCATCTTGCACAAAATGCAACATAATTATGTCCTAATCATTTGATAATCATACCACTATGCTGAATGTGTGGTGTAGTGTCAGGGCCTAATTTCAAGGCACAGGAGTTGGGAATGGAACTTCCACTCTTTGTGGAACAGGAAATAACCCTCCAGCCAGGGCTGGGAAAACTTCCCGGACTCCCAGTGCTGGAGCCTGAATCTTCTGACACTTCATTAGTTACCACGAACCCCAATCTTTGTGGCAACTGCAAACTTTATCAATGATGATTTTATATTCTCTTCCAGGTCATTGATAAGAATGTTAAATAGCACAGGGCCAAGAACCAATCCTTGTGGGAACCCCCTAGAAAGAAATCTACTCAAGCATGGTTCCCCATTTACAATCATAGCTTTTAATCTGTTTAATTTATGCTGTGTTTATTTTGTATCTTTCTAGTTTTCTAGTCAAAATATTGTGCTGAACCAAGTCATATGCCTTACAGAAGTCTAGGTAATGTTTTCACCTCTCAGCTCATCAATACTATTAGCTGCAACCAAACTTTTGATCTCACCCAATAAGGATATCCAGTTAGTTTGATTGGATCTGTTGTCTCTGAACCTTTGTTAATTGGTACTAATTATATTACCCGCCTTTACCTCTTTATTAATTAAATCCATATTCGCTGCTCTATTATCTTGCCCAGTATCGGACTAACACTCTTGTAATTAGCTGGGTCATCTCTTTTACACTTTTTAAATATTGGCACAGCATTAGCTTTATTCCATTCTTCTGGAATTTCCCCATTGGTCCAAGTCCTAATTAAAATCAACATTAACGGTCCTCCACCAGGTCTTTCAAAACTCTTAATACAAGTTATCTGGACCTGCTTATTTAAATATGTCTAACTGTAATAGCTGCTGTTTAACATCCTCGTGAGTTATTGTTGGGATGGAAAGACTGTCGTTGTCAACGTCTTATATGATTACATCATCTGTTTTTCTCCAACTCCAGGAGTGAAATATTTATTGAACACTTTTACCTCTTCTGTATTATTTTTGATAATTCTGCCATTTCCATGTAGTAATTTACCACTACCATTGTTAGGGATTAATTTTGTACTTAATATACTTTTTTAAAACTTCCTTCTTATTTTCATTAAGTAGTCATTGATTCCTGATAGCTTCCCTTACCAATTTTCTACAATTCTGACTTTCTAACTTATATTCTTTACTGTTGACTTCTCTCTTTCCACCCTCTGATGCCTCCTGGCTGCTCTAAGCAAGGTGGGGTGGGACTCTGTTAACATGTGCCTCCTGGAGCTTCCATTTACCTGGTGCTGCTGTTCCGTGAATAGTGGGTTTGTGAGTGGGGCAGCAGGTACTGAGTGTTGGACTCTTGCTCTTTCAGGGGCCCGTGACCTTTGAGGAGGTGGCTGTGTATTTCACCAGGGAAGAGTGGGTTCTGCTGGACCCCACTCAGAGAGCCCTCTACAGGGATGTCATGCCGGAGAACTATCAGACGGTGGTCTTGCTGGGTAAGGAGTCCTGTCGCCTGGGTTATTAGAAGCTGTGGGGTCTCTAAAGGACCTGAGTAGTAATAACTGTATGCCTTTATTCATCATACAAGTTTTGCAGGTTTTCTTGCCCCCCTTTTTTTGCCTTATCTCCCACACGCTAGTATCATTATTGGACATGTGCATTTTTGGTGCCGTCAGTCATTTTAAAATTGGATTTAATATATCCTTATTGGCTATATTAATCACTGTAGCTTTCATGCCTTTTCCTCATTTTAAGAGGAAAATATGCCTCCTGTAGAATTCTAAATTGAGTAAACATGTGTATGACTCATGCATGGTTTGTGTGACAGTGAGATGAGCTCTTTTAGGATACCATGGGTGAAGGGATAAGAGAGCCGTGGGAGGGGCGGAGAAGGGGGGGGAGTAGATAATTCTGGGGTGCCAGGACATGGGGAGGGTGTGTGCAGGGTTAGAGCTAAGAAGCAGCAGGGAGGTAGGAGGTAGTGAGTGATGAGGAGAAAATATAAGAAGCTCCCAAGGTGCCGGGAAGTGGTGCCGGCTGAGAGTAATGGGAAGAAGGGGAGGGGAGTGTGGAGGAAGGGCACCCAGGAAGTGGGCTGGGTGGGTCATTGGGAGGGAGGAGAGGTTTGGGAATCTAGAGGTGTGGGGGATCCCAGACCTTTAACCCTCAATCCCTACTGAAGCCTTGTTGCTTTAGAGCCTACACTCCAGTTTTATTTCTGTTCAGTTTCACTTCTTTTTACATTTTTTCCCCCCAAATATCATTATTTTAACATTTGACCTCCCTCTCCCACTCATAACCCCTCTCCCCATATAACCTCCCCATGTCTATGCTCAGTGACCCTGGCCACTGATCCTGAGTCCTTGCTGCATTCCTCCCTGTGACGATGCGGTTCTGGCGGGACCCAACTGAGAGTGCCAAATCAGGACCAATTGCTCAAACAGGGCAGTCACAGCCCTAGGCTGGGGTTTTTCCACCTCTAAGGCAAACCAAACCAGCCAGACAAAGAGGACTTTGGTTTCACCCCACTGGCTAACCACAAGTCACACAAGCAATTCCCTTAGACACTCCAGTCTCCCAGTATCACCACCAGTGCCACACGTCCTGGGGATGAATGGTTATGAAAACCAACACCCAAATAAAAGAAAACAGTTCTCTCGATCCCAAAGGACCAAGCCCCAGACCCAGGTCAATATACACATCAGATCTTACCCACAAATCACACTGTTGCCAATCCTTTAGAATCTAAAATCTAAAGGTTTATTCATAAAGGAAAAAAGGTAGAGATGAGAGCTAGAATTGGTTAAATGGAATCAATTACATTCAGTAATGGCAAAGTTCTTAGTTCAGGCTTGTAGCAGTGATGGCTTAAACTGCAGGTTCAAATCAAGTCTCTGGAGTACATCCCCCGCTGGGATGGGTCATCAGTCCTTTGTGCAGAGCTTCAGTTTGTAGCAAAGTCCCTCCAGAGGTAAGAAGCAGGATTGTAGACCAGATGGAGATGAGGCATCAGCCTTAGATAGGCTTTTCCAGGTGTAAGAACCTCTTTGTCCTTACTGTGGAAAATTACAGCAAAATGGAGTCTGGAGTCACATGGGCCAGTCCCTGCATACTTTGCTGAGTCACAAGGCGTGTCTGCCTTCTCTCCATGGGTCAATTGTGTAGCTGATGGTCCTTAATGGGCCATCAAGCAAGCTGGGCAGAGCTAACACCAACTTGTCTGGGATGTTTCCCAGAAGCACAGCACCAACTTGAAATACAGACAGTATAGAGCCAATATACATAACTTCAACTAAAAATGACACATGCACACAGACAGCATAATCATAACCAGCAACCCATAACCTGGTCTTAGACACCTTATATGACCCCCTTTACCTAAGATTTGCTGCCACTACAGGACCTTGGTTGCAAACCATGTTCTATATGGTCCCAGTTTATACCAATAACGTCACACTCCCTCCCATAGCAGGGCCGCTACACAGGCACAAATGGGCACTTTGTTGATGATTTCACTGGGTGGTTGTGTAGCCCGTACAATTGTTACACCTATAAGATTACATATTCCGAAGCCCTTCACACCACTCGGGCTTATCTCTATACACCCATACAGTCTGTTCCCCAGTGTTCCCTTCCCAGCTCTGATGCTGCAGAGCATTTACCCCCGTCCTCCTTCCCAGCCTTGCCTGTGTCCCTGTTCCTGTTCCCCCCACTTAATAAACATGATTCCAATTTCCCTTCCCCCTCCTGTTTGACCCCAGTTTATATAGTCATATTCTCAGCTACACCTAGCACGATTGATTGTACAGAAGAGAGAAACAATTAGAGAACCAGACAGATAAACAACAGAAAAGTGAGGGCCATAAAGATAGAACAATACAGAAATGAGAGTTTCGCAGTCAGAGCCATTGATAAGTGATTTCATGCCAGACAGGATGCTGTCAAACTAAGTTTCTTTTATCCATCTTAAGATCTGTTTCTTTATCTGGTGGTGATGGGCATCATACAGACAGGATCGTCTTCCTAACAGCCTAATAGCACCTTATTTCAGTGTGACTGGTTTGGGATGAGAGGATGTGACCCTTCGCTTCCCAGCTAATTGCTGCCCCTGCTGCTTAGCCAAAGTCCTTAGCCTAAGAAAAAGGCCTCAGACTATCCTAGTGAGAGAAGACCCATACACAGGCAGACTGAGATTTTAAAGTGCTCTCAGATGAGCTCCAGATCAACAAGTATGCACAGTAATTATTCAGCCAGTATTTTAGGAGAACTGCAATGTTAGAGAGAATCATGAACTGCTCAGAGACAATTAATGCAGAGAAGCAGCAAAATCCATCAAACATATAAGTGGTTATGACTTATTTACTTGGTCTTCAAAGAGAAAAAAAAGGCCTTGAGTCTCCTCCCTGTCATTAACCCCCTGCTCAGACAATCAGGGTAGAGACTAAGGATGGTAGGCTGAGGGGTCTCACCAGAAAGCTCAAAGGATGGCCCAGGTCACTGGCGGGGATCACTGCCCCAGCACTACTGCAGCTCCACAGTTTTGGGTGGACCTCCCACAGTGAGAGCTGCCGAGCACTCCCCCGCAACACACACACACACACACACACACACACACACACCCTCTCCTGGTGTTAGGAGGGGAACAGGAGAAAGGAGAAAAGAAGCAAGAGAGGAAGAGAAAGGAGGGATGGATGGAGGAAAAGGTGAAACAAAAAGGACAAACCCTAATGTCCTCAGTGATTCTAAGGGACAAGATCCCAGGTTTGGAATAAAATTCTGCCTCCTTAAGATCATGTTTTCCATGAATTCAACTGTCACCAGATGGATCAGACTGAACAGTTTCAAACCTCGAGGAGGCTCTTACCTTCTAAACAGGGTCGGCTGTTTTCAAGTAAAATCACTAAAAGGGAAGGAGAAAACTCGAAAGAGGTTCCTCCTGGCGCTCAGGTACGTGAACCCCAATACTCCCCCAGTCCTCAAAGAGAGACCTGGAGAAGGAGACTTGCTGAAGCAAAGCCACAGGGTCTCTGAGGTTTCCCTGGCCCCTCGCCCCTGTCCTGCCTGGCTGATGTCAGCATCTCTCTGTGAGGTCACCACCTCCCCACCACCTTTGGCCAATAGTCTGAGGTTCTGCAAAAGGCCTTTGTGATGTCACTGCCACACCCCTCCCTTGCCGGGCTAATGTCCTGCCCCTGGCCAGGCACTTTGAAGGTTTGAGCTACTCCCTGTGGATCACCCCAATCAAGGAGCGTTCATTCTAGGAAGCAAGCCGGCTAGACAGGAAAACATCAGATGCTGCTGCTCCCAATGCTACATTCAGTTTTAAAGAAATTAGTCAACTTTATTGCCAGAAGAGACCATTAGAGCATCTAATCTGACCCCTGCATATCACAGGCCTCCTGTATGACACACTAGCTACTTTTGGGGTAAACACATTCCAGAAAGGCATCTAGTCTTCATGAAATGATGTCACGAGACGGAGAATCCACCACCTTCCTTGGTAGCTTGTTCCTGTGGAGAATCATCCTCGCTGTTGAATATTTGTGCATTAATTGTAATATGAATTTGTCTCTTTTCACCTTCCAGCCATTGGGTTTTTTTATGCCTTTCTCTGCTACATTAAAGAGCCCTTTAATAGCCAATCTTTCCTCTCCAGTAAGGCACTTCAACATTTCAATGAAGTCACCTTTCAATCTTCTTTTGAGAAGCTAAACAGGTTGAGCTCTTTCAATAGCTCACTAGAAGGCATTTTTCTCCAGCCCTCAGAACATTTGGTGGCTCTTTGCTGCCTCAACTCCAATTTCACACCATCTTTTTCAAATGAGGACACCAAAACTGGAGGCAGTATTCCAGTATCAGTCTGACTGATACCATGTCACCTCCTGCGACGTTCTTGACATAATCTGTAACTGTATAGATCACCGTTGCGACCACTGTTCTATATTTGCAGCCAATATTGTATAAAGGTGGTCACATAAAGGGTCTATGGAGAGGTTATGATTGGCTGATTATAATAATGCTCTCTCTAGATATGTATCATTTTTGTAGTTGACATTATGAATATTGGCTCTATGCTGCCTGTATTTCCAACTTGTGCTATGCTTCTGGGGAACACCCCAGCCAGACAAATTGGTGTCAGCTCTGCCTAGCCTGCTTGATGGCCCATTAAGGACCATCAGCTACACAATTGACCCATTGAGAGAAGGCAGATATGCCTTGTGGCTCAGCAAGGTGAGCAGGGACCTGCCTATGGACAGAACTCTAAGGTTTTTCGATGTCACGTGCTGGATAGAGTGTCCTTGGGACAAAGAAAGCAAAGACCACATGGCAAAAGACTATAAAAGACTGACGCCTCATCTCCATCTTGTCTTCAGTCCTGCTTCCTACTTCTGGAGGGACTCTGCTACAAACTGAAGCTCTGTACAAAGGACTGAATGGCCCATCCCAGTTGTGGATGTACTCCAGAGACTTGATTTGAACCTGCAGTTTATTCCATCACTGCTACAAGCCTGAACCAAGAACTTTGCCAAAGTACAAGTTTTGCCCAGGGCACCGTTTCCCCTAACGCTGGTCCTTGGTAACATTTCTTGATGGGGGAGGCACGGGGAGGGGCGAGAGACGAGGCGTTTTCTCTCTGTTTCTTTCCTCTCTGTTTTCTGCTCCTTCCCGTGTGCGCAGGGACCGAGGGGCAGAGTCAAGCTATGCGTTGTCCGGCAGTTCCGGGGCTGCAGCCTCTTCACGCCCACGGGCACTTTGTGACCCTCAGAGCAGCCCCGGATCTGCCGTGGCCCCTCCCCGAGGCCCTGCCCTGCTCACGCCGGCCCCCTCCCTCCCTCGCTCACTCTCCCTCACCCTCACTCACTGTCACCAGGCGGGGGTGGGGGGGCAGGCTCTGGGCTGGATTAACATGGGGGCAAATAAAATCAGGACATGTCCCTGTGGGGAGGGGGTTTCAGTTGTTGCTAAAGGTGGGGGAAGCCCTCAGTCTCTGTCTGATTGTGTGTGTCTCTCTCTCTCTCCTCAGGAGATTGGCGTTGAGTTTCCTGGGTGAGACGCTGCTGATTCAGAAAAGGATTAGACATTTATATGGACCATATCATCCAAACTTCGCTGGTATACAAAATGTAGAAGGGATATAAATCCTTATGCTTCAGGATATAAGCCTACCACCAACTGATAGGGGTCAGGAAGAAACTTCTCCTATGGGCAGGTTAATCCATAATTGTTTGATATTGTGTTTCTCAGACTTTCCTCTGAGGCAGCTGGGCCTGTGACTTGCCCTGAAAAATAGATCATTGGTGGGCCTTTATATTATGGGGCTGATCATTTTTTGTTTTATGGTAGTGTTTAGATGTCCCAACCAAAATTCAGGGTCCCATTACAAAAACATAGTAAGAGTTTGTCCCGTGCCTCAAATACAATCTAAACAAATAGACAAGATAGGAAAACAGTAAGATAAAGTATTATTAACCTCCATTTATAGATGGGGAACTGAGGCAGAGATGAAGGACCAGATTTTCAAAGATATTTAGGTGCTTAAGATGCAAACAGATGCTTAAAGGTGCTTTTGAAAATTGCACCAGCAGATTAGGTGCATAACACCCACTGATTTCAAGAGGAGTTAGGCGCCAAACCTAACTTAAGCACGACTGGTCTATTTCCCATTCCAATTTTCACCAAAACCAATAGGGTTCTGCTCACTGATGCCTAGAATATTCCTGGAATTTTGGAATTGCTTGGATGTGGTGTTCACAAGTTCATGTTACAAGCAGAGAAATGCCATCAGGTAGAGTGAAGAACTCACATTACTCAGTAAACAAGTTTTCAAATGTTTTCCTCATACAGATCACTTCTTCAGATAAAGAATATTTCTTCTCCCAACCCGCCCTGCCTCACACCTACAGTACCCCACAGCAACAAGAGAGCTTAGTGACATGAAAAGGTAATTTTAGGACAGGATTAAGGGCATGGGTGCAAACCAAGTGGTTTAAAAGTGGTGGGTGCAGTCAGTCATTACATGATGATGTACACAGTCTGTGACATCACACTCCATTGCCAATGAAACAATAGTGACATCTCGTGCAGAGAAGTGTAAACAAGAAGCAGGCAGCATTATCTTCTGCAGATATAAACAACTTCTTTGTCTGAGTGATTGGCTGAATAAGATATTATATTACGCCCATAACATCACAGGCCATAGGTGGTCAAAACACCTGACTTTATGGTCACCGCTGTGGTGATGGCACTTCCATATCACTGGTACCTGATGGCCATAGATGGTCAGACCTACATAACATAAGAACATAAGAACATAAGAAAGGCCGTACCAGGTCAGACCAAAGGTCCATCTAGCCCAGTATCTGTCTACCGACAGTGGCCAATGCCAGGTGCCCCTGAGGGAGTGAATCTAACAGGCAATGATCAAGTGATCTCTCTCCTGCCCTCCATCTCCATCCTCTGACGAACAGAGGCTAGGGACACCATTCTTACCCATCCTGGCTAATAGCCATTTATGGACTTAGTCACCATGAATTTATCCAGTCCCCTTTTAAACATTGTTATAGTCCTAGCCTTCACAACCTCCTCAGGTAAGGAGTTCCACAAGTTGACTGTGCGCTGCGTGAAGAAGAACTTCCTTTTATTTGTTTTAAACCTGCTGCCTATTAATTTCATTTGGTGACCCCTAGTTCTTGTATTATGGGAATAAGTAAATAACTTTTCCTTATCCACTTTCTCAACATCACTCATGATTTTATATACCTCTATCATGTCCCCCCTTAGTCTTCTCTTTTCCAAACTGAAGAGTCCTAGCCTCTTTAATCTTTCCTCATATGGGACCCTCTCTAAACCCCTAATCATTTTAGTTGCTCTTTTCTGAATCTTTTCTAGTGCTAGAATATCTTTTTTGAGGTGAGGAGACCACATCTGTACACAGTATTCGAGGTGTGGGCGTACCATGGATTTATATAAGGGCAATAATATATTCTCAGTCTTATTCTCTATCCCCTTTTTAATGATTCCTAACATCCTGTTTGCTTTTTTGACCGCCTCTGCACACTGCGTGGACATCTTCAGAGAACTATCCACGATAACTCCAAGATCTTTTTCCTGACTCGTTGTAGCTAAATTAGCCCCCATCATGTTGTATGTATAGTTGGGGTTATTTTTTCCAATGTGCATTACTTTACATTTATCCACATTAAATTTCATTTGCCATTTTGTTGCCCAATCACTTAGTTTTGTGAGATCTTTTTGAAGTTCTTCACAATCTGCTTTGGTCTTAACTATCTTGAGTAGTTTAGTATCATCTGCAAACTTTGCCACCTCACTGTTTACCCCTTTCTCCAGATCATTTATGAATAAATTGAATAGGATTGGTCCCAGGACTGACCCTTGGGGAACACCACTAGTTACCCCTCTCCATTCTGAGAATTTACCATTAATTCCTACCCTTTGTTCCCTGTCCTTTAACCAGTTCTCAATCCATGAAAGGACATTTCCTTTTATCCCATGACAGCTTAATTTACGTAAGAGCCTTTGGTGAGGGACCTTGTCAAAGGCTTTCTGGAAATCTAAGTACACTGTGTCCACCGGATCCCCCTTGTCCACATGTTTGTTGACCCCTTCAAAGAACTCTAATAGATTAGTAAGACACGATTTCCCTTTACAGAAACCATGTTGACTATTGCTCAAGAGTTTATGTTTTTCTATGTGTCTGACAATTTTATTCTTTACTATTGTTTCAACTAATTTGCCCGGTACCGACGTTAGACTTACCGGTCTGTAATTGCCGGGATCACCCCTAGAGCCCTTTTTAAATATTGGCATTACATTAGCTAACTTCCAGTCATCGGGTACCGAAGCCGATTTAAAGGACAGGTTACAAACCTTAGTTAATAGTTCCGCAACTTCACATTTGAGTTCTTTCAGAACTCTTGGGTGAATGCCATCTGGTCCCGGTGACTTGTTAATGTTGAGTTTATCAATTAATTCCAAAACCTCCTCTAGTGACACTTCAATCTGTGACAGTTCCTCAGATTTGTCACCTACAAAAGCCAGCTCAGGTTTGGGAATCTCCCTAACATCCTTAGCCGTGAAGACTGAAGCAAAGAATCCATTTAGTTTCTCCGCAATGACTTTATCGTCTTTAAGCGCTCCTTTTGAATTTTGATCATCAAGGGGCCCCACTGGTTGTTTAGCAGGCTTCCTGCTTCTGATGTACTTAAAAAACATTTTGTTATTACCTTTGGAGTTTTTGGCTAGCCGTTCTTCAAACTCCTCTTTGGCTTTTCTTATTACACTCTTGCACTTAAGTTGGCAGTGTTTGTGCTCCTTTCTATTTGCCTCACTAGGATTTGACTTCCACTTTTTAAAGGAAGTCTTTTTATCTCTCACTGCTTCTTTCACATGGTTGTTAAGCCACGGTGGCTCTTTTTTAGTTCTTTTACTGTTTTTCTTAATTTGGGGTATACATTGAAGTTGGGCCTCTATTATGGTGTCTTTAAAAAGGGCCCACGCAAGTTGCAGGGATTTCACTTTAGTCACTGTACCTTTTAACTTTTGTCTAACTAACCCCCTCATTTTTGTATAGTTCCCCCTTTTGAAATTAAAGGCCACAGTGTTGGGAAGTTGAGATGTTCTTCTCACCACAGGGATGTTGAATGACCTTTTGGGATTTTTCCTTATATGCATATTCAGAGCCACAAGTAACAGGTGACCCATCTCAGGCGAGTAATAAAGAGATTGTGTGACACACCTCTGCCTTTAGGCCAATTCAACCAATTCCCCTGAATCGGGCCCCGCCCCTAGAGGGCCCTGTGCCCAAGCCCCAGTACAGTGTACTGGCAAGAGCCGGTGCGCTGTACCGGGGTGGCCCGGCTGTAGGGATATTAAAGAAGGTTTATATTAAACATGGTTTATAAAAGAAATGATTTATTAATTTATTGTTAATTAATACTTTATAACTTAAGGTTTATGTTAGAAGTAAATTTGTGATTCCCAACATTTAGCCTCTAACCTGCAAGCCACCAGCTGTATCTGTGTGAAGCCTGCTCAAAGAGATACTTGGTATAAAACTTGTTAAGCTCAAAGAAATACTTTGTATAAAACTTGTTAAACATTAATTATCTCTAAGTAAGCCAAAACAGTAGCTGTTATAGTGTATAAATAGAGATCCCCACCCTCTGTAAGTTTTCATCTCACTTTATCTTTGCTTGTTAAAAGACAGGGAGGTTCACATAAATTGGTAACACCCCTAAAGGTAAAAAGACAGTGAACTAGATGTAATTAAGATAGAGAATGTATGTGAATGCATGCCTAGTTTAAACAATGAATGAATGGTTAGGGAGTTACCAGCCTGAAGAATTCAGTGTCGGCTGAAGAAGGTGTCAAGTGGGATCAACCAGATGACCCCCACTACCTCAAAGGAAGGAAAAACAAGCATCTGACAGAATGGAGCCAGCCACCTGCTGACTGATTTAGCAACAGCAAAATGAAGCAACTCTCATGGACTGACATAGGAATAAATTCCTATCAAACTGGACTCTAAAGACTGAGGACTTTGAGGGCTTGGCTACACTTACAAATTTGCAGCGCTGCAGCAGGGTGTGAAAACACACCCTCTCCAGCGCTGCAAATTGCGGCGCTGCAAAGCGCCAGTGTGGTCAAAGCCCCAGCGCTGGGAGCGCGGCTCCCAGCGCTGTCCGTTATTCCCCACAGGGAGGTGGAGTACGGACAGCGCTGGGAGAGCTTTCTCCCAGCGCTGGTGCTTTGACTACACTTAGCGCTTCAAAGCGCTGCCGCGGCAGCGCTACCGCGGCAGCGCTTTGAAGTGCTAAGTGTAGCCACAGCCTGAGTCTATGGTTCTGCTGCCAGCCTCCAGGAGCATCAAATGCATCTGACACAGACTTGGCTCCATCCTCATGACCAAGATACCTGGCCAGTAACTTGGCATGAGCAATGTCTAGGCTGGTAACTATAACATCTGTACAGAACCTGAATGAATGATTGTGTGAATGAATGTGTGTGTGTGTGTGTGTATAAGGAATAAGTAGTGATAGAAATAAGTAGTAAAACAACGTTGTTTACTGTTGTCTTTTGTTTTGTTATGGTATTTACAATAAATGTGGCATCTTTGCCTTATCCCTCTTAATTAGATCCTGTTGGTTTTTATTATGTTGGTATAACACGGCTTCCCCCGGGCGGGGGGTATTTAAAGGGCCTGGGGAGCTCTGGGGAAGTGGTGCAGCTTTGGCGGCTATTTAAAGGGCTGGGGCGGTAGAAGCAGGGGAGCCCTGGGCCCTTTAAATAGCCCCTGAGCCCGGGCTGCTGCTGCTACCCTGGTGGGGGAGGGAGGAAGAGGGGGCAACCACAGTACAGGGTGGGCTGCACCCCCTGTCCGCAGCCAGCCCCTGCCTGCACCAGCCCTGCCTGACTGGCCCGTCTCCAGCCAGCCCCGCATTCCCTGCCCTGCCTCCAGCCCCGGTCTCCAGCCAGCCCCGCACTCCCTGCCCTCAGCCAGCCTGTCTCCTGGCCGCCCCTGCCACACACCCTGTCCTGCCCGCACCAGCCCTGCACCCGTTGCCCTGCCTGCAGCCAGACCCTACCTCCAGTCAGCCCCTGCCCTGCCTCCAGCCAGCCCCATGTCCACTGATGCCCTGCAGTTCCCAGGGCAGTAACCCTGCACACCTGCTTCAGTGAGGGGAGCAGGGAGCAGCTGGGACCCACACATGTGGGTGACCAGACGGCAAGTGTGAAAAGTCAGGACAGGGCGTGGGGGGTAATAGGAGCCTATATAAGAAAAAGCCCCAAATATTGGGACTGTCCCTATAAAATGGGGACATCTGGTCACCTTAGCTGGAACATTTTTACAGTTCTTGGTAATAGCAACACATTAGTTACAAAAATTACCATTAGCGATAACAACAAATTCATTGCAAGGGTCCACCTACAATCATTTTTGTCATCATGCCACACCTTTGGCTCAATACCATTGGGGTTTGCGCCTTTTAGGGTTAACCCGTGCATAGGCGGCAGGTTATATACACCTGCGGTGCCCGGGCTCCAGGAATATTCAGGGGCCGGGTGCCCTGCTCCAGCAATATTTGGAGCTGGGTCTCTCCCCCGGCCCTGCCTGGATAGGGCCCCGGCCCTTACCCTGAGCCTCTCCAAAGCCCCAAACCCTCCGCCCCAGCCAGAGCCCTCATCCCCCTGCACCCTAATCCTCAACCCCAGCCAAAGCCCTCATCCCCCCACACCCTAATCCTCAGCCCGAGCCGGAGCCCTCATCCCCCCGCACCCTGATCCTCAACCCCAGCCAGAGCCCTCATCCCCCCACACCCTAATCCTGAGCCCCAACCCTCATCCCCCTGCACCCTAATCCTCAGCCCCATCCCTGAGTGCCCCTGCAGCATGAACTCCTCATCCTCAGCCCCAAACCTCATCCCCCTGCACCCTAATCCTCTGACCCAGTCCTGAGCCCCCCCACATCATGAATCCCTCATCCTCAGCCCCACAGCCCTCACCCCTGTACTCCCTCCTATCCCCAAACTCCCTTCCCAGAAGGTGCACCCCCCCTTCCCACACACCCCTTCCCAACCCCAAACTCCGTCCCAAAGCCTGCACCCTTCACCCCCTCCTGCACACCCACCCCCTGCCCCAGCCCAGAGCCTGCACCCAGCACCCAAACTCCATCCCAAAGCCTGCACCCTGGACCCTAATCCCCAGCCCAGGATCTGCACCCCAGACCTCCCCCGCCGAGACCCCTCTCAGAGCCTTAGGCAGGTGGGGGCAGAGTTGGGGGGCAGGTTCTGAGCACCACCAAAATTTCTACAGACTTGCCACCCATGAACCTGTGGCTTCCCTTTGCAAACTTCCTCCTTGTTCTGAAGGATCAAACCCTGATTTTTCTTGCTTAACAGAATTTACTGGCTGATGGGGTGGGCTCTCTGCTAACAGCCATTAGCAAGTCTTCTCCCTGCCAGCCAAGTAATTTGCATCAACACAGAAGCACAGACTGCTCACTTAAAGAATCAGAATGGAGACATTCCTGTTCCAACACCATTGTCTTTCCAACCAGCTGGCCAAACACAGCCACTTGCTTATAGAGCTGCTCAACTTTCTTAACAGCCCTTACTCCATCTGAGACCTTTTCAAAGCTATCCACACGGGATCTTTCAAAAGGAAAGTGGGTGGATTTTTACATATCTTCCTAACCAGTCTTTAAAGGGTTAAATCAGTCTGTGAGTTAATTAACTCTTTCTGGCCCTGTCGCCTTCCAATGAGAGATTATATTACACCCATAACGTCACAGGCCATATATGGTCAAAACAGCCGTGGCCAGGCTGGGACCGGGCTGGGCCTGGGGTACTCAGCTGGGGCCAGGCAGGGGCGGACGAAGCCAGGCCGAAGGGAGCCACTCAGTCGGGAACGGACTGGAGGGAGCCACTCGTCTAGGCTGGACTGGGCCTTGCCATGCCTCCCTGGAGCCCTCCTCACACTCCTTTCCCCTGGTCCAGCCTTTGTTCCAGCTCAGGTGGTAGCTAGTGGATTTCTCACGATGGCTGCCCCATTTGTTCCCTTCCACTCAGATACAGATACAAAAGTGATACATTTATACAAATAGGATGATCACACTCAGTAGATTATAAGCCTTGTAATGATACCTTACAAGAGACCTTTTGCATGAAGCATACTGCAGTTACATTATATTCACACTCATTAGCATATTTTTATAAACTCCTATAGAATGGAACATGACAACAGCAAAGACGACGACAGTGGAGACACCTCTGAAGAAATGCCCTAGAGCCCTTGGGCCGTCACGCTTCAGGAATGTGCGTGAGGTGCTAGGAGACCTGGAGATGGGGGGTGTCCTGCTGGCCGTAGGTGAGTGTTGTGAACCCCCAGTTGCTAGGCTGAATTTATCCATTCCCTGGCAATAAAACATTGTCTTGTTTTCACAGCCACTTTCGGTCTCCTGGCTTCTACCCTCTACCCTACTGGCAGGGCATTGTGCAGCACCCTTTCCAGCCCACCTGGGTGGAGGAGATTGAGGAAGAGAGCATCTGCCATCCAGCTCCATCTCATCTAGAGCAAGTGAGTGGAGGTCTCCAGAGCCATCGCCAGTGGGGTGGGAATGGCCCAGCAATAGGGCTCCCAGCCTTTCCCTTGCAGGAGATTGTTCCCAACGTCGAGAGTCTTTCGGGAGGGCAGAACCTGCCAGGTGCTGAACACCCACAATGGCAAGCAGTGAAATCAGTGGGAACTGAGGGCGACTCCTCCCTCCTGGGATTGGCACCGTGTGAACGAACTTTCATTTAGGACTATCCGGGTTCCGCTCTCTCTCTGGCCTGGGAGGGAGCGGGGTCTACTGGGGTGGAGGGAGCGGCTTGTCCAAACTAACGGAGAGCCCCATTGCTCTGAAAGAATGAGACTCTCCCAGTTTCACAGGGCCCTATTGGGTGAGGGGGAACATTGGGAGCAGCCTGTGCTGTGAGCTGCTGCCAGTGCGTGTGGACAGCAGCCCCCCTGCCCTGGGGTGGGGTGTGTGGTGAGGAGGAATTGCCTCAGCAGAGGGGACGTAGGCAGGGGAGCAGGCAGGCCCATTAATGAGAGCTGCCTTGAGCCCAGACTCATGGCTGCTCCCCACTCAGTTCCAGGATGGAGGGGTGGAAGCGGATGCTGAGGAGGAAGGCTGGGCAGGTGGCTCTGGAGCCAGTAGGGAGCAGCGTCCGTCTTGCCCAGGAGAAGAGTGGCCCCTCTGTCCCCGCAGGCGAGGAAGAGGCCAGTGGGCAGGCAAAGCGGAGAAGCTCCCTGACCTTCTGGAGGAAGAGGAAAACACCAGCTCCCTTAGCAGGCCCTGAGGCACCTTCTGGTCCCAAATGGAGGTGGCCCCGGGTGATGCTATGTAGGAGGGACCCAGGCGAGGGCAGGAGCCGGGCAAGGTGGCTCTGCGGCTTCCTTTCCCGGAAGCAGAGGAGCCAGGAGCCCAGCCCCAGGGCCCAGCAGGAGCTATCCACCAGCCTGGCCACCGAGGAGCCCCCAGCCAACCGAGCAGGAGCTGGGCGGCTCCGGCATGGGGACCGGCAGCTCTGCCTACTCCTGAGGAGCCAGCACCTCCTCTGTGGGGTCTGACAGCCCTGAGGCTGAAGGCTCCCTCTGTGCAGGTGAGGGAAGACCCAGGGGACAGGGGGAAGGATGGGGGCAGTAGGGGACTAGTAACACCCTGTGCCCATTGGGTCACCAAGACGCCAGGACTGAGACATGGGAGCCCCACTAACACCAGTGGGGGTGGCACAGCTGCACCCTGTAGCAGGGGATGCTGGGCAGAGTCCGGGGAGCTCCAGCCTCCCCTGATGATGTTGGGGGGGGGCTGACGGCCACGGGGTCCTGAGGCTGATGGGCCTGAGGGTGTCTCTGGGAGGGGCAGGGTGCGGCCCTCTGTGCCATGGGGCTCTTTGTTGAGGATGGGGGACATTGAGCCATTTCTCTACACTGCATCCCCCCAGTGGCAGCAGGGATTGTCCTTTCTCCTGCTCTCCCTGGTGCAGAGACCCCCAGTGCCCAGCAGCAGTGGGCTGAGGAGGAGGAAGAAGAGAAGGAGGAGGAGGAGGTGTCCCCTGAACAAGACACCATCAGGGTCATCCAGGACTACCTCCAGGGCAGAGCTCAGATACAAAAATCTTACAGCTGCGCTGCCCCTGAGTCTGCCCTGCCCCTTCTTCCATCCCCACCCACACAGGGGGGTCTTGTCCCAGAGAATCCATCACCCCCAATGGGGGGAACTGCTCCCTTGTTACCTGGCACCCCAAAGTGGGGGCATTTGTCTCACGCAGGCCAAGGTGTCCGCTCCCCACAGACACTGTCCCAGTTACAACCCCAGTCTGTGCAGGGCGACACTGGTTTCGGGAAGCAGGGCGGCTTTCCCTGTCCAACTCCATGGGGTTCCTGAGCCATGGAGCTGGTGTAGGTGGGTTGGGGAGGTCCCTACCTAACTGTCTCTCTCTCTCCCCCCACCCCACTCCTAGTTGATGGCCAAACAGCTCCGCTTCCTCCGTAGTGTCCCACGTCTGTGCTTCTTGGCACAGCAGCAGGGGCTGAACACTCTGGAGCCCCACGTCTCCAAAGCGGCCCTCGTGGAGAGCATTGCGGTGAGTGGGACCCCGTGTCTGGCCCCTGGGGCGAGGGACCCAGAAACAAGAGAAAGAGTTGGTGGGGCCAGAGGGGGAAGCAGAGGACAGTGGTTTCTGTGGCTGAGGGCTGGGGAGCAGGGAAGGGAGAGCTTCTGACACCAATCGGGAGCTGGCAGTGGGGGAATTGTAAGGCCGGAGGGGAGGGGAGGGGGAAGGAAGTTTGATGGATGGGAGGAATGGGGGGCCCAGCTGGTTGGGGGTGGGAGTGACACTGGCTGTTTCTGCAGAGCACTTTGGCCTCCTCCCTGGAAAGTGCCTGTGGGTCTGCGGGGCCTGAGTCTCACATGCAAATTTATCTTCTTGGGGTCTCTCAGGAGCTGATTGAAAATCTGCCCATGGTGCCAGAGCCAACCTCCATCATCTCCAGCTCCATGGCTGCAGTTTGCAGCCTCAGGTACCAGGACCGTCCCATCCAGCTGCCTTAACCCTGGTGCAGATCGGGTCTGGAGCCGGGAGTCCCAGATCTTCTCCGGCCTAGATTACCCCCAGCTGTGGCTGTTCCCATCCCCCAGCAGAGGAGGCGGGAACGTCTCCACTTTCCTGGCTGGGGGGTGATTTCACTCCAGGAACGTTACAGCGGCCGTAGGGAGGGGATCACTGCGGGGGAGGGGGTCATGGCCATGGCAGTGCCAGCGCCACTCCGGTGCCGCCAAGGATAACACGGGCTCCTCTCTCCCCGCAGCAAACTGAAGCCGCTGCTTGCCCTGGAGGTGGAATCACGCCTCCTGTGGGCTCATCTTTACACCATCTTCACGATGGGCACTGGGCAGGATACCACCCACTTCCAGGTAGGTCACGATCCTACTTCCCTGTCCCAGGAGCAGGAGCCACCTCTGGTCCCTGCTCCCTTGGTTTGATGGAGCTGCTGAGAATAGGGGAGGAGTGAGCAGAGCTGGGAACAGGCCCGAGACAAACTGGCAGGGAGGGCCCCTTCCCTCCAGGGGGGATTGTATTACCCCTCTGTGGCTGATCCCAGCCTTCCCTCTCCTCATTCTGTGTTCTGCTGCCTGGACTCTCCCGGGGATCCTTCTTCCCACCCATTGCAGTTTGGCTGGTCCCTAGTCTGCTGGGTACCAGGCCCTGCACAGAGAACTGCTAAGGCCAAAACTGAGGAGCCAGCAGGCATCCGACTAGGAACTTTTGCCAAGTGTCCTTGGAGTGATGTGAATGGGAGAGGCCAGGATGTGCCTTTTGGGTCTGGCCAGGGCTCTCAGAGAACCCCCCTGGTCCCGTGACTGGTGTAGCCCCATGTCCCATGACTGACGGGTGTTCCCGCTTCTTGCAGGCTCTGCACAACACCTATTTACAGAGGCTGGACGCCATGGTCGGGTGCCTGCTCACTGAGACCCCCACCCCAGCTAAGCTGCAGCACCTCTTGGAGGTGAGTAGAATGGGCCGGTCTGGGGCGGAATTTCCCCTTAACCCCGTCAGGGGGCTGCAAAGGAGAGACTAGAAGAGTCCCGTTTCCGTTGTGTCCTCCCAGCTTGGACCCAAGCCGCCCCACGTTCCCAGAGCTGTCAGTGCAGTGCAATGTTGGGACCCTTACGCCTCCTGGGGCGGGGGCGCAGGGGAGCAGAGGGAAGGAGCTGGGACTCTCAGCCAGAGCTCTGCACGGTTGCATTAAGCACTAACAGTGAAAACCAGGCCTGGCTGGGGCCTGAGAGACTGAAACCAACACCTGTGAGATGCAGGACATGGGACCCTGAGAAAAGTCACTGGCTCCTTTCTAGGGAGACCCTGAGATACAGGAGGAGCCTCAGGGAATCAGCTCTTCTGTCCTAGGGACACTGCAGTTCCTGTCCTCACGGCCACTCCATCCATCCTACCAAGGCTTCTGCAGCTGGGGTCTGGGGTCCAGGACATGTGCCTTGATCCTGACGTGCTGTTCATGGATCAGAGCACATGATCTGAGGGTTCAGAGCAAATAGACCAGCCCCAATGTGGGAATGTATTGCTAACTTGGCAGATGGGAGTGTGGGAAGCTGAGGTGTCTAGGCTTCAAGGACGGGCTAATTAGGCTGTGAGCTGTGTAGTGAGAAGCTGGCCTTGGCTGTTTCTCATCTGCTAGTAGGCAGTAAACAGGATAATAAATTAGAAAGTTGTACAGGATGACAGTTATCCAATGAAGTTATAGCTGTGCCTGTGTGTACCTTATTAACCAATTAGCAATTGCTTGATTGCCTGCCTTAATTGTATAAAAGAAGTATGCTGGAGAGAAATAAATGACTCTGCTACCAATCACATTGGTTGTTGTGCTTTGTCCATGCCCGCATGAGATGCACTAAGATGCAACACCCCAAGACCGACCATTGTCCCAGCCTGGCGAGACAATGACAGCTTGTGCCCAGTGGAGGACAGGACCAAACAGCTCAGCTTCCGCCATGCTGTCCCACGTCTGTGCTTCTTGGCACAGCAGCAGGGGCTGGACACTCTGGAGCCCCACTTCTCCAAAGTGGCCACGCCATCAGGGGCTCATTCACCTGCACATCTACCAAAGTGATCTATGCCATCATGTGCCAGCAATGCCTCTCTGCCATAGGTACATTGGCCAAACCGGACAGTCTCTATGCAAAAGAATAAATGGACACAAATCTGACATCAGGAATCATAACATTCAAAACCCAGTAGGAGAACACTTCAGCCTCTCTAACCACTCAGTGACAGACTTGAAGGTGGCAATTTTGCAACAAAAAAACTTCAAAAACAGACTCCAAAGAGAGACTGCTGAACTTGAATTAATATGCAAATTAGATAAAATTAACTTAGTTTTAAACAGAGACTGGGAATGGTTGGGTCATTGCACTAATTGAATCTATTTCTCCACGTTAAGTATCCTCACACCTTCTGTGGGTCATCTTGATTATCACTTCAAAGGTTTTTTTCTCCTGCTGATGATTGCTCATCTCAGTTGATTGGCCTCTTAGAGTTGGTATGGCTACTTCCACCTTTTCACGGTCTCTGTATGTATAAATATCTTCTTTCTGTGTTCCATTCTATGCATCCGCTGAAGTGAGCTGTTAGCCAGTGAGTGGCCCATCGAACGGACACTTAATTCACAATGGACCATGGGAGGCACCCATCTACACTGAACGGACTTTTCTGTGAATGTTCTATCTGACGTATCCTGCAAAGTATCCATCCTGCAATGACTGAGCAAAATGGGGCATGGACAGGGACTTGCCCATGTGACTCCAAGCTCCCATCTTTCACCTGTGATTTTCCACTAGCTGTGCTGAGGACTTTGAAACAATGGGTTTCCCTTCATATGGCAGAAGTTAAAAGAGGCCCTGGAAACATCTCCACTGTGCCTCTAGCCTGCTCCAGCCTCTTTCCTGCTCAAACATCTGGACTATGGACTTATACTAATGGGAGCATCTAACCAAGGGAGAGGAACTTCCAGTGACTTGGAAGCACCCAAAGACTTATCAAGCCAGCAGTTTATTCTATCTGCTATAAGCCTGAACCAAGAACTTTGCAATTATTGTATTTGATTCCTTTAACCAATTTTAATTCTCACCTTTCTTTCTTTCTTTCTTTTTATAAATAAACCTTTAGCATTTAGATACTGAAGGATTGGCATCAATGTGATTTTGGGGAAATATCTAAGTTATATATTGACCTGGGTGGGCGGCTGGTCCTGTGAGATCAGAATATAGCCTCTTAGGGTATGTCTTCACTCCCCGCCAGATCGGCGGGTAGCAATCGATTTCTCGGAGTTCGATATATCACGTCTCATCTAGATGCGATATCGAACCCCGAACACGCTCCCGTCGACTCCGGAACTCCACCAGAGTGAGTGGCGGTAGCGGAGTCGACGGGGGAGCCGTGGACGTCGATCCCGCGCCGTGAGGACGGGTAAGTAATTCTAGCTAAGGTACTTCGACTTCAGCTACGCTATTCACGTAGCTGAAGTTGCGTACCTTAGATCGACCCCCCCCCACCTAGTGTAGACCAGGCCTTAGTTGAAGACATTGATTTTAAAGAACCACTCATTTCTCAGTCTAGTGTTTTTGGTGGTAATACAAGGACTGGAATTCCCAAGGAAACTGCTTTCATGACTTCTTGTTAGCTGGTGTGGTGAAGCAGAAGTTTCCTTTGCAGGTTGAAGGGGAAAGGACGGACATTACTCATCTAATCGTAATCACACTGAGACGCTGAAGGAAGCAGAGCGAGGATGTGCTACTAGCAGTAATCCAGCCCAATGGGGAGGAGTTAAATATAAAGAAGAGGGTCATGTGGAGAACAGGGTTTGCTCTCAGAGCTTTGGAGAGAAAAGAAATCTGCCACTTTTTCTCTGTGAACTCCGTTTGCTTTTCTTGTTCCTTTCCGTTACAAAAAAGGTACAGAGAATGGAAGTGGTTAAACTTCTCCCGAGGCAATGAATCACTTGGCTTGGTTTCCTCTCATCATTGCCAGTGCAGACAGGAGGGACAGGATTTGTTTTAAACGAGTCATGGACAGTTGATATTTTCATTGTTTTCTTTCTAAGCATTTAGCTTGGGGGTCAGCCTCAGAGCCCAGTTAGTACTGAGGGAGAATTAATCATTAAAGGGCAAAACCCTTCCTTAATGCAGAGTTAAGATTGGCTGGAGCAATATCAGCCCCTTGCAGAACCTCTGCAGCCGCAAAACTCAAACTTCTGAAAAGCAGGAGACGCAGTTACAGTTGCCTGCACCACCTTCATCCTGTCCTCTGTCAGCAGCGTCCCTTTAACACACACACATTTACTCTACCAACACCCTGCTGGCTGAAATCTACAAACTGTTCACTACCTTTTACAGCCCTTCCAACCAGAGCTCCAACCCCATCTTGGCCTGACAAGGCCCAACCCCTGGGCAAATCAGACTGGGGTAAGGATTGGGCAGGGCCATGAGAGTGACTGCAGAGCAAGACCCCTGACCCCTACTCAGATCAGCCCCACCTCACTGATCTCTCCTCACTCAGACACACTGCACCCCTCCCCAAATTCCTGAAAGCCTGGGTAGGGGAGCTTATTTTCCCTTGTGATGGTCTGAGCTCTCCCTCCCCACCCGGCCACAGCTGGAGCTAAGATAGATGCCCCCTCCATTGCTCCCCTTTGGGAAACACAGTGTTAATTTAGATGAATCTGATAAGGCTCAGACGTCCAATGTCTGATCTCCGTTCACATTCTCCACAGTTCCAGCCCTTGTTGCTTATTGAAAGAAATGACTCAATATCCCAGTTTCATGTTTTATTAACATGAACAAATACAACCAAGAACATACATCGCTAAGGCTAAACGACTAGCTAATGAAAGGTTAAACAATATAGTGATAAACTTCAGGTCAAATCAGTAAATCAACGAGTAACTAGGATATTGCGTTGGAATCAAGTCATCAATTTAGTCAAACCATCACAAGAATACAGCAGAAAATCAACCCTTATAAATCCTAGAACAGCAACCCAAGGAGGCAGGTGCATATTTAGTGGTACCAAAACCCCAATCAGAGGTTTTCACCCAGGCAGTGCATCCCAAATTTGGAGAGCTGAACATTTCAATACCGAAACCAAATTATTGCTTATATTTAGCCCACAGCCTCAAAGTGAATTAGTTTTCTCCTTAGATTTCACTATTGCATCACTAATAATAGAAAAAGGAAAATAAATGGCAAAGATTATGAGGGGTTGGATCTCTGCAGCTCTTTGGCTTTGGAGTCACATGGAGCAGGACCTGTAGCTGCAGTTGAGGAACCAGGTACTGGCATAGCTGGCCCAGCACTTCGGGCTAGCAGGCTTTTCAGGTACAGGAGACTAGTGCAGGCTGCACAGCCTGTCACTGTTGTGCTTCATTCCCCAGAGGGGATCAGTCCTGGGATCCTGGAAGTCAGTCTCCCTTAGATGACTTACATAAGAACACAAGACAGGTCATACTAGGTCAAACCAATGGACCATCTAGCCCAGTGTGCTGCCTGAGAGTGACCAGTGCCAGATGCTTCAGAGAGAATGAACAGAACACGCTTGTTGAGCTGAAAGCTGAAGGACTCCCACCCTTACCTTTTACTTTATCGTTGTAGATTCCAGCTTACCCCATCTTACCACACCTCCTGCGAGGTGTCTGGGCAAATCAGGTGTGAACCAATCCTTCGATACAGACATGTCCCACTCTAGATGAAGTGAGGCAGAGTTTGGGCCAACGTCAGTTTGGAACAGCCCGACTGAGCCCGGCAGTTTTCTCAAAGTATCTGCTGCCGTAAACCGCATGCAGTGTGGACGTGTGAACCCCAAAGGTATCAAACGTGAAAGAAACAAAGGCCAGTTACGGGGAGGTTTCCATGGCCAGGCCTGAGGGTTAAGCAGCTGGGCTCTAACAGCTGCCTCCTCAAAAGGAAAAACGGTCACAGCACCCATAAAAATAACTGGTTGCAAAAATCAATCATCCTGCATCCATCACCATTTTAAATTCTGACCTCTCCCGCCCGATGTGTCTTTGTTTAGCAAACAAGCAAATTGGGGACTCTGTGGCTGTTACCCTCTAACTCGGTAGAAGGTTACACATCTTGACTCAAGCAATTTTCCTCTTCACAGAATATTTATTTTAAAGTTTATCAAAATAAATTCCATTTGAAAGAGAAATAATTACAGTCTACACTGGGGCTCTATTTTCATACATGCTATTTCTCCCACATGTTCCCCCGCTCTAATTCCTTTGGAGTGAGGTTTTACTTTTCAGGATTAGCCACCATTTCCAATATAGTAGGAGGGGCGGGGAGAGAACTAGAAGAAAACCTGAATTATATAGTAACACTGAAAGTTATCACATAATCAGCCTCTTACTTTACACTAATTAACTTCATGTTTAATTTCATTGTCACTGGTAACAACTTATTCAAAGATTACAAAATATAAACCTATAGGGCAATTTTCTCTTAATTCCCATTTCCACTATTGAGTTTTGTGTGAAGTCACATTCTACAATAACCTAGGAGCCTTCCATTTATGTGAGTTCATTTCGCCCTGGGTCTTCTCCCATAAGTGTAGGTGGAAGGGCTCTCACACTACGTGGGAAGGCTGCATCATGAGAAAAAACACCTATGTTCTATTATCACATTTTCTAATCTTTCAGAGTAGCAACAGGTGGAGAAGTGATACAAATGCATAAGACTTAATAGCAAAACTAAGGCCTGGTCTACACTAGGACTTTAATTCGAATTTAGCAGCGTTAATTCGAACTAACCGCTCAACCGTCCACACCAGGAAGCCATTTAATTCGAACTAGAGGGCTCTTTAGTTCGAATTTGGTACTCCACCCCGGCAGGTGGAGTAACGCTAAATTCGCACTTGCTAGCTCGAATTAGGCTAGGTGTGGATGCTAATCGAACTTAGTAGCTCCGGGAGCTATCCCACAGTGCACCACTCTGTTGACGCTCTGGACAGCAGTCCGAGCTTTGATTCTCTGACCAGCCACACAGGAAATGACCCGCGAAAATTTGAATTCATTTTCCTGTCTGGGCACTTTGAATCTGACGTCCTGGCTGGACATCGGGGCGAGTTCCACAGCACCTGCAACGCTGCAGAGCTCTCCAGCAGAGGAGTTCATGTAATCTCTGAATAGAAAGAGGGACCCGGCATAGACTGACCGGGAACTCTTGGATCTGATCGGTGTGTGGGGCGAGGAGTCTGTGCTTTCGGAGCTGCGCTCCAACAAACGGAATGCAAAGACCTACAAGAAGGTCTCCAAAGCCATGATCCAGACAGAGGATACAGCCATCATGCAACGCATCGCCGCGTGAAAACCAAGGACCCCAGACAAGGCTACCAAAAAATCAAAGCGGCAAACGGACGCTACGGAGCCTGCCACCACTGCCCCACCAGTGACCGTGGACTCTGACGATGGGACAGTGTCGACGGCCAGTTCCTCGGTGATGTTCGCGGACGGGGAAGATGAGGAAGGGTTTGTGGAGGACGAGGCAGGCGACAGCACTTACAACGCTGGTTTCCCCGACAGCCAGGATCTATTCATCACCGTCACGGAGATCCCCCAACAACCCTCCCCGGCCATTAACCCGGACCCTGAATCAGGGGAAGGAGCAGTCGGTAAGTGCTGTAACCATGTTAACTTTTATTCTTAATGTAACAGGAATCTGAACTGTGTGAAAAGGAGGGCTCTCTAGATATGGGGATAGAACAGAAATCATCCTTGGAGAGCTCCACGAAGTTCTCCTTGCGTTAATCGAAAAGCATCAGCAGGAGGTTCCTGGGGAGAGCTGCCTTATTGGGTGCTCCGTGGTAGCAGAGTTTTCCGCGCGAGGCTTTCATGAAGAACTCAGGGAGCACTGCCTCCCCGAGCATGGCTGCATTGGGCCCTGGTTCGTGCTAGCTTTCACGCAGCATGCGCTCTCTATCTCCTTCAGTGCCCCTCCTCAGGGTGATCTCGCTCGGAGACTCCTGCATGTAATTAGGGTAATTACTGTAATTTTACGCCTGGTCCAAAGTATTTTTCGGAAATCTACGGACAGACGGCATAGCACAGACTCAGCACGCAGCTGCGTGACGAGCGTAACGGAAAGCCAAAGAATATAATGGACGCTCATGGAGGGAGGGGGGAAGGAGGACGCAAGCTATCCCACAGTTCCTGCTGTCTCCGAAAAGTATTTGCATTCTTGGATGAGCTCCAAATGCTTCTAGGGTCAAACACAGTGTCTGCGGTGGGTCAGGGCATAGTTCGGCAATTTGCGCACACACCCCACCCACCACCAGAAGTGAAAACAATCCTCTGTTGACTGTTTTACATGTCACCCTATCTTTACTGAATGCTGCAGATAGACGCGATGGTGCAGCACTCAACACCAACATCCTTGCTCCCCCCACGCTATTGAAGGCTGACGGTACAATAAGATGGAAATCCATCCTCATCATCAGCCTCTTGGCATATGGGGCAGTGCAAAAGGGCTGGTAACCATGCCGACTAGTATCAGTAAGGTCGATCAAGGGCGCCTGTCCCTAATTTTTGATGGCTGATGGTACAATATGGCTGGTAACCGTCCTCATCATTGCAACAGGGGGCTGAGCTCCATCAGCCCCCACCCTTCATTGTAAAAAAAAGATTCAATTGCCCCTGGACTAGCAGAGGGATGATGGGCTCCTTCATCCACACTCCTTAATGTCCTGCCTGGACTATCATTGCAGCTGGAGGCTTCCTTCCAGTCATTTCTCACAAACAAGTCACTGTGTCTTATTCCTGCATTCTTTATTACTTCATCACACAAGTGGGGGGACAATGGTATGGTAGCCCAGGAAGGCTGGGGTAAGAACGGAATGAAGAGGTGGTGTTGTTGCAGGAGCACCCCCTGTGAATAGCATACAGCTCATAATTTATGCAGGATCAGACACAGAGCGGCTGTGCTCTCTGGTTCTATGATACAGTGGTTCTCTAGTACACTTGCTCATAATCTAGGCAGGACTGATTCTATTTTTAGATACCAAAAAGGAGGGATTGACTTAGGTAGTCATTCCCAATTTTTGCTTTTGCGCCCCTGGCTGCTCGGCCAGGGGCACTTATGACAGCCCCAAATGGGGCAGTGCAAAAGGACAGGTAACCATGCCCATCTTATTACCATCTTATTACCAATTTATGGTATGGTTGATGGTACAATATGGCTGGTAACCATCTCTGCTGTCATGCAAAAGCAAAAGCATGCTGCTGTGTAGCGCTGCTGGCCCGCCTCTGTCAGCGGCATCTAGTACACATACGGTGACATACACAAAAGGCAAAACAGTGTCCATGGTTGCCACGCTATGGCGTATGCCAGGGCAATTCTGGGAAAACGGGCTTGAAATGATTGTCTGCCGTTGCTTTCCCGGAGGAAGGAATGACTGGCGACATTTACCCAGAATCCACCGCGAAAATGATTTGTGCCCCAGCAGGCACAGGGGTCTCAACCCAGAATTCACAGAGACAGCCTAGACTCAGTTAATTGTTTGACAAAATGTATCTTTGCAAGGAATTCACTCCCTGTTTCCCATCTCACAGCTTCCACTGTCTCCAGACCTGCCACAGCATCCCCCTCGCAGAGGCTGGCGAAGATTAGGCGGTGAAAGAAAAAGACAAGGGACAAGATGTTCGAGGAACGTATGGGCTGCTACCTAGCAGAGGCGGACCAGCAGAGCCAGTGGAGGGAGAGCGTCTCTCTGTGCCAGCGCTCACACAGCGAACGGGAGGAGAGGTGGCGTGAGGAAGACAAGCAGGCGACTGAAACAATGCTTGGACTAGTGAGGGAGCAAACGGACACGCTCAGGCGCCTTGTGGATGTTCTGCAGGACCGCAGGAGGACAGAGCCCCCCTGCAGTGTATCTGCAACCGCCCTCCCCCGCCACAAAGTCCCATACCCCCCTCACCGAAAGTAATCAGGAGGAGGGGCGGCCGGGGACGTGAATACTGTCACTGCACCACAGCACAGTGCTCAAGTACCCAAAAGCTCTCATACCCTACCTTTGCCGAAGTCCTTCACTTCCACACTCACAGTAGTCCCAATCCCAGTCCCATCCCCTAACTGTCTACTTAATTAATAAAAATGCTTTGCTGTTAATTACTGTTTCCGTTATGTTTTTTCAAAGAAGACTGTGTTCGAATGGGGGGCGTGGGGAAGGGTGTGGTTAATTGCATAGGACAGTCACCTTTCCCAGGGTACAGACACGGGGGCAGGATCAGTAGCGGGTCACACACACGGTGCAGTCAGTAGGCAATCTGGTTGGTTTTTGGAGGTGGTTTCCAGGATCTGTGTGGGCGGGGGAGATGTGACTTTGCAGCGGGGGAGGGCGGTTACAGATCTTATACAGCGGTCCTTGTCCTGGACCGCTGAGTCACGCAGCTGAGGAATCTGTATCCGTCCTCCTCCACCACAAGGTCACATATCCGCCCGCACACAGAATTCCATAAAGAGGGATGGCAGGCTCCGTTGAAAGAGGCCTTCCGGCACTGCGGACCGCTCTAGGAGCAGGAGCCTGTCATTCCTTGAGTTTAGAGGCGGTCTTTACATCACCGCACACCCTACCCAGCACAGCCTGCGTCCCAGTTTCAACCCTTTCACGAAAAGTCATGAATAAAGAAACCTTTGCTAAGTAATAATGGGACATGTATTTTATTTTTACACGTGTGCTGGAAGTGGGGGTAACGGGGTGAACGGGGTATGTAACCGAAGAGGAGAGTCAACAGTAACTGGGTAAAGAAACAGGGGCAGGTTCAGCTTCTCTGTAAAGAAACTGAACAGTCACAGGTCATGCTGCTCGCTGCTCGCTGGTATTTGAAGAGTTCCTTGTCGCTGTCCCAGGTGCCTGTATAGGGCTTCATGAGCAAGTGCATTAGCGGGCAGGCTGGGTCCCCGAGGATGACTATAGGCATCTGCACATCCACAACAGTTATTTCGTGGTCCGGGAAGAAACTACCTTCCTGCAGGCGTCTGAGCAGCCCACAGTTCCTGAAAACACACGCATCATGAACCTTGCCCGGCCACCCGACGTTGATGTTTGTAAAACGTCCCCTATGGTCCCCCAGTGCTTGCAGCACCATTGAAAAGGGGCCCAATTTCTCAGCAGCTGACTGTGGAAGAGGTGGACGATAAAGTGCGAGGAGGAGAAAACGGCGATGATCGCAGCGGGCTCCATGCTTGCAGTGCTGTGGCGTCCGCGCTGTCACTGACCAGAAAAGTGCACGAACAGATTGCCCGCAGGCGCTTTCAAGGAGGGAGGGAGGGAGGTTGTGATTGACGGTTCAATGACGACACTTACCCAAAACCACCCTCGACACATTTCTCCCCCCAGAAGGCATTGGGGGCTCTACCCAGCATTCCAATGGGCAGCGGGGACTGCGGGAACTGTGGGATAGCTTCCCACAGTGCACCGCTTCCAAAGTCGACGCTGGCCCCGTGAATGTGGACTCAGAAATTCGAATTAGTGTATTTAGTATGGATACACAAATTCGACTTCATAAGGTCGAATCCACAAATTCGAACTAAGTTGATTCGAAATAGTCTTGTAGTGTAGACAAGGCCTAAGAGACCAAACCACAGAGTCAGGACTCAGCATTCATGTATCCTGCAGTCTGAACTTGGAATCTGATACATTCCCTCATTAGCTACCATAATTTGCCCAGCATGGAACTGCTTCTTGTCCAAAAAGGCAGCCAGATTGGGACCCATAGGCATGGATTGGCTCTGAAGCAATCAGATGTTTCTCTCTCTGTGCTTCATGAAACTTTCGATCCAAATGGTAAAAGACAGTTGTTCCCAATTTAATAATGGCATCCTTTAGGAGTGAGACCAATGCCACTTAACTAGGGAGCAGCATTCTCAAAATAGTTTACCTGGGCCACAGGTCACCATAGCTTCCATCACTGGGGCGAAAAATCAACCACTAGTACATGCGATTTCTACCTGAGTCCTTGTCAAATCTTTGACTTTTCTTGGAGTAATTTTATACTTCTCTGGTGTAGAATTCTTCACCAAGCACATAAAAGATCAGTAGCAATAGTGAAGTATAACTCCTCCCCTCCCCCAAATATGCCCTTTATTTCTTTAATCTGGTGGCACAGATTTAAATTAGGGACTAAATTCAGGTATGGCTTAGAATCCTTGTAAAACACCAAATGTCAGGTATCTATGGAAAATAGGTCTCTTTCTGCAGCTATATCACATTCAACACAGATTTCATTTTCTACATATTTGCAGCATCGCCCAGGGGTGACTGAACAGAAACATCACTTCCATTTTCCCCTTCCCTACCTAGATGGGAATTGCATTTCCCAAATAACAGGCAACCCGCACCTGATTAGGAAGGAGATCTCTTCACGAGCAACCTCCTGCAGGGCCTGGGCCACAACTGCTTTGGGGGCCAAATCCATGGGTATCTTATAGTCTCATAGAGTTTAAGGTCAGAAGGGACCATTATGATCATCTAGTCTGACCTCCTGCACAATGCAGGCCACAGAATCTCACCCACCCACTCCTGTAACAACCCCCTAACCTTAGTTCCAAGTCATTTACCAGGGAATCTTCTTCACAGCCCTTTAGAAAATATATTGACCTTCCCAACTGAATGGTTTGGATGCTGATAGGGAAGCCCTCTGACTTACCCTAGCTTCTTCTGTTGTTAGAGAGAGTGAAGTGACATTTTCCCCTATCCCTGCCCTGTTCATAGAATATCAGGGTTAGAAGGGACCTCAAGAGGTCATTGAATTCAACCCCCCTGCTCAAAGCAGGACCAATCCCCAGATTTTTGCCCCAAATCGTCCCTTCAAAGGCTGAACTCGCAACCCTAGGTTTAGCAGGCCAATGCTCAAACCACTGAGCTATCTCTCCCAGTTCCATCTCTTTGTTATAGTTCAATATATTTTAAGTGAGAAAAGTGGTAGTAACAATTTGTTCTCCAGCACAACCTGAAGCAACATCAGAGCAACTGGGAATGAAACAATTTGTTGATGACTAACAATTGCTTTGAAATGGGGGAACAGTATAACCATGATGCTCAGGGTTTGTTTAGACTAGGAAAAGTGATGGAGTTTAGGTCAGGTCAAAGGGAACGCTAATGCCAACCACTGCACCTGGGCTGCAGCTGCACTACAACTATAACTGTCTTTTTACACCAAGGTCACTAACTTGAGCAGCCAACACCATGTGCAGCCCTAGTGGATGGAAGGCCCAGGTAGTTTTTGCCTCAGTGTAGCTTGTTGGGATCAAACCTCTCTCTCCCCCCACCTGGAGCTGATGAACATTCCTAGCTGGAGGGACACACACTCCTACGACTCAAAAGGAAAAAAGTTGATAGAAAAGAACGCAGGATTGACCCCAAAGAAGGGTCAGCTGCAAAAGGCAGAAGCAGGCAACCCATTAGCAGGAGCTGAGAGACCACGGTGAAGATGATGTGAAGATCACTTTGTGGGGAATTAACAAATGTGATTTAAAAAAAAAAATCTTTGGCCAACCCTAGTCAAGGCATTTATTACAGTTCTCTCTCATGTGAATTTTCTGATGTCTAATAAGGCTTGAGCTCTGATTGAAGGTTTTCCTTCCTTCCTGGTCTACACTACGAGTTTATTTCGAATATAGCAGCGTTTTAAACCAAATTAACGCTGCACCCGTCCACACAATGAAATCCTTTATTTTGATATAAAGGGCTCTTAATATCGATAGCTGCACTCCTCCCTGATGAGGGGAGTAGCGCTGAAATCGGTTTTGCCATTTCGAATTAGAGTTAGTGTGGCTGCAATCTAACGGTATTGGCCTCCGGGAGCTATCCCACAGTGCACCATTGTGACCGCTCTGGACAGCAATCTGAACTCGGATGCACTGGCCAGGTAGATAGGAAAAGCCCCAGGAACTTTTGAATTTAATTTCCTATTTGCCCAGCGTGGAGCACTGATCAGCACAGGTGACCATTCAGTCCCAGAATCAAAAAAGAGCTCCATCATGGACCGTACGGGAGATACTGAATCTGATCTCTGTATGGGGAGATGAATCTATTCTACGAGAACTCCGTTCCAAAAGACAAAATGCCAAAACATTTGAAAAAATCTCCAAGGCCATGATGGAGAGAGGCCACAACAGGAACTCAGCCCAGTGCTGCGTGAAACTTAAGGAGCTGAGACAAGCGTAACAGAAAGCCAAAGAATGAAATGGACGCTCACGGAGGGAGGAGCGACTGACGACTGTAGCTATCCCACAGTTCCCGCACTGTCCGAAAACCATTTGAATTCTTGGCTGAGCTTCCAAAGCCTGAAGGGTCAAAAACATTGTTGCGGGTGGTTCAGGGTATATGTCATCAGCCCCCCAACCCTCCCTCTGTGAAACCAAGGGAAAAAAATTATTTCCCGCCTTTTTTCAATGTCACCGTATGTCTACTGGATGCTGCTGGCAGATGCGGTGCTGCAGCGCTACACAGCAGCATCCCCTTCCCTTCCCTTCCCTTCCCTTGCAGATGGTGCAGCATGACTGATCTCCGTCATCGTCGTCCCCTGATTGCTCCTGGCCGGCCTCGGTGAGGTCGGCCAGGGGCGCCTGGGCGAAAATGAGAATGATTCCCCAGGTCATTCTCTTCTTTAAGTTTTGTCTCCTGGAGATTCACTCCTGCCTGGAATATCATAGCAGCTGGAGGCTGCCCTCCCCTCCCTCCTTTGATCTCTGCTTGCAGAGGCAATAAAGTCAGTGTTGTTTCAAATTCATGCATTCTTTATTACTTCATCACACAAATGGGGGATAACTACCACGGTAGCCCAGGAGGGGTGGGGAAGGAGGGAAGCAATGGGTGGCGTTGTTGCAGGGGCACCCCCTAGAATGGCATGCAGCTCATCATTTCTGCGGGATATCTGGGGCTCTGATCTGGAGCGGCCATTTGCCTCTCTGGTTTTTTAGTAGGCTTGCCTGATATTCTAGGCAGGACTGACTCTCCCTTTAGACAAAACTTGAAGAAGAGAATGACCTCGGGAGTCATTCCCATTTTTGTCCATGCGCCCCCGGCTGACCTCACCGAGGCCGGCCAGGAGCACCCATGACAGCAGCAGACGGTACAGTATGACTGGTAACAGTCATTGTCAACTTGCAATGCAGCAGACGGTACAGTAGAGCTGGTCACCCTCTTGGCTAATTTGCAAAAGGCAAGGGGATGATGCTGTGTAGCGCTGCAGTACCGCATCTGTTAGCAACATCCAGTAGACATACGGTGACAGTGAAAAAAGTCTGAATGGGCTCCATGGTTGCCGTGCTATGGCATCTGCCTGGGCAATCCAGGGAAAAGGGTGTGAAATAATTGTCTGCCATTGCTGTCACGGAGGGAGGATTGTCTGATGACATTTACCCAGAATCACCTGCGACACTGTTTTTGCCCCATCATTCATTGGTATCTCAACCCAGAATTCCAATGGGCAGAGGAGACTATGGGAACTATGGGATAGCTACCCACATTGCAACGCTCCAGAATTCGACGCTAGCTTCGGTACATGGATGCACACCGCTGAATTAATGTGCTTAGTGTGGCCACGTGCACTCGACTTTATACAATGTTTCCAAAAATCGGTCTCTGTAAAATCGGAATAATCCAGTAGTGTAGACATACCCCATGTGGATTTTCTGATGTTTAATAAGGTTTGAGCTCTGACTGAAACTTTTCCCACACTCAGAGCATGTGTAGGGTCTCTCTCCTGTGTGGATTCTCTGATGTGCAATCAGGGTAGAGTTCTGATTGAAGCTTTCCCCGCACTCTGAGCATATGTGGGGCTTCTCTCCTGTGTGGATTCTCTGATGTGAGATGAGGGCTGAACGATGAATGAAGTGTTTCCCACACTCAGAGCATCCATGAGGTTTCTCACCTGTGTGGATTCTCCTATGTTTGATAAGGTTTGAGCTCTGATTGAAGCTTTTCCCGCATTCAGTGCATGTGTAAGGCGTCTCTCCTGTGTGGATTCTATGATGTGAGATGAGGGTTGAACTATCAATGAAGCGTTTCCCACACTCAGAGCATTCATAAGGTTTCTCGCCCGTGTGGATTGTCTGATGTGTGGTAAGGTGTGGCCTCTGACTGAAGTGTTTCCCACACTCAGAGCATCCATAAGGTTTCTCACCTGTGTGGATTCTCCGATGTGTGATCAGGGCAGAGCTCCGAATGAAGCTTTTCCCGCACTCAGAGCACATGTAGGGTTTCTCTCCAGTGTGGGTTCTCCAATGTGTGAGAAGAGTTGAGCTCCGATTGAAGCTTTTCCCACACTTATGGCATCTGTAGCGTGTCTCTTCCAGGTTGATTCTCTTGCGTGTAATAAGGTCTGAGTGGCTACTGAAGTTTTCCTCTGGCCTGTGCTGAGTCTCACAGTCTTTTGCTTTTTCTGGGAGTGCACAACTCCCGTAAACATTCCCTTTGGATCTTCCTGATAATGTTCCACGTGGTTCTACTTGTTCAGCATCTTCCTGCTGGGGTTTCTCCTCCTCATTCTCACTCACCATCCCATCACCTGATGGCAGATAGAGACAATCCAGACATAGGTCACTCCCTATGCTGGAGAGAAAGGAATCTCAGAGAGAGGAATGGAAAAGGGATGAACAAACCAAAATATGTGCAGGAGAGATCAAACCTATCAGGATCTGATTTTTCCCAAATCCTTCCCCAGAGGAGAGAGGAAGGGATCAGGTTTGGTCTGTATCTCATGAGATCATTCAGGAGAAAGTGAGATTGGGGAGGGACCTGTTTCCAGTTGTCAGTCAGAATAGATGGGAAGCCTTGAGTGACATCTGCCATAAAGGTTCCACATCTGCAGAGAACAATCCTGAACTTGGAGAGCTCACAAGGTCTTTGTAGGGTATTTGTATTTGTCCAATCTTCCACTTCTTGTAAGCTGTTTTTTTGTGTTTTCACTGTTAAGCCAAGCTGGTCGCCTGCCATATTTACTTTTCTTCCTACACATCGGGATGGTTTGTTCCTGCAACCTCAATAAGGATTCTTTCAAATACTTTTTAAAGTATTTCCTCGACTCCTTTCCCCGTCATGTTATTCTCCCAGGGGATCCTGCCCATCAGCTTCCCGAGGGAGTCAAAGTCTGCTTTTCTGAAGTCCAGGGTCTCTGTTCTACTGCTCTCCTTTCTTCCTTGTGTCAGGATCCTGAACTCGACCATCTCATGGTCACTGCCTTCCAGGTTCCCATCCACTATTGCTTCCTCTACTATTTCTTCCCTGAAGGGGTTGATTTGGGGGTGCGGCGGGGCAGACCAGGGAAAAGGTGGGGCGGAGCTTTGGGGAAGAGGTGGAGTGGGGGAGGGGCCTGAGGCAGAGCAGGAGTTGAGCACCCACTGGCCAGAGGGGAAGTTGGTGCCTACTGAGGGGATGGACAAAGGACTGACAGACTCAGAGAAGATGAGGGTTGAAAAGGACTTCAGGAGGTCATCCAGTCCAACCCCCTGCCCATGGCAGGACCAACACCAACTAAATCATCCCAGCCAGGGTTTTGTCAATCCGGGCCTTCAAAACCTCTAAGGAAGGAGATTCCACCACCTCCCTAGGGAACCCATCCCAGTGCTTCACCACCCTCCTAGTGAAATAGTGTTTCCTAATATCCAACCTAGACCTCCCACACTGCAACTTGATATCATTGCTCCTTGTTCTGTCATCTGCCACCACTGAGAACAGCTGAGCTCCATCCTCTTCGGACCCCCGCCCCCCTTTCAGGTAGCTGAAGGCTAGGGTTACCAGATATCCCGATTTTATAGGGATAGTCCCGATTTTTGGGTCCTTTTCTTGTATAGGCTCCTATTACCCCCCACCCCGTCCCGATTTTTCACATTTGCTGTCTGGTCACCCTATTGAAGGCTGCTATTAAATGCCCCCTCGCTGTCCTCTTCTGCAGACTAAATAAGCTCCAGCCCCCTGGTCATTTTCCTTGTCGTCAGCTGGACCCTCTCCAATTTGTCCACACCCTTTCTGTAGTGGGTTGGCCCCAAACGGGACGCAATACTCCAGATGTCCAGATATGGCCTCACCAGTGCCCAATAGAGCGGAATAATCACCTCCCTCGATCTGCTGGCAATGCTCCTACTAACGCAGCCCAATATGCCGCTAGGCTTCTTGGCAAGAAGGGCACACTGCTGACTCATAGCCGGCTTCTCGCCCACTGTAATCCTCAGCTCTCGTTGACCAGCCCCAGGGCTGACTCATGAGTCCGCGGGGGAGGGGTGGAGGAGAGGAGGCCACGGTGAGTGGTGAGGACCCCAGAGAGGGGGTGCAGTGGAGGAGAGGGAGGACTCAGCCAGGCAGCAGTGGGCAATGGGGGATGGGAGAAGGGGGGAAGCAGATACAGGAGGAGATGGAGCACAGGCTGGGAACCAGGGCCCAGGCATCCAGGGCCTGGTTGGCGGCAGCTGTGCCAGGGGCCCCACCTATTTACCAACCGCCTGTGCTTCCACTGAGGGATCTCCAGAGTGTCAATGTTCCCTGGAGCTCGCCTTCCCTGACAGGCCTGAGCAACCAGAGCTTGTCCCTAGACCACTCCCAGCCTCCCCGCGGGGAGCATATGGACCCAAACAGGCTGGAGACAAGTTATTGCAGAAATCACTGGGGACTCGGGGAGCATCTTCAGCTGTGGAGGGTGACACACCCCACAGGAGCTGAATTTCTGACTCGGGGCTGAGCAGTGCAGGGTGGATGCACAGCACAGCTGTGAGGCTGTTTGATGCGATCGATGCACCCAAGTCGGTTTAGTGGGGGTCTAGTGAAGACCCACTAAATTGACAGCAGAGTGCTCTCCGGGCGACTCTGGGACTACACCGGGAATGACAGGAGTAAGGTAAGTCTCCCGTCGGCCCAGCACAGCGTAGACACAGCAGTAAGTCGACCTAAGCTACGTCGAATCCAGCTGTGTTAGTCCCGTAGCTGGAGCAGCGTCACTTAGGACGACTTACTGCAGAAGGATGGACACAGCCTGAGGCCTGAGTTTCCACTGCAGTCTGGATGCTCAAACACCAGCTTGGCAATACAAGTCACCAAGCCCAGGCCACGCAAAGACAGGCACAGTGTGCAGTGTGGACACTCCTTCAGATAAGCCCAGGAGTGTCACATGAGGAAATCAATCCTTTCGTTGGACTTCCTGGTAGAAGAGCCCAGTGATGGTGGAGCTCCCCGACCATCAGTGACAAACACAGCGCTCCAGCAACTGAGCTCTAGGGCTCGCTGCTGAAAGAAAAGCTTCATGAGTGACAAAAGGCAAAGGGAGGTGCTGGTCTTTGGCCAAGGGCAGGGAGCCCCACCCTCCAACACAGACCATTTCCCTCGTTGTCTGTCTGTGCTGGGGCAGGAGCAATAACACGGCCTCCTGCTTTTGCTATTGCAGAGAGTTGGTTATGACGGTCTCCTCAAACACAGGGTGCGGAACAGGCCTCAGACCTGACTGGGTGTAAAGAAGAACTACGCAGCTAGACTGAGCCAGCTGGGAATTCAGATGTGCCCCTTTCCTGGAGGGATGGACTGACCTGTGAGGGAACTGGAACCGGAGCTACCAATGTTTAACTTGCACTCGTTCAGCATCTTTCCTGTGAGTGCCGTCACTGTAGGTTAAATACTCCAGCCCCAGGCTCCCCGCCAGCTCTGGGCCAACAAGCTTTCCTTGTGATTGGATTCTGTACAGCAGGGGTGCAGGGAACCAACAGGTGCATCTGACTCCTTGGTGAGGTTTTGCGTGCAAGGTGTGTGTGTGAGTCTTTGTGTGTCGGAAGCATGAGTGTGGCACTGTCACTGAACCGAGAGAGGGCGACGGTGGTGGGAGAGAGACAGTGGAAGAATAAAGGGGCAGCGATGGGCATAATGATGATGATTGTGTTGTGTTTCATTCCTTAGATCTGGTGCCACTGCCTGTCCCTTTAGCCTTGTAGTTTACCAAGAATAAAACTAAATATCTGTTCAGATACAAGGGAGTGTCTGTGTCCATTCCTGTTAGCTGCACAGGGGTTTGACGTTGCTGCTTTCAATCCTCCGGCTCTGCTGAGACAAGGAACAATTCAGGCCGTAATTGAACTGAAGGAGGGAGATGATTTTCTGACAGGAGGGACGGCGCCTCTCAAAGGTGTTTGGCAGGCAGCCTCCTTCCCAGGTCTGAACCGACAACACCCAGTTGAAAAGGGCCCCTCCCCAGCCCTCCTCAGCCCGGTGAAAACGAGCGAGTGAGTGAGCGTGGGGGAGAGCGAGCGACGGAGGGAGATGGATTGAGCGGGCCGGGACCTCGGTGAAGGGGCGGGATGAGGGTGTTCGGTTTTGTGGGGTCAGAAAGTTGGCAACCCCAGATCCAGGGGAAACAACTCAAACACCCAACGAGTCTGGCCAGGGGCAGGACATCAGCTTTGAGGGGAGGGGTGGGTGTTGCAGTGAAATCACAAAGGCCTTTTGCAGGAACTCGGCCTATTGGGCAAAGGTGGTGGGGAGGGGGTGACCTCACAAAGAGATCCCGACATCAGCCGGGCAGGACAGAGGTGCAGGGCAAGGCCAGTCTCTGAGACCTCCCGGCTTTGCTGCCGCAAGTCTCCTTCGCGAGGTCTCTCCTTGAGGGCTGAGAGAGAATTAGGATTCAGAGTTGTGAGCATGAGGAGGAACCTCTGTGGAGTTTTCTCCTTTCCTACCACTGATTGTGCCGAAAACAAACTTCCCTTTGAGAAGGTAAGAGGCTCAGAGAGGTTTGGAACCTGTTCCGTCTGATCCACCTGGCGCAGGCAGCATTCTAGGCCCAGACAGCACTGGCTTCAGGTGGCAGAATTTGATTTCCTCCCTAGGTTTTGATGATTGGAATCCCTGGGGACATTGGGGTGTATCCTTTTTGGTTTATCTTTTCCTCTTTCCTCCCTCCTTTCTCCTCTTCTCTTGCTTCTTTTTTCCCTTTTCCAGCTTCCCTCCCTCTACCTAGGAGGGACGGGTCTGGAGTGCGGGCAGGGGAGGGGTATTGCTCTGATTGCGGGAGGTCCTGACCAAGAGGTGGGTCTGGGTCTGAGAGTGATCCCCTCTGATGGTGTCCTGGGCCGTCCTTTGGGACATCTGGTGAGACCCCTCAGCCTCCTGCCCCTCAGAGTCTCAGTGCTGATTGGCTGAGCAGGGGGCTATCGACACCAAGGAGACTCAGGTCAGTTTGGTCTCTTTTCAAATCAGGCAAATAAGTCACAACCAATCCAATATATGGAATTAATCTTGCTGCTTCTCTCCATTAATTGTCTCTTGGCAGGTCATGATTTTCAATAATGTCCTAGGTCTTCTAAAATACTTGCTGAATAATTACTATGAACCACTGTTGGTCTCTAGCTCACTTGAGGGCACTTTATTCTGATCACTCAATGTGTGAAATTCAAGATGTGAGAGAGAGGCTGAAAGTCAGGAGCAGTGTTTCCTCTAATTTGTTATGTCCATATGTGGAATGAATTTTGTTTTGGGCACAAATATGGAGGTGAGGTGTGACACATCACCTGCATATTGCGCTCCTTACAAAATTCATTCTGCACATGGATGGTGTGTGGCAGGGGTGAGGCTGAAAGGTTTGGAGTGTGGGAGGGGCTCGGGGGGGAGGGTTGGGGCGCAGTGATGTGAGGGCTCCGGCTGGGGGTGCAGGCTCTGGAGTGGGGCTAGGGATGAGGGTCTCAGCATTGGAGCAGAGGGTAGGGGCGCAGGGGGTGAGGGCTCTGGGGTGGGGCTGGGAATGAGGAGATTGGGGAGCAGGTTGCCCCAGGGAGAAAGAACTCCCCCCTCCAGCCCTCTCTCCCCACAGCAGCTCAGGGCCAGATGAGAGGGCACCTGTCTCCAAGCCGCAGCAGCGCCAGTGGGGCTGGGTTGGGGCTGAGGGAGGAGACAGGATTTATTTTTCCGAAGTCAAAAGGAGGAAGGGATGGAGTTATGCTTCACTTTTTACCTCATAAACTTAAGTCCTGTATAACCTACAGGACACTATGGGAATAAGACACTATGTCATGTGGTGACATCACAAGAGCAGAGGATGTGAGAACTACAGCAACTGAGAGGGTGGGGGATTTAGAGTCGGATTGTTTCAAATGCTGCATTTGTCGGCTGACATTTAACAGCAACGCTTAGCTAACACAATGGAGAAAGGAATTCTCTGCTAAAGATTCAACTTGCCCCTTTGGCCAACTCTGCCCCTTCCCTGACCGGAGTGTGCTCAGAACAGCCCCACCTCCCCCCGCACACACACACACACACACACACAAGCCCACAGCTGGGCACCCAGCACAAAGCCAGGGAAGTGGTTGCTTGGCTTGTTTTACTTTTTGCTTTGCAGAAGGTTTTTTCAAAAGCATTTTCTTCTCCTGTTCCCCATGGTGAGGAAGCAGATGGTTGTGGGGAAGGGAACCTGAGAGCGGTGGAGCCGGGGCAGTGGGGGGGGGAGTTGGGGGAGGCTGAAGAGGGCAACGGGAGGCTGGAGGTGACTGGGGCGATGGGGGAAAGGGAACAGTTTGGAGGAGGCTGAAGGGGGAGATGGGGGAACGGGACATTTGGGGGGGCTAAAAGGGGCAATTGGGGCAGTTGTGGGAGGCTGAAGAGGCTGATGGGGGAAGTTGGGGGAGTCTGAAGGGGGCAATGGGTTGAAGGAGGCCGGGGTAGAGAGGCAGTTGGGAGGCTGCTCGTCCCCACGGGAGGGGAGGAAGAAGAGGAGCTGCTCTTCTTTCTGAAGCTGTTTCCTGTTAGATCTTGCAACTTCACTGTTCCTGAGCGGGGTCCTGTGATGAAAAGGAAACTAGAGAGATTCGTGGTCCTGCTTTCTGCAGGGGCTTAGGCTGGATGACCTCCTGAGGTCTCTTCCAACCCTAATTGTCTATGAATCTGTGTTTCTGTGGAGGACAGGTCCATCAATGGCTGTTGGCCAGGGTGGGCAGGGATGGTGCCCCTAACCTCTGTCTGTCAGAAGCTGGGAATTGGGCGACAGGGGGTGGCTCACTGGATGATTCCTGTCTGTTCATTCCCTCTGGGGCACCTGGCACTGGCCGCTGTCGGCCAACAGGACACTGGGCTAGATGGAGCTTTGGTTTGACCCAGTCTGGCCGGTCTTCTCTTCTAATGCTCTTCTCACATGCTCAGTAACAGCTGCAAGCTGCTGCCCTTACGCGCCATCAGAATCTGCTCCCTGCAATCAAAGGCCGGAAAATCCCCCTGAAGGGGGGAAATCGGAGGGGCGGGATGGGCAGAGGGACAAAACTGGGACAGGATCAGGGGTTCAGACGGGGGCTGCCCTGCCAGGTAGGTGCAGAAGGGAAAACCCCCAGCTAGAGGGAGGCAGAGGGGATAGAAGTTCCCACAGATGGGGTGAGCCGGCAGCTGCAGTTCCAAACTAGGGTGTGGTGGATGGTAGAAGGACTCGTGTTCCTCGCAGGATGGTCCATCTCAGCCCCCCCTCCCCAGGGCTGAGGTGTTAAAGGCCCCGAGTGGCCCAGTGCCCAGGCTCCACCGCTCTGCTCTAGCTGAAATGGTGACTGAGCTGCCAAGGGAGATGTGATTCAGGGAAATAGTTTAAACCTCCCTCCCCCCATCCCCTCATCATAAAGCAAACTGATACTTTTAGACGTGTTTACGCCGTTTCAAAGAATTCCTGGCCAGTTTCCGTCTCGGTAACATGTCTGCTTGGAGCCTCAGAGTAGCTCAAGATTTGTCTTATCTGCTGCTCTGATTGCCTGAATTAGTCTCCCTGTCCTGAGCTCCCTGGAGTTCTGCACCTTTTCATTGTTTATTTCTAGCAATGGTATTTGGATGACAGTGTCCAGTAGTTCAGGCACCCAGCTGAGAGGCAGGAATTAGGATACACCGGGGAGCTGATCCCCCTGCCCCACTCACTCTCATTAGTTAGCCCCAATGAACCCCCTTCAAAGGGAGAGCTGGACAGAGCCCCACCATGGCACATTGCTTTGTGCACTGACCTGAAACATGGGGGACCCTGGTTCAAATCCTTTCTCCCTTGTGGACAGTGGCGGGGGGCGGGGGAGCGGGGGTGATGCTGGCAGCCCCAGCTCATGCCTGTGGCCTCAGGCCTCCCTGAGGCACAGATCTAGCCCAAAGGCAGACTTGCCTAGGTGGCAGGATAGCCCCGAGTGCCCAAGGGGACTGTCTGTGACTCCCTGCTCAGGCTGTTCGTGTGCCTGGGGAGTTCGCTCTCGGGGGGTGGAAGCTCCCAGTCCCCATGGGGGGTGCCCTGGTGTGTAACAGTCTGCCCTGAGCTTGGTACTCACGTCCCTGAGCTACTCTCTGCAGAACCCAGCTGAGCAATGCCCGATTGACATGGGTGTGCATAGGAGAAGAGACAGAGCACAGGCTGGAAAGTGACACATCACAGCAAAGCCCAAACCTCCTCCTAGGGGCACGATATTCCCTGTGGGTGCTGGGGGGACACGCTGTGATGGGATCCGCTGTGCCCCCGAACCCTCTCCAGCCTGGGCTGTCTCCCACAATGCCCTGCTAGTGACCAGCAGCAACGCCTCCAGGCGCTGTTATCCCTCGGCACAACGGCATGTAGAGCGGCTTGATTGCATGGATGCTCCCGGAGCCACTCGTGAATCCCACAGTGAGGTGCCCGCCAGATCCCCCCAGCTCCCAGCACTGTGCCTCAGGAATATGCTGTGTGTGTTAGTAATTGGTTCCCCACTCGTGTTATACCAATATAATAAAAACCAGCAGGATCTTATTAAAGGGGAAAAGACATTTGTCACATTTATTGTAAATATTATAATAAAATAGAAGATAACAGCAAACAACGTTGTTTGACTACTTATTCCTATGGTTACTTATATATATATATATATATATATATATATATATATATATACCCATGCACACAATCATTCATACAAGTTCTTTGTAGATATTATAGTTACCAGCTTGAAGTTGCTTGTGACAGAATACTGACCAGGTATCCTGTACACAAGAGTGGAGCCGAGTCCGGGTCAGGTGCACCTGATGCTCCTGGAGGCTGGCAGCAGAACCATAGACTCAAAGTTCTTGTTCTCTAGAGTCCATTTTTATAGGGATTTTTCCCTGTGTTAGTTCTTCATTCTGCTGTTACTAGATCAATCAGCAGATAGCTCGTTCCATTCTGCCCTTTGTTTCCTTTGAGGTGCAGGCTGGTTCCATTCTGCCCTTTGTTTCCTTTGAGGTGCAGGCTGGTTCCATTCTGCCCTTTGTTTCCTTTGAGGTGCCGGGGTGGATTCCAGTTCGCCCTCCGGGGGTCATCTGGTTGATTCCACTTGACACCTTCTTCGGCCAACACTGAATTTTCTAAGCTGGTAACTCCCTAACCATTCATTCAGCATTTAAACTAGACTCTCATTCACATATACTTTTTATCTTAACAACATTCATTTTACTGTTTCTTTATCCTTTTGGGGTGTGAGACTCCTTGTCTTTTAACAATTAAAAAACATAAAGTGAGGTAAAAATGAATTTAACAGAGGCGGGGGTTTCTATTTGTATGTTACATAGTTTTGCCTGAGGCATAGGGTTAATTGACGGCGCGCTGAGTTAACAAGGTGTTGAGTCAATTAACCAATCAGCAGCTTACAGCGGCCATTTACAAAACAAAGTAGCAGTTACAAACTTTCACTTAGACAACAGGTACTTAGAGTCAATTGACGTCAATTAACCAGTTAACAGCTTACAGCCGCTGCTACAAAGCAAAGTAGCGACTTCAAAGTTTCACTTTAGAACACAGGCGCTTAGAGTTAATTGACGTTAAAAAAGTTTTGTACAAAGTATCTCCTTGAGCAGGCTTCGTACAGGCACAGCTATTTCTAACAATAAATCCTTACAAATCTACTTTTAACATAAACCTTGCACAGATATTTCTGACAATAAATCCTTACAAATAAATCCTTACAAATCTACTTCTAACATAAACCTCATAAACCTTAAGTTATAAAGTACAATAAATCAATAAATCATTTCTCATATAAACCATGTGTAATGTAAACCTTCTTTAATATCCCTACACTGTAAGGTGGAGCTACACCAGGAACGTGGGGTCTGTGGTGTCGCGGTTTGGGTGGGTTATTGGAAGAGCGGGGAGGACTAGTCTATGGCAGAAGCCTGCGATTTGCCTTGCCTGCCCAGCTTGCGCTTTTGGCTTCACTTTTGGTTTTTGATTTTTTTCCTCCACTGTCATCAGTTCATCCCTTCCCCACTGAACTGCCCAGTGCCTGGCTTGGAGGTGGAGGCAGGAGGAGAGAGACAAGAGTGAGATTTCAGCATCTCCAGTAGCCCCAACAAACACTGTGGGGTTTTAATTCATAGCTGTTGTCGGTCTGGGGGAGACCCTGGTGCACCAGCGGGGGAGGGTGTCTGATGGGGTTGGTGGTCTGGCTGGGGGCAGACATTGCATCCCCTTTCCCACTGCTAATTGAATGAGAAGACAGACGTCCCTGTGGAGCAGATAAGAGCCTCAGAGAGGTTTCATGTTGTTGTTTCATGTTGTCCTAGGTTTCCTTCCTATGGACTGCATCACCAAGTGGAATTCATGGCAAACCATTGCCATTATGCAGTAAAACATCTTTAAGACTTCGTCTTCGATGAATCAATGAACAGTCTCCACTCATGTGGATTGTGAATGATGTTGCAATGTCCTGGTGAAATCGCTCGCCCAAAACTGTGGAGCTGCAGTAGTGCTGGGGCAGTGATCCCCACCAGTGACCTGGGCCATCCTTTGAGCTCTCTGGTGAGACCCCTCAGCCTTCCATCCTCAGTCTCTACCCTGATTGTCTGAGCAGGGCGTTAATGACAGGGAGGAGACTCAAGGCCTTTTTGTTCTCTTTTAAGACCAAGTCATAACCAGTTATATGTTTCATGGATTGTGCTGCTTCTCTGCATTAATTGTCTCTGAGCAGTTCATGATTCTCTCTAACATTGCAGTTCTCCTCAAATACTGGCTGAATAATTACTGTGCATACTTTTTCCTCTGGAGCTCATCTGAGAGCACTTTATTGAGGTCATTCAATGTATGAATTTCAAGATCCGATGGTTAATTTAAAAATCAGGTCTCTGGGGGTTCTATTCCCAATTCAGCCATTGACTGGCTTTGTGACCTAAGACAAGTCAATTCTCCTTTCTCAGCCTGAGCGTCTCCCTCTTTCAAGTAGGGATAATAATGATCCGCTCCTATTACCTCAACACACTCACTCTTCCCCAACACACACACATACTGTCTCTCCACACACACAAACAGTCTCCACACTGCAGCTGAAAAGCAGCTGGCAATGTAGTAGGATGACCCTGGAACAATGGGATAGAGAAACCTGCATCACTGAAAGTGCAGCCACAAAGACATCACACACCAGCTTCCCCTAGCTGGCAAGAATCAAACCTCCACAGAAAGATTCCTGTGGTATCGTAGGCCAGCTTCCTAAGGCCTCAGCCTCAACCACTTAACACAGGGACCTTTCTACACTCTAGTTCTGTTCTAACGGAAGGATCATTTCCAAGTGTTCGCTCAGACCAGCTTGCCCAGCACCCTCACTGCTGTGCATCTCTGTCTGTGTGACCATGGCTGAACAGCAAGAATTCCTGCCCATTTCCCTTCTGGCTGGAGCATGGTTAGAGTGTGTTTGTGGTTAATGATGTTGCTGTAGATTGTTGGCTTCCTGCTTTGGCAATTCAGACAGTCCCTTTTACCAACATTTCTCCAGCACATCAGTCCCTGGCTGAGTCTCCTGGGCAGTGGAAAACATCCCTTGTTTGGTGCTGCCAAGGGGATCATGCAGAGCTGAGATGTCTTTCGGCTTGGATCAAAGGGGAATGTTGGATGGAATTTATCACACAACCCTCCCTGCTCCGCAGAGCCCCATGGGGAGAATGTAGAGAAGGGGGAGTCATTCCTCCCCTGCACTCCCAGAAGAGTTGCTAGGACTCCTTCCTGCCAGCTACTCACCCCTGGATTCATCCTTAGCTCCTAGTATCTTTCTGCTCCAAAGGCTCCATAGTCCTGGGGTGGGGAGGGTGTCACTGCACAGTCTGAAACACAAGGGAGGTTTCTGGAATTGAAGGAAGGAGCAGAAAATGGAGAGGAAAGAAACAGAGAGAAAACGCCTCGTCTCTCTCCCCTCCCCCCCCCCATCAAGAAATGTTACCAAGGACCAGCGTTAGGGGAAACGGTGCCCTGGGCAAAACTTGTACTTTGGCAAAGTTCTTGGTTCAGGCTTGTAGCAGTGATGGAATAAACTGCAGGTTCAAATCAAGTCTCTGGAGTACATCCACAACTGGGATGGGCCATTCAGTCCTTTGTACAGAGCTTCAGTTTGTAGCCAAGTCCCTCCAGAGGTATGAAGCAAGACTGAAGACCAGATGGAGATGAGGCATCAGTCTTTTATAGTCTCTTGCCATGTGGTCTTTGCTTTCTTTGTCCCAAGGACACTCTATCCAGCACGCGACATAGAAAAACCTTAGAGTTCTGTCCATAGGCAGGTCCCTGCACACCTTGCTGAGCCACAAGGCATATCTGCCTTCTCTCAATGGGTCAATTGTATAGCTGATGGTCCTTAATGGGCCATCAAGCAGGCTAGGCAGAGCTGACACCAATTTGTCTGGCTGGGGTGTTCCCCAGAAGCATAGCACAAGTTTGAAATACAGGCAGCATAGAGCCAATATTCATAATGTCAACTACAAAAATGATACATATCTAGAGATAGCATAATTATACTCAGCCAATCATAACCTCTCCATAGACCCTTTATGTGACCACTGTGACAAAGTTCCTTCTCTCCTTTAGTAGGTCCTGCGCTTATTGGCGGATTTCCTCCCCTCAGTGGTTGTCCCCTCGGACAAAACCCACACTCTGGATCAACTCCTCCTATGTCTGCTTAGGAGTAGTGAGGCTAGGGGGGAACCCGGGCCCACCCTCTACTCCGGGTTCCAGCCCAGGGCCCTGTGAATTGCAGCAGTCTCTATAGTGCTACTTGTAACCGCTGCTTGACCGCTACAGCTCCCTGGGCTACTTCCCCATAGCCTCCTTCAAACACCTTCTTTATCCTCACCACCGGATCCTCCTGGTGCCTGATACTGCTTGATTGTATGGTGTTTCCTCAATCCTCCAGCAGTACCACCTCTCTGTTCTTAGCTCCTTTTGTCTCTTGCTCCCAGCTCCTCATATGCACTTCTTTCCTCTGGCTCCTCCTCCCCTGACTGGAGTGAGCTCCCCTTTTCATATCAAGTGCCATGATTAGCCTGCCTTGATTGGTTGCAGGTGTTGCAATCAATGTTAGCTCTCTCTGGTGCCTTCTAGAAGGTTCTTAATTGGCCCCAGGTGCCTTGATTAGCCTGCCCTGATTGGCTGCAGGTGCTCCAATCAATGTAGCTCTTTCCGGTGCCTTCTAGAAAGTTCTTGATTGCCCCCAGGTGCCTTGATTAGCCTGGAGCAACTGCCATTTTGGTTCCCAAGGTACTAGGGATTTGTTTAGCCTGGGGCTAACATACCTGCTCCTCAGGACTTTCCTGTAGCCATCCGGCCTTGCTCCATCACATATCCCCCCACTCTGCTCAACACCACAGGGTTGGGCAACTTGGGACGCCAGGCAGTGTGCTCGTGAAAGACCATCAGCGTTGCCATGGTGGCAACCAGCCCTATGCCGAATGCAGAACTGAAACGGCTGGAGGGATAAGAACCACCTGGTGACCCTTGCATTCTTTTCCTTATTTCTCTGCATCCATTGAAGGGGTGCATGGTCCGTCACAAGAGTAAAGCGTCGGCCTAAGAGGTAATAACGGAGCGTCTCCATGGCCCATTTGACAGCAAGGCATTCCCTCTCGACTACTGCATACTTCTGTTCTCGTGGGAGCAGCTTTCTGCTTAGGTAGAGAATCGGATGTTCGTCATCTCCAATCATTTGGGACAGAACTGCCCCCAACCCCACCTCAGAAGCATCAGTCTGTAAAATAAATTCCTTGGTAAAGTCCGGGGCTATGAGTATGGGGTCAGTACAGAGGGCCGTCCGAAGGTCTACAAACGCCTCTTCTGCAGCGTCGGTCCACTTAACCATGTCTGGACCTCGCGCCTTCACCAGATCCGTTAGAGGACTCGCCCGACTGGCGAAGTGGGGAATAAACCGTCGGTAGTAGCCTACCACGCCTAGGAATGCACGGACCTGCTTCTTTCGGGTCGGCCGGGGCCAGTTTTGAATCGCTTCCAATTTATTAGCTTGGGGCTTCACTACACCCCTTCCTACAATATATCCCAGGTACCTAGCCTCTGCTAGTCCTCTGGCACATTTAGCAGGATTAGCGGTGAGGCCAGCCCGCCTTAAGGTGCGTAGTACTGCCTCAACTTTCTCCAAGTGGGTTCCCCAGTCTGGCGTATGGATGATGACATCATCTAGGTATGCAGCTGCATAACTAGTATGGGGGCGCAGCAGCTTATCCATGAGGCGCTGGAATGTGGCTGGGGCCCCATGTAACCCAAAAGGGAGGACAGTATACTGGAACAGCCCGTCAGGGGTGGAGAACGCTGTCTTTTCTTTAGCTTCTTTGGTCAGCGGAATCTGCCAATACCCTTTGTCAGATCCAGTGTAGTCAAGAATCGGGCACTACCCAGTCGGTCAACCAGTTCGTCGATGCGTGGTATGGGGTATGCATCAAACTGGGATACTTCATTCAGTCGGCGAAAGTCATTACAGAATCTCGTGGTACCATCAGGTTTGGGCACCAGAACAATTGGACTGCACCACTGACTGTAGGATTCTTCAATAATGCCTAATTCTAACATTTTCTTTACTTCGGCCTTGATTTCTTCTCTTTTGGCTGCTGGGATTAGGTAGGGTCTCAATGTTACCTTGGATCCGGGGATTGTGCGGATACGGTGATAGGTCTCAGTCGTCCGACCCGGTTTTGTAGAAAATACATCTCGGTTACGATTAATCATGTCGGCTGCCTCGATCTTTTGGATTGGCGTCAAGTCAGGTGATATCTTCACTTGCTCATGTACGTCATCCTCCTGGGGAAGAGTCTCCCGGGTGACTAGGCATGCCTCTCAATCATGCCAGGGTTTTAGAAGATTGATATGGTATATTTGCTCCGGTTTTCTGCGGCCTGGCTGCCGTACCTTATAGTTTACTTCTCCCATGGCTTCAATCACTTCATAGGGTCCCTGCCACTGGGCCAACAGCTTGCTTTCTGCTGTGGGCACAAGGACCATTACTCGATCCCCTGGCTGGAACCGTCGAAGCTTTGCTTGGTGGTTATAATGGGTCCGTTGGGTCTCCTGTGCTTTTTCCAAGTGTTCTCGTACAATGGGTGTAACCTGGGCTATCCGATCCTTCATCTGTAGTACATGCTCAACTATGTTCGTTCCGGGATTTGGCTCCTCTTCCCAGGCTTCTCTGGCTATATCCAGTATGCCTCGGGGGTGGCGCCCATATAGTAGTTCGAATGGAGAGAAACCTGTGGAGGCTTGTGGAACTTCCCAGATGGCAAACATGAGGTAAGGCAATAGGGTATCCCAGTCTTTCCCATCTTGGCTCACCACTTTCCTGATCATGGCCTTGAGGATCCTATTGAATCTTTCCACAAGGCCGTCTGTTTGTGGGTGGTATACAGAGGTCCGTAGGGCTTGTACATGGAGCAATGAACAGAGATCTTTCATCAACTTAGACATGAAAGGTGTCCCTTGATCAGTCAGCATCTCCTTGGGTAGTCCAACCCGGGAAAAGATCTGCACTAGCTCCTTAGCTATTGTCTTGGAAGCTGTGTTGCATAGGGGGACAGCTTCTGGGTAGCGGGTTGCATAGTCTAGTACAACCAGCACATGTTGGTGGCCCCGAGCTGTCTTCTCTAGAGGCCCAATCAGATCCATGGCTATGCGTTCAAATGGTACCTCTATTATTGGAAGAGGTATCAAAGGGGCCCGTAAGTGTGGGCGAGGGCTATGTAGCTGACACTCTGGACAAGAGGTGCAGTATCGCCTGACATCTTCATGTACTCCTGGCCAGAAGAACCTCCTCAGGATCCTGGCCTGGGTTTTCTCTACCCCTAAGTGTCCTCCAAACAGGTGACTGTGGGCGAGGCTCAATATGGCGTTTTGATGTTTTCGAGGCACCAGAAGTTGATGTACCTCCTGCTCCTGCATTTGCACCACACGGTACAGGAGATCTTTCTTCACTATAAAGTAGGGTACTGGACCTCGGACCTTCCCTTCCACTGGTATCCCATCTATCTCAGCCACCTCTTTCCTGACGTTATCATATCTAGGGTCCTCTGCCTGGTCCCGTCCGAAAGTCTTTCTCCCAGGACTAACCTGCCTGAGCTCCCAGGGGCCGGCTTCTTCTTCTTCCAATGGCCCATTGTCTTTATGGCTGGGGCCAGCCTCCGGCTCACCTTCCGTGGTGGTAGTTTCCCTGTTGGCTGCTCGTGTCCATCTGCCTACTAGTGCAGTCTTCTGGCCCTGGGTCAGGATCCGGGTTCCCAAAGCCTTCGCGGCCTTCTTTTCTTTTTTTGTCTTCTGGGCTTTTAGGGGGGCTGAGAATAGATCCTGAGAAAACTCCGAAAACATGGGGGGTTGACATTCCCCCACTGAGGAGTCGCTGTCAACAGGGTCTCCACTTCCCTGCAGCCTCTCAGGGGGAAGTAAATTATCAAACCCTGGATAGTCTCTCCCAATAACTACAGGATATGGGAGTTTAGGAACAATGCCCACTGTCACCTCAATGGGGTTCCCCTGAACCTCTATCTCCACTGGGATGGTGGGGTATTGGCTCATGGCCCCATGCACACATGTCACTGCTACACGTTTGGCTTGCAGCAGCTGGCTACTTTTTACCAGCTTACCCGATATAAGGGTGATAGCACTCCCTGAGTCCACCAGTGCTGTAGTCTCTGTTCCATTTATCTTCACTGGCCTAGTGTAGTTATGTGGGGCTAATGCAACACCCGCAAGGTGGATAAGGGAGCATGGGACTTCCCAATCCCCCAAGTTGCATTGCATAGGCTCTTCGGTGCTGGGACACTGTGCTGCTATGTGTCCCCACTCCCCACATGCATAACATCTACAACTGTTTCTAGTCAGTCTCCCATCATGTGGGCTAGGGGGTTTGGTCCCGTGGTTCCCTCCCCTCAGGCCAATCCCTTCCTTCTGGAGTCTCTGTGGGTTTTCAGCCCCCCTCTTCCTCCACCTAGGACTCCCCAGGGGTTTGGCTGTCCCTCCTTCCAGGGTTGGGGTTGGGTGTTTGCTACGGAAGGGGCTTTCCTTGCGTAGTTGGGTCAATTCCCTGGCTGTCTTGCGTCTTTCTACCAGCGTGATCATCTCATCATAGGTGCACGGATCGTTCTGGCCTACCCATTTGCGGAGATCTGGTGGCAGTGCCCTCGTGTACCGGTCGATGACCAGAATCTCTAGTACCTCTTCTGGACCTCGGGATTCTGTTTGCAACCACTTTCGTGCGAGATGGACGAGGTCATATAATTGGGACCGTGGGGTTTTGTCTTCCCGGTGCCTCCACTCATGATATCGCTGGGCCCATACTGCGGCGGTTACGCCAGATCTGGCCAAGATCTCTGCCTTCAGCTGGGAGTAGTCTGCTGCAGCCTCTTCAGGCAGATCATGGTAGGCCTTCTGGGCCTCCCCACACAGGAACGGGGCAAGGATGCCAGACCACTGATCTCGAGGCCAGGCCTCCCGTAGGGCTGTCCTCTCAAAGGCCAGAAGGTATGCCTCTACATCATCTTCCCTCGTCATTTTCTGCAGCCAATGGTTAGCCCGTATGAGCCGTGTCCCATCATGCCCACGGTTCAGTTCTGTAAGGGTCTTTACCTGGCTTACCAGTTCCTGCAACATAGCTCGGTCTTGAACAGCTTGGTCTATTAGCAGGCGATTAGTTTCTTGCTGCAGCCGCACTGCTTCTTGCTGGGCAGCTGCCTGGACACGGGTAGCCTCCTGCTGGGCCGCCGTGGCTTGTATCAGTGCCCGTACTACATCATCCATTGTGGTAACAAATTGTAAACCCCCTTCCTTTTTTTTTTTTTTTTTGTTTGTGTGTGTTTTTTAAATCACCCTCCTTCTTCCGCCGCGCTGTGCACACCAAAGATCCAACTCCTGACACCAGTTGTGACAAAGTTCCTTCTCTCCTTTAGTAGGTCCTGCGCTTATTGGCGGATTTCCTCCCCTCAGTGGTTGTCCCCTCGGACAAAACCCACACTCTGGATCAACTCCTCCTATGTCTGCTTAGGAGTAGCGAGGCTAGGGGGGAACCCGGGCCTACCCTCTACTCCGGGTTCCAGCCCAGGGCCCTGTGAATTGCAGCAGTCTCTATAGTGCTACTTGTAACCGCTGCTTGACCGCTACAGCTCCCTGGGCTACTTCCCCATAGCCTCCTTCAAACACCTTCTTTATCCTCACCACCGGATCCTCCTGGTGCCTGATACTGCTTGATTGTATGATGTTTCCTCAATCCTCCAGCAGTACCACCTCTCTGTTCTTAGCTCCTTGTGTCTCTTGCTCCCAGCTCCTCATATGCACTTCTTTCCTCTGGCTCCTCCTCCCCTGACTGGAGTGAGCTCCCCTTTTTATATCAGGTGCCATGATTAGCCTGCCTTGATTGGCTGCAGGTGCTCCAATCAATGTAGCTCTTTCCGGTGCCTTCTAGAAAGTTCTTAATTGGCCCCAGGTGCCTTGATTAGCCTGGAGCAACTGCCATTTTGGTTCCCAAGGTACTAGGGATTTGTTTAGCCTGGGGCTAACATACCTGCTCCTCAGGACTTTCCTGTAGCCATCCGGCCTTGCTCCATCACACCACCTTTATACAATATTGGCTGCAAATATAGAACAGTGGTGGCAACGGTGATGTATACAGTTACAGATTATGTCAATAACGTCACAGGAGGTGACATGGTATCAGTGAGACTGATACTGGAATACTGCCTCCAGTTTTGGTGTCCTCATTTGAAAAAGATGGTGTGAAATTGGAGTTGAGGCAGCAAAGAGCCACCAAATGTTCTGAGGGCTGGAGAAAAATGCCTTCTAGTGAGCTATTGAAAGAGCTCAACCTGTTTAACTTCTCAAAAGAAGATTGAAAGGTGACTTCATTGAAACGTTGAAGTGCCTTAATGGAGAGAAAAGATTGGCTATTAAAGGGCTCTTTAATGTAGCAGAGAAAGGCATTAAAAAACCCAATGGCTGGAAGGTGAAAAGAGACAAATTCATATTACAATTAAGGCACAAATATTCAACAGTGAGGATGATTCACCACAGGAACAAGCTACTAAGGAAATTGGTGCATTCTCCATCTCGTGACGTCATTTCATGAAGACTAGATGCCTTTCTGGAATGTGTTTACCCCCAAAGTAGCTCTTGTGTCATACAGGAGGCCTGTGATATGCAGGGGTCAGATTAGATGCTCTAATGGTCTCTTCTGGCCATAAAGTCAACTAATTTCTGAAAAACTAAGTGTAGCATTGGGAGCAGCGTCTGATGTTTTCCTGTCTAGCCGGCTTGCTGCCTAGAACGAACGCTCCTTGAGTGGGGTGATCCACAGGGAGTAGCTCAAACCTCCAAAGTGCCTGGCCAGGGGCAGGACATTAGCACAGCAAGGGAGGGGTGTGGCAGTGACATCACAAAGGCCTTTTGCAGGACCTCAGACTATTGGTCAAAGGTGGTGGGGAGGTGGTGACCTCACAGAGAGATGCTGACATGAGCCAGGCAGGACAGGGGCGAGGGGCCAGGGAAACCTCAGAGACCCCTGTGGCTTTGCTTCAGCAAGTCTCCTTCTCCAGGTCTCTCTTTGAGGACTGAGAGTATTCGGGTTCACGGACGTGAGCGCCAGGAGGAACCTCTTTTGAGTTTTCTCCTTCCTTTTAGTGATTTTACTAGAAAACAGATGTCCCTGTTTAGAGGGTTAGAGCCTCCTCGAGGTTTGAAACTGTTCGGTCTGATCATTCTGGTGACAGTTGAATTCATGGAAAACATGATCTAAAGGAGGCAGAATTTTATTCCACACCTGGGATTTTGTCCCTTAGAATCACTGGGGACATTAGGGTTTGTCCTTTTTGTTTCAACTTTTCCTCCATCCATCCCTTCCTCCTTTCTCTTCCTCTCTTGCTTCTTTTGTCCTTTCTCCTGTTCCCCTCCCAACACCAGGAGGTGTGTGTGTGTGTGTGTCTGTGTCTGTGTCTGTGTGTTGCGGGGGAGTACTCGGCAGCTCTCACTGTGGGAGGTCCACCCAAAACTGTGGAGCTGCAGTAGTGCTGGGGCAGTGATCCCCGCCAGTGACCTGGGCCATCCTTTTAGCTCTCTGGTGAGACCCCTCAGCCTCCCCTCCTCAGTCTCTACCCTGATTGGCTGAGCAGGGGGTTATTGACAGGGAGGAGACTCAGGTCCTTGTTGTTCTCTTTTAAGACCAAGTAAATAAGTCATAACCAGTTATATGTTTGACAAATTTTGCTGCTTCTCTGCATTAGTGGTCTCTGAGCAGTTCATGATTCTCTCTAACATTGCAGTTCTCCTCAAATACTGGCTGAATAATTACTGTGCACACTTGTTGGACTGGAGCTCATCTAAGAGCACTTTATTGAGGTCATTCAATGTATGAAATTCAAGATCCGACGGTTAATTTGAAAATCAGGGCTCTGGGGGTCCTATTCCCAATTCAGCCATTGACTGGCTTTGTGACCTAAGACAAGTCAATTCTCCTTTCTCAGCCTGAGCGTCTCCCTCTTTCAAGTAGGGATAATAATGATCCGCTCCTACCTACCTCAACACACTCACTCTTCCCCAACACACACACACACTGTCTCTCCCCACACACAAACAGTCTCCACACTGCAGCTGAAAAGCAGCTGGCAATCTAGTAGGATGACCGTGGAACAATGGGATAGAGAAACCTGCATCACTGAAAGTGCAGCCACAAAGACACTGTGGGCCCTTTTTAAAGACACCATAATAGAGGCCCAACTTCAATGTATACCCCAAATTAAGAAAAACAGTAAAAGAACTAAAAAAGAGCCACCGTGGCTTAACAACCATGTAAAAGAAGCAGTGAGAGATAAAAAGACTTCCTTTAAAAAGTGGAAGTCAAATCCTAGTGAGGCAAATAGAAAGGAGCAGAAACACTGTCAACTTAAGTGCAAGAGTGTAATAAGAAAAGCCAAAGAGGAGTTTGAAGAACGGCTAGCCAAAAACTCCACAGGTAATAACAAAATCTTTTTTAAGTACATCAGCAGCAGGAAGCCTGCTAAACCAACCAGTGGGGCCCCTTGACGATGAAAATAAAAAAGGAGCGCTTAAAGATGACTTGCATCACTGAAAGTGCAGCCACAAAGACACCACACACCAGCTTCCCCTAGCTGGCAAGAATCAAACCTCCACAGAAAGATCCCTATGGTATCGTAGGCCAGCTTCCTAAGGCCTCAGCCTCAACCACTTAACACAGGGATCTTTCTACACTCTGGTTCTGTTCTAACGGAAGGATCATTTCCAATTGTTCGCTCAGACCAGCTTGCCCAGCACCCTCACTGCTGTGCATCTCTGTCTGTGTGGCCATGGCTGAACAGCAAGAATTCCTGCCCATTTCCCTTCTGGCTGGAGCATGGTTAGAGTGAGTTTGTGGTTATTGATGTTGCTGTAGATTGTTGGCTTCCTGCCTTGGCAATTCAGACAGTTCCTTTTCCCAACATATCTCCAGCACATCAGTCCCTGGCTGGGTCTCCTGGGCAGTGGAAAACATAAGAACATAAGAAAGCCCGTATCAGGTCCATCTAGCCCAGTATCTGTCTACCGACAGTGGCCAATGCCAGGTGCCCCAGAGGGAGTGAACCTAACAGACAATGATCAAGTGATCTTCCTCCTGCCATCCATCTCCATCCTCTGACAAACAGAGGCTAGGGACACCATTCTTACCCATCCTCGCTAATAGCCATTTATGGACTTAGCCACCATGAATTTATCCAGTTCCCTTTTAAACATTGTTATAGTCCTAGCCTTCACAACCTCCTCAGGTAAGGAGTTCCACAAGTTGACTGAAGAAGAACTTCCTTTTATTTGTTTTAAACCTGCTGCCTATTAATTTCATTTGGTGACCTCTAGTTCTTGTATTATGGGAATAAGTAAATAACTTTTCCTTATCCACTTTCTCAATGTCACTCATGACTTTATAAACCTCTGTCATATCCCCCCTTAGTCTCCTCTTTTCCAAGCTGAAGAGTCCTAGCCTCATTAATCTTTCCTCATGTGGGACCCTCTCCAAACCCCTAATCATATTAGTTGCCCTTTTTTGAACCTTTTCTAGTGCTAGAATATCTTTTTTGAGGTGAGGAGTCCACATCTGTACACAGTATTCGAGATGTGGGCATACCATGGATTTATATAAGGGCAATACTATATTCTCCGTCTTGTTCTCTATCCCCTTTTTAACGATTCCTAACATCCTGTTTGCTTTTTTGATCGCCTCTGCACACTGCGTGGACATCTTCAGAGAACTATCCACAATGACTCCAAGATCTTTTTCCTGACTCGTTGTAGCTAAATTAGCCCCCATCATATTGTATGTATATTTGGGGTTATTTTTCCCAATGTGCATTACTTTACATTTATCCACATTAAATTTCATTTGCCATTTTGTTGCCCAATCACTTAGTTTTGTGAGAGCTTTTTGAAGTTCTTCACAATCTGCTTTGGTCTTAACTATCTTGAGTAATTTAGTATCATCTGTAAACTTTGCCACCTCACTGTTTACCCCTTTCTCCAGATCATTTATGAATAAATTGAATAGGATTGGTCCTAGGACTGACCCTTGGGGAACACTGAGGGAACTGGAATTGTTTAGCCTGCAGAAGAGAAGAATGAGGGGGGATTTGGTAGCTGCTTTCAACTACCTGAAAGTGGGTTCCAAGGAAGATGGATCTAGACTGTTCTCAGTTGTAGAAGATGACAGAACAAGGAGTAATGGTCTCAAGTTGCAGAGGGGGAGGTTTAGGTTGGACATTAGGAAAAACTTTTTCACTAGTAGGGTGGTGAGGAACTGGAATGCGTTACCTAGGGAGGTGGTGGAATCTCCAACCTTAGAGGTCTTTAAGGTCAGGCTTGACAAAGCCCTGGCTGGGATGATTTAGTTGGGATTGGTCCTGCTTTGAGCAGGGGGTTGGACTAGATGACCTCCTGAGGTCCCTTCCAACCCTGAGATTCTATGATTCTATAAACACCACTAGTTACCCCTCTCCATTCTGAGAATTTACCATTAATTCCTACCCTTTGTTCCCTGTCTTTTAACCAGTTCTCAATCCATGAAAGGAACTTCCCTTTTATCCCATGACAACTTAATTTACGTAAGAGCCTTTGGTGAGGGACCTTGTCAAAGGCTTTCTGGAAATCCAAGTACACTATGTCCACCGGATCCCCCTTGTCCACATGTTTGTTGACCCCTTCAAAGAACTCTAATAGATTAGTAAGACACGATTTCCCTTTACAGAAACCATGTTGACTACTGCTCAATAATTTATGTTTTTCTATGTGTCTGACAATTTTATTCTTAACTATTGTTTCAACTAGTTTGCCCCGTACCGACGTTAGACTTACCGGTCTGTAATTGCCGGGATCACCTCTAGAGCCCTTTTTAAATGTTGGTGTTACATTAGCTAACTTCCAATCATTGGGTATCGAAGCCGATTTAAAGGACAGGTTACAAACCTTAGTTAATAGTTCGGCAACTTCACATTTGAGTTCTTTCAGAACTCTTGGGTGAATGCCATCTGGTCCCGGTGACTTGTTAATGTTGAGTTTATCAATTAATTCCAAAACCTCCTCTAGTGACACTTCAGTCTGTGACAGTTCCTCAGATTTGTCACCTACAAAAGCCAGCTCAGGTTTGGGAATCTCTCTAACATCCTCAGCCGTGAAGACTGAAGCAAAGAATTCATTTAGTTTCTCTACAATGACTTTATAGTCTTTAAGCGCTCCTTTTGTATTTTGATCGTCAAGGGGCCCCACTGGTTGTTTAGCAGGCTTCCTGTTTCTGATGTACTTAAAAAACATTTTGTTATTACCTTTGGAGTTTTTGGCTAGCCGTTCTTCAAACTCCTCTTTGGCTTTTCTTATTACACTCTTGCACTTAAGTTGGCAGTGTTTATGCTCCTTGCTATTTGCCTCACTAGGATTTGACTTCCACTTTTTAAAGGAAGTCTTTTTATCTCTCACTGCTTCTTTTACATGGTTGTTAAGCCACGATGGCTCTTTTTTAGTTCTTTTACTGTGTTTCTTAATTTGGGGTATACATTGAAGTTGGGCCTCTATTATGGCGTCTTTAAAAAGGGCCCATGCAACTTGCAGGGATTTCATTTTAGTCACTCTACCTTTTAACTTTTGTTTAACTTTTGTTTAACTAACCATCTGCTTCCTCACCATGGGGAACAGGGGCAGAAAATGCTTTTTAAAAAGCCTTTTGAAAAGTAAAAAGTAAAACAAGCCAAGCAACCCTCTCCCTTGCTTTGTGCTGGGTGCCCAGCTGTGGGCTTGTGTGTGGGGGGGGGGCTGGCGGGAGAGGTGTTCTGAGCACACTCCGGTCAGGGAAGGGGTGGAGTTGGCCAAAGGGGCAGGTTGAATCTTTAGCAGAGAATTCCTTTCTCCATTGTGTTAGCTAAGCGTTGCTGTTAAATGTCAGCATTTGAAACAATCTGATTCTAACCTCCCTGCCATCTCTGTTGCTGTAGTTCTCACATCCTCTGCTCTTGTGATGTCACCACAAAACATGGTATCTTATTCCCAAAGTGTCCTGTGGGTTAGACAGGACTTAAGTTTATAAGGTAAAAACTGAGCATAACTCCTTCCCTTCCCCCTTTTGACTTAGGAAAAATAAATCCTGTTCCCTTCCCCTGCCCCAACCCGACCCAGCCCAGCCCCACCAGCGCTGCTGTGGCCAGGAGACAGGTGCCCTCTCACCTGACCCTGATCTGCTGTGGTGAGAGAGAGCTGCGCGGGAGTTCTCTCTCCCTGGGGCAACCTGCACCCCAAGCCCCTTATTCCCAGCCCCAACCCAGAGCCCGCATCCCTAGCCGGAGCCCTCACACCCCTGCACCCCAACCCTTTGCTCCAGCCCTGAGCCTCTCATCCCCAACCCCACCCCAGAGACTGCACCCCCAGCCGGAGCCCTGGCACCCCAACCTCTGCCCTTCCTGAGCCCCCTCCACACTCCTAACCCTTCAGCCTCACCCCGTCACACACCATCCATGTGCAGAATGAAGTTTGGAATGAGCACCAATAGACAGGTGAGGTGTCACACCTCACCTCCGTATTGGTGCACACAACAAAATTCATTCCGCACACGGACATAACAAATTAGAGGAAACACTGCTCCTGACTTTCAACCTCTTTCTCAGATCTTGAATTTCATACATTGACTGATCAGAATAAAGTGCTCTCAAGTGAGCTACAGACCAACAGTGGTTCATAGTAATTATTCATCAAGGAGTTTAGAAGACCTAGAACATTAGAGGAAATCATCACCCGCTAAGAGACAATTAATGGAGAGAAGCAGCAAGATTAATCCCGTACATTGGATTGGTTGTGACTTCTTTGCCTGATTTGTAAAAAGACCAAAAGGACCTGGGTCTCCTTGCTCTCGATAGCCCCCTGCTCGGCCAATCAGCACTGAGACTCTGAGGGCCGGGAGGCTGAGAGGTCTCACCAGATGTCCCAAAGGACGGCCCAGGTCACCATCAGACGGGATCATTCTCAAATCCAGCCCCACCTCTTGGTGAGGACCTCTGCAATGAGAGCAATACCCCTCCCCTGCCCGCACTCCAGACACGTCCCTCCTTGTTAGAGGGAGGGAAGCTGGGAAAAGGGAAAAAAGAAGCAAGAGGCGAAAGGAGGGAGGAAAGAGGAAAAGGGAAACCAAAAAGGACAAACCCCAATGTCCCCAGGGATTCCAACCATCAAACCCTAGGTAGGAAATCAAATTCTGCCACCTGAAGCCAGTGCTGTCTGTGCCTAGAATGCTGCCTGCGCCAGGTGGATCATACGGAACAGGTTCCAAACTTCTCTGAGCCTCTTACCTTCTCAAAGGGAAGTTTGTTTTCAGCACAATCAGTGGGAGCAAAGGAGAAAACTCCACAGAGGTTCCTCCTCATGCTCACATCTGTGAATCCTAATTCTCTCTCAGCCCTCGAAGAGAGACCTCGCCAAGGAGACTTGCGGCAGCAAAGCCGGGAGGTCTCAGAGACTGGCCTGGCCCTGCACCTCTGTCCTGCCCGGCTGATGTCGGGGTCTCTCTGTGAGGTCACCCTCCGTCGGTTCACTGAGATTGCCACACTCATTGCTTCCAACACACACCTGATCTCCAATTTTGCAGCCAAAAGAAAAGTGATAGGCTTTCTTAACCATAGTGTTTATACTGCACTGGCATTTTATGATCTTTCAATCATGAAGGGGAGCAACTGCTTAACCTGACTGAAGCATCTTATCTCGTTTCTAAATTAAAGTGTCTCCTCTTTGTGTGCGAAGAGACAGTTTAAGGGGACGCCACAAACAGGAGATGCTTTTGGTTTGGAAAACAAAATATTTTTGCAAAGATTTTTCATCCAAATTGATTTAGGATTAATGGGGTGAAATTCCATGCTGTGCCCTGTGGCTTTAAGGCATTGGAGAACTGCTGAAGAGGTTAAAGGCCGCAGAGCTGGGTAGCTGGGTGTGGGGCCTCCAAAGTTATTGTGCTCTGGTGAGACTGAGCAGTTGTGGGGATTGTGCAAGCTCTGGTGTTTACATGCACATAGAAAATGTAATGAAACTCCATTTTTAAAACCACTCATGTCTGGGAATGGAAGAGAAGCTCTTTGAAATAAGTGTCCCCTTCATAGTCTTCAAGATCACTGGCTCCAACACTCAGCTGCCTCAGGGAACTCAGTGGTGGTGCATTTGAGGGCAGATCGAGAGGTTTCTGGTTCAAGTCCAGCTGCTCTCTTACATGTCCTCTTTTTTAATTGATCTATATTTTCATATCCATCTCCTGTATGTTCAGGAGTTCCGCTGAACGGGGACGTGAAATGAATTTCACCATTCAACATTTTCCTGTTAAAATGTACAAACACTGAGCAAAGCTGTCCATCAGCTGAAATCCGTTCCGGTCCTCTGAGGCGCTAGTTTGTTTTCATTCTTGAAACAAAGATAGACTACGACTGTAGATGTGCAGGTCCTTGTTCTCCACGAGCGATGCTGTGCAGAAGAAGAAGAACCAGTGGCTATCAAGTGGACACTAGGGAGTTTAGACTTGCCTTCCAAGGGGAGTATTGGGGGCAAAAGAAATATCTGGCTTCAAGACTACGCTTAATACTTTTATGGAGGGGATTATTTTAACAGCAGCCTGGCTCAAGAGCATTGGCCAATATGGACTATATTGTCTTCTTTGCTTCTCTGTCCTAATCTAAAGCCTTTCTAATGCTGTGTTTCAGTTCACTACTAAACCCTGCTATATTTTAACAGTCTGCCCAGTGTCACAGCAAAAACTTGCTGAGGTGCATTGAAGCATGAATGAGGAGCAGTCTCTGAACAGGAGTGTCGTTCAGCTGGACCTGCTGGCAGAGCTCACAGGTTGAAATAGGAGTGTTGAATCCAGAGGCTCAGTCTCAAGTGTTGAAGCTACATGGTGTCTCCTTGTGGAAGAGTGGGACCCCTTGGGGGTCCAGCGCACTCAAGGGGCACCTCCCAAGGACTGTTTAAAAGCCAGGGCATTGCACAGATCCTGTGCATCCATGACACTGCGCCAGAGGTTAAGCCTTATGGGAAAAAGAGATAAAACAAGAAAAGGATCTAAATGTGTATTTACCATTGCACCCTCATCAGTCCTCGTGGGAATCCCTCATCAGTTACAAAGTGTATTAAAACCTTCCCCTAAGGCTCACCTCTTGGTTATCAGGTCGTGTCAGTTTTGTTAGAGGGCTTTCCCTCCCCCCGCCCACTTCCCTGGTTCTTGTCACGCAGACAGCAAGCAGCAAAAGACCAGAAGTCCGAAGGGCAGATAGTGCGATGTTTATTGGGGTTATTTCCAAGCAAGCAGATTCCGAAGCCCTTCACACCAGTGGGGCTTATCACTGTACGCCCAGAGAGTCTGTTCCCCAGTGTCCCGTTCCCAGCTCTGAGGCCGCAGAGCGTTTACCCTGCATCCCCCTTCCCAGCTCTGAGGCCACAGAGCCTTGTCTGTGTCCCTGTTCCCATTTCCCCCATTAATAAACCTGATTCCAATTTCCCTTCCCCCTCCTGTTTGACCCCAGTTTATATAGTCATATTCCCAGCTACACCTTAACCAATCATTTTACTGAGATGTAACTAACCAGTCCTAACGTATTGCAACATAATTACCTAACCAATTATATCCTACTATCCTAATTAACTTACACCCAGCAAAATTAATTATACCGCTGGCAGAAACAATTACAGAACCAGAAAAGTGGTGGACATAAAGATAAAACAATACAGAAATGAGGGTACCACAACTGTTGATAAGTGATTTCTTGCCAGACAGGATGCTATCAAACTAAATTTTCTTTAAGCATCTTAAGATCTATTTCGTTATCGGGTGGTTCTACCCCTTCCCCCATTCTGTGGTTGTCTTGTCTAGTTAGATTGTAAATCATTTAGGGCATGGGCCATCTACTATTCTGTGTTTGTACTTTGCCTAGCACAATGGGGACCCACTGTTAGCTGGTCGTTAGGCACTAAAGTAATGCATATGATTTATAATAATAATAACTCTCCTGCCACTTTGAGCCAAGGAAGCTGGCTTTGGGACGTTACTGCTTAAAAATGCGCTGCGGTTAAAACCGTGGACTATTCTTTGTGACAAGTATCCCACAAATTCCACTGACCTCCCTTGTTTTCTTTGCCTGGCGTAGGGTTTCTAAATTCCAAACCTGATGTGATCTCGCAGCTGGAACGAGGGGAAGAGCCGTGGGTCCCAGACCGCCAGGGCTCTGAGAAAGAAGTGCTCCCGAGAGCTGCCTGCACAGGTGAGGGATTGGTTAAACCAACTCAAAAACTCTCCATGAATACAGGAAACATTTGGGATGCCCTACAAAGACCTTGTGAGATCTGCAAGTTCAGGATTGTTCCCTTCAGATGTGGAATCATTAGGCAGATGTCACTCATGGCTTCCCACCTCCCCTAACTGACAACTGGCAGCAGGTCCCTCCCCAATCTCACTTTCCCCTGAGTGTTGTGGTGAGATGCACACCCAGAACTGATCCCTTCCTCTCTCATCTGGGGAAGGGTTTGAGGAAAATGAGCTCCTGATAGGTTTGATCTCTCCCGCACGTATTTTGGTTTGTTCATCCCTTTTTCCCTTCTTGTCTCTGAGATTTCCTTTCTCTCCGGTGCAGGGAGTGACCTATGTCTGGATTCTCTCTGTCTCCCATCAGGTGTTGGGATGGTGAGTGAGAATGAGGAGAATCCCCAGCAGGAAGATGCTGAGCAAGTAGAACCACATAGGACATTGTCAGGAAGACCCAAAGGGAATGTTTCCGAGAGTTGTGCACTCCCAGAAAAAGCAAAAGCCTGTGAGTCTCAGCAGAGGCCAGAGGAAAACCTGAGTAGCCTCTCAGACCTTATTACACACGAGAGAATCAACTTGGAAGAGACACACTACACATGGCATGAGTGTGGGAAAAGCATCAATGGGAGTTCAGACCTTTTCACACATCAGGGAATCCACAGAGGAGAGAGACCCTACATGTGCTCTGAGTGTGGGAAAAGCTTCAGTCGGAGCTCCTACCTTATCACACATAGGAGAATCCACACAGGTGAGAAACCTTATGAATGCTCTGAGTGTGGGAAACGCTTCAGTTGGAGATATGCCCTTGTCGCGCATCAGAGAATCCACACAGGAGAGAAACCCTACACGTGCTCTGAGTGTGGGAAATGCTTCAGTCGGAGCTCCTACCTTATCACACCATAGAATCCACACGGGTGAGAAACCTTATGGATGCTCTGAGTGTGAGAAACGCTTCAGTTGGAGATATGCCCTTGTCGCGCATCAGAGAATCCACACAGGAGAGAAACCCTACACGTGCTCTGAGTGTGGGAAATGCTTCAGTCGGACGTCAGCCCTTATCACACCTCAGATAATCCACACAGGTGAGAAACCTTATGGATGCTCTGAGTGCGGGAAAAGCTTCAAACAGAGCCCTAGCCTGAGCAGACATCGTAGAATCCACACAGGAGAGAGACCCTACACATGCTCTGAGTGTGGGAAAACCTTCATTGACAGCTCAAACCTTGTCAGACATCGTAGAATCCACAGTGGAGAGAGACCTTACACATGCTCTGCATTTGGGAAAAGCTTCAATCAGAGGACGTTCCCTATTAGACATCAGACAATCCACATGGGAGAGAATGTGAGAAATGCCTTGATTAGGGCTGGCCAAAGCCTGAGCGTCACGGTTTTACTGTTCCCCCATTTCAAAGCAATTGTTAGTCATCAAGTTCCCCCTTCGGGAACAAATTGTTTCATTCCCAGTTGCTTTGATGTTGCTTCAAGTTTTGCTGGAGAGCAGATATTTTTATTATCATTTTCCTCAGTTAAAATATATTGAACTATAACAAAGAGCAGGAACAGGGCAGGGATAGGGGAAAATGTCATTTCATCCACTGTAACAACAAAAGTAGTTAGGGTAAATCAGAGAGATTCCCTTATTCCCTGTATTGTCAGAGTGGGGAATGAACAACAATCTACAGCAATGCCATTAACACAAACACACTCTCAGCCTGCTCCAGCCAGAAGGGAAATGGGCAGGAATTCTCACTGTTCAGCCCAGGACACACTTACACTGATGCGCAGCCGTGAGTGTGCTGGGGAAGCTGGTCTGAGCAAACAATTTGAAGTGACAATTCAGTGAGAACTGAATCATCATGCAGAGGAACAGCTGTACATCAAGTGGTTGTGGCCGAGTGGTTAAGGCGATGGACTAGAAATCCCTTGGGGTCACCTCATGCAGGTTTAAATCCTGCCAACTACGCAAGCACTGTGCTGTTGTTGTTATTATTGTAGTCTTAGTGCCTGAGCATCCACAGTGCAAATTGGAGCCAGATCTAGCTTCACTCTGTCTACACTTAAAATGCTGCTGTGGCACTGCTATAGCACTTTGGAGTAGACAGTGACTGGAGGGGTTTTCCCATCCCTGTAATAGCTGCATTGACAGAACAATTCTTCCTTTTCTTTAGCACTATCTAACCAGGGCTTAGGTCACCTTAACTCTATGGGTTTGGGGGGAGGGGGGATTCACACCCTGAGAGACGTCGCTCTGTCAGTTCAGTGCCCAGCGTACACCAGCCCTTAGATCCCTCTTGGTATTTCAATGCAGGCACTGACCTGTGAGAGGAAAACATCAGCTCACAAACACACAGACTGAATTCCCCACATTTCATCTCGCTGCACTTTCCAGAAAGTCATGAAATTCAATTCATTCTTGCTAGGACAGAGAAAAAATAAGTGACACTAAGTTTTTGGCTTGGTTAAATAAAATTAAGTGTTTAATTAATATAGTAAAAAACCTGTCCTGATGCCTCTAACTAACACCATTGCGTGAAATAGGAACAGAGACAAAGCTTGTCAGTGACGACTAATTTCACAAATGATCTTCCCAATATTAATTTCTACGCTGCCCCCATTGGAGGTCTGGGCATCTCCAGTGTCACTGCTCTGCGTTCACCTTCCCCTTAGAATTGTTCTCGGACATTCACCTTCCTCTGCAGCGTGGGGCACGGGTCACTTGCTGGTGGATTCCCTGCACATTGAAGTCTTTAAGCCACGATTTGAGGACTTCAATAACTCAGACGTAGGTTAGGGGTTTGTTACAGGAGTGGGTGGGTGAGATTCTGTGGCCTGCATTGTGCAGGAGGTCAGACTAGATGATCATAATGGTCCCTTCTGACCTTAAGTCTATGAATCTATTCCCAAATTTGGAAAATTGTGCAGTTCAGAATGTGAATAGTGACCCCGTCTCCTTCCTGCACCTGCTCTACCTTGCTCCACAGCAGCTTCTCCCCCTGCAGAGTCACTCCAGCACGGCAGTGCAGCTGCCCAGGGTTCAGCAGGGGCCCCTGGCAAGGACAGTGGGTGCAGCAAACAGCCCGGTGTGCCTGGCAGTGAGTCAGCTGTAAAAAAGCAACCCCCCCCTCCACAGAAGTACAGAGACCTGATTTCCCTAACTTTAACATCATGACCCCCTGTAGAAAGCCACACGTGTCAGTTGTATTTTCACAGGGAGATGCAAAAATCAAGTGACATCAATTTTTAAGTTGAGTAAATAAAGTTGAGGAGATAGTTGTTAACCTCACAAAAATATATTAAAGATCCCTCAACACAACACCTGAAGGTGAAATATGAACAGAGACAAACCTTGTCAGCAAAGGCTCATTTCCCAAACGGTCCTCAAAATGTGACTAATTCCCACCCCTCCTCCACAGGAGCTCTGTGCACTGTAACTGTTCTGCAGGCAGCTTCCCATTCAATGCTGTTGTGGGACATTCCCAGACTTGGAAATGTACAAACGACAGAATTTGAAGAGCAAACCTGGCTCCCCGCACCAGGTGGGATTTGAGTGTTTTGGCCCTGTCACTTAGAGTTTGTCAATAGTACAGACGCCAGGGGCAGGACTCCAGGCTCTGCTTGAGGGATCCTGGCACAGCGGCTGGGGTGGGGGGGGGGAGAAAGGATTGTAGATTCTGACCTGTGCTCTAGAGAGGAGGTAATAATTGAAGGGAGCGTGTTTGTCTCCTCTCCTCCTCAGTGGCCCAGGGCTGGAATTCTACATTCCACAGGGCCAAATGAGGGGGTGATGCCACTTGGTTAATGAAAACCAGTGCTTGAGGTGAGGCTTGAACTCACAACCTCAGCATAGCTCCTCAGCACTGCTCTATAAGTACTGTGTGCTAACTAATTGCACCACTGGAGAACATGCTTGCTATGATTTTCTGAGACCCCCCTAGGTTGATAAAGGCAAGGAGTGACCCCAAACTGAGCTGAGAGCAGATAGCAACAAGTGTTGGTACTTGGTGGGGTGGATTCTTCTTAAGGGTTCCAGGCACCATTTCACCCTTTTGTTCTTCCCTGTGTAATAACAGAGCTGGTTAAGACTCAATGGAGAGTCTTGCTGCAGACCAACAGATCTGAAATCACTGATAACCAGCTCTAAGCATTAGTCCTGCTTTGGGAGAGTGTCTCTCATGCAAGAAACTGCCCAGTCTGCGCTAGCAGTGAGGCTCCCTCACTAACAGCTGAAATCAGGGAGAGCTGTGTGAAGTGCAGGGCCCCAGGGGTGCCTGAACAGGGGGGAACACCACCCCAGGACTTTTAAAAATGGGAGGGCTCTGCCTTGCCACTTTGTAATGACCGTAAGGGCAAGTGAGGGTGGAGAGCAGTGAGCAGGAGGAAGGGGCAGCATAGGAGTCTATCCAGCTCTGAATCTTGTTTTCTCACAGTAGCCAATACCAGGTCTCCCAAAAGCCACTCCTCAAGGCAGCACTGGGAGTTGAACCCAGGATCTTCTGTTTACAAAACAGGCACTTTAACCAGCTAGGTCATGGTACCTGCTGTTATTTAAAGCATTGTGTCTGCCCACACCTGACTCTCTGCCAATCCCCACTGGGACCTGACAAGTGTTGCTCCTGTTTGGATTGTGTAAAGCAGAGGAGCAGCTGAAGTTTTGCTCCCAAGGTGTGTGTGTGATTCTTTGGACAGGTCTACACTACAAAATTTGGTTGGTGTAATTACATTACTTAGGCTGGCAATGCAGTTATATCAACCTAATCCCAGTGTAGAATCATAGAATATCAGAGTTGGAAAGGACCTCAAGAAATCATCTAGTCCAACCCCCTGCTCAAAGCAGGGCCACTCCCCAGACAGATTTTTGCCCCAATCCCTAAATGGCCCCTGTCAAGGATTGAACTCATAATCTGAGGTTTAGCAAGCCAATGTTCAAACCATTGAGCTATTCCTCCCCCCAGGTAGTGACTCAACTGTCAGAACTTTCTGGAGCTATGAAATGGGAGAGGCCCAGCCTCTGTAGCAGGAATGCAGGGCAGGCGAGTTCACGGCAGGCATGGTGGGATACTGGTGGAGGCCAGTCATGGTGATATAATGACCAGCAGCATTTACACTGACAATTTGTCTTTTTAAGTTTGCTGCAAAAAGCTCTAGACCTCTCATCAAGGTGTTTTTATTTTGTCACCAAAACAGGGCAGTTTTGTCGCCAGACGTGGTATTGCAGTGTGTGTACCAGCCACAAGCTGCTGATCGAGGGAGCATTGTGTGTTTTTCACACACCAGAGCAATATAATGATGCTGAAATAACTTTGTAGTGCAGACATGGCCAAAGATTCACACACACACACACACACACACACAGCTTGCAAGGAAAAGCTCACCTGCTTCTCTGCTTTGCAGAATCCAAACACATGCAAAGCGTGTCAGGCCCTGGTGGAGCTGTCAGGGAGTCAGCTGTGGGCATCAGTGTGTCTTAGCTCTAGATAGGCACCATGGCTTAGCTGGCTAAAGCACCTACCTTCTAAACAAGAGATCCTGAGTTCAACTCCCAGTGGTGCCTTGTTGAGTAACTTTTCAGGTACCTGATATTAGCTGCTGTCAGAGGACAAAATACAGCATTAGGTGGGCCTTTGGTCCAGCCCAGGGTGGCTGTTTTTATGGTTTAAATTACACTCACAGGCACTGATAACAGAGTTACTGAAAGTTTGGGAGTTAAGAGCTGATAGGTCAGTGTTCCAGCCCATCACAGATGACCCCCCTCCCTTTGGGACAGGGGCAGGTCTGGGATCTCACACCAAATGCTCATTGTGGCTGCCAGAATCTGTGGGCAGCTCATTTAGTTTCCACCCAGGGTTGAGTCCTGCTTCGTGCACCGTGTGTGAGAATGAAAATCCTAAACCGCCCTTTGAAATAACAAAAGCAGCAGGACATGTTATTGTCCCTGTCCCAAAGCAGACAGACCAATGGAGAAATGCCATTGACTCCAGGCAATACTCCACTGCCATTTTACCTTTTTCACTTTGCTAAACTCCCTCCCAACTTTGAGGGCTCCCAGAGCCTGATATTGAGCTTGAGCTGAGATGTCTACAGTGCAAATTTACCACCCCACGGCCCTAGCCTGGGAGCCTGCACTGGCACGGGACAGCCCTGGGTGTTTCATTGCAGTGTGGACATAGCCTAGCATTATGTCTACACTGCCATTAACACACCCAAGTCACTATTCTCAAACCCTGGGTCAGTTGATTCAGGCTTGTGGGGCTTGTGCTGCAGGGTTATAAAATTACAGTGTAGACACTTGGGCTTCAGCCCAGCCTCCAAGACCCCACGAGGGGTGAGGGTCTCCGAGCCTGGGCTCCAGTCTGAGCCCCAGGAGCCCAAATCAGATCATCCAGGCCAGCCGGGCCACAGGGATTTTATCACAGTATAGATGCCCTCTCAGGGTATGTCTACACTGCAATGTAAGCCCAGGGTTAGCAGAAGTCATGTCAGCAGCCCCAACACATAAACATAAACCACGAGGGAAAGACCAACCCCCAAATAAGCTAGGCAGTGTCCTTCTCCCTACGGTTCATAAGTACAGCAACCAAAAGTCCTTTAACATGAGCCATCCCCTCTCCCACCCCACTCACAGCTGTTGTCCTTAGTCAGTGCAAGCCCAGAGGTGCCTCTGTAGAGTTCACCTGCCTGCCTGGGTGGAAAAGGGGGAAAATAAGAAGGCACCGTACTCACTGTGTTGTCTAGGGACTCACTCATCCCTCCACAGCCACCCTGTCCTAACATTGATCTAACCCCTAAATTTTAGTATTGGGACCCAGTCCCCAGCCTCACTCCCAACCAGAGCCTGCTCCTCTTCACCCTTCTCCTCTGTCCCAACCCACAGCCCCCTCCTATTCCCAGTGCCCCTCAATCCCAACCCACAGGCCCCTTCTATTCCCAGTGCCCCTCAATCCCAATCCACAGGCCCCCCGCTCCTCACGCTGCTCCTCAATCCCAACCCACAGCTCCCGCCTTCCCTCCAGCAGCAGGTGCTTCAGACCCCCTCAGGAAGATTTTCTTGCAAGGTTTCGTGTATGAGTCTGCATGTGGATTTACAGTATGCTGGAAATAGGTTGGGTTGCTTGCCGAAATGATCACTTGTGGCTGGTGTTGCATTCCCAGTCTCCATGTTATTGGGGCAGGAGAAACAAAGGGTTGTTATCCTTGATGTGTGAACCAAGGACTCAACCCTGGGTGGAAACTAAATGAGCTGCCCACAGATTCTGGCAGCCACAATGAGCATTTGGTGCGAGAGCTCAGACCTACCCCTGTCCCAGAGGGAGGGGGTCATCTGCGAGGGGCTTGGACCACTGACTTATCAGCTCTTAACTCCCAAACTTTCATCAACTCTGTTATCAGTGCCAGTGAGTGTAATTTAAACCATAAGAAAAACCACACTGGGCTAGACCAAAGGTCCATCTAGCTCTGTATCTTCTGACAGTAGCCAATACCAGGTGCTCTCAAAACATCTCAACAAGGCACCACTGGGAGTTGAAGGATCTCCTGTTCACAAAACAGGTACTTTAACCAGCTAAACCATGGTGCCTGCCTTTGATTAAGATACAGTGTCTGCTCACACCTGACTCCCTGGGCCCCACCTGGGCCCACCAATGCAGAGGAGCAGGTGAGGTTTTCCTTGCAAGCTGTGTGTGTGTGTGAATCTTTGGCCAGATCTGCACTACAAAGTTATTTCAGCAGAATTATATTGCTCTGGTGTGTGAAAAACACACAACGCTCCCTCGGTCAGCAGCTTTTGGCTGGTGCACACACTGCAATGCCACGTCTGGCAACAAAACTGCCCTGTTTTGGTGACAAAATAAAAACACCTCGACGAGAGGTCTAGAGCTTTTTGCAGCAAACTTAAAGTGACAAATTGTCAGTGTAAATACTGCTGGTCATTATATCACCATAACTGGCCTTCCCCACTATCCCACCATGCCTGCCGTGAACTCACTTGCCCTGCATTCCTGCTACAGAGCCATGGGTCCCTCCCATTTCATAGCTCTGGGAAGTTCTGGCAGCTGAGCCTGCTGCTCTGCTGCGGCAGCCAGGAGCAAATCACTGCCGTGAAATGGTGCTCTCTCCCGTCCTGTGAACACAGAGCAGGATGGTGGGAACTTCCTTACATGGCGGGGGGGGCACCGGCATCTGAAAGTGACACCCCCAGGACACCCCTTCCCTCGAGCAGGCTCTTACCTTCTAAACAGGGACTTCTGTTTTCTAGTAAAATCACTAAAAGGGAAGGAGAAAACTCAAAAGAGGCTCCTCCTGGCGCTCACGTACCTGAACCCAAATACTCTCTCTGTCCTCAAAGAGAGACCTGGAGAAGGAGACTTGATGAAGCAAAGCCACAGGGTCTCTGAGGTTTCCCTGGCCCCTCGCCCCTGTCCTGCCTGGCTGATGTCAGCATCTCTCTGTGAGGTCACCACCTCCCCACCACCTTTGACCAATAGTCTGAGGTCCTGCAAAAGGCCTTTGTGATGTCACTGCCACACCCCTCCCTTGCTGAGCTAATGTCCTGCCCCTGGCCAGGCACTTTGGAGTTTGAGCTACTCCCTGTGGATCACCCGACTCAAGGAGCGTTCGTTCTAGGCAGCAAGCCGGCTAGACAGGAAAACATCAGATGCTGCTCCCAATGCTACACTCAGTTTTTCAGAAATTAGTTGACTTTATGGCCAGAAGAGACCATTAGAGCATCTAATCTGACCCCCTGCATATCACAGGCCTCCTGTATGCAGGCCCGCCCAGAGGGGGGGGCAAATGGGGCAATTTGCCCCGGGCCCAGCAGGGGCCCCCACGAGAGTTTTTTGGGGCCCCTGGAGCAGAGTCCTTCACTCGCTCCGGGGGCCCCAGAAAACTCTAATGGGACCCGGGCCCCCAGAGCTTCTTCGCTCCCGGTCTGGGACAGAAGGACACCCCCCCCCCGCCACCGAATTACCGCCGAAGCGGAACCTGCCGCTGGAGTGCAGCCGCGTCTTCGGCGGTAATTCGGCGGGGGCGGGGGTCCTTCCGTTCCGGGACCCGCTACTGAAGTGCCCCAAAGACCCGTGGTGGGGGCTGCACTTCGGGGGCGGGTCCCGCTTCGGCGGTAATTCGGCGGTGGGGGGCCCCCGCTGTGGGTCTTTGGGGCACTTTGGCAGCGGGTCCCGGAACGGAAGGACTCTCCGCCGCTAACTTACCGCCAAAGCGGGGGCCCCCCGCCACCGAAGACCCTGGACCCCCGGAATCCTCTGGGCGGCCCTCGATTTAACAGGGGTTTGTTTCAACTTATTGCCCCGATTAAAATCTATGGCTAAAAGGCAGCCACTGTTGTTAGTACTTGTACCGGTGTTTGGTGCCACCTCTTTTCCCTTTGGCCTTGTAGTTGACCAAGGGCAAAGCTGAACATCTCCTCAGATACCAGGGAGTGTTTATGTTCATTCCTGCGAGCTACACCGGGGTTTGATGTTGCTGCTTTCAATCCTCTGGCTCTGCCGGGATAAGGAACAATTCAGGCTGTTACTGAACTGAAGGAGGAAGATCAGTTTTTGACAGGGAGAGGGACGCCTCCTCTTAAAGGTGTTTGGCTGGCTGGCAGTCCTGATCCCCAGATCTCGCCCGTGGGGCTCCAGCAGTTTGGGGACCGGATCTCTCCCTTGGCCCCACCTGCTGCCTCCAGGCGCTCCTCCCCAGGGGCCCCAGCAGTGCAGCACAGCTGAGCAGCATCTGCCTGCTCGCTCCAGTGGCTGTCGGCCCCTCCCCATGGCAGGGCAGGGTGGGGCTGGGCCTCCATGCGCTGCCCCCACCCCGAGCCCCTGCAGCCAATGGGACACTGCGGGGGTGATGCCTGGGGGCAGCAGAACGTTGAGGCCCCCAGCTCACCCCACCTTGGAGACCCAGGTAAGCGCCACACCCCTGACTCCCACCCAGAGCCTGCACCGCCACCCCCTCCCCACATACCCCCTCCTCCCTGCAAACTCCCTCCCAGAGCCTGCAGCCCGGTCCACACACACCTGCCCCCAACTCCCTCCCACAGCCTGCACCCTCTCCCTCCACACACACCCTCCTGCCCACCCTAATCTCCCTCCCAGAGCCTGCACCCCCACCCCTCCTCCTGTTCCTCCTACCCCCTGCCCCAGCCCAGAGCCTGCACCCAGCACCCAAACTCCCAGAGCCGTACAAGGAATTTTTGTGCCCGAGGCAAGGGCCAGCTCCAGGCTCTTTGGCTGCGGGTCCTTGATCCCTGTCGGAGGGAAGGACCTGCCACTGAATTGCCACCGCCGCTTCATTCATCCTTCGGTGGCAATTCAGCAGTGGGTCCCTGAGTCCCTCTCGGAGAGAAGGACCCACTGACGAACTGCCGCCGAAGAAGTGGCAGCGGAAGCGCCTCTGATCGTGGTAGAGCTGCGTCCCTCCACTTTCTGCATCCGAGGCAAGTGCCTCACTCGCCTCGCCCATGTTACGGTGCTGCAAACTCCATCCCAGAGCCTGCACCCCAGAACCCCTCCCCCACCCAAACTCCCTTCCAGAGACCAGCCTCTCACCCCTTCTGCACCCAAACTCCCCGCAGAGGCTGCACCCCTCCTGCACCCCAATCCCCAGCCCCAGCCCAGGGCCTGCACCCTAGACCTCCTCCCCTCACCCAAACTCCCTCCCAGAGCCTTAGGCAGGTGGGGGGTGGAGTTTTGGGGGGCTGGTTCTGGGCGGTATGAGTGACATTATTGGCCCACTGGGAGGATTGGAGGACTGGCACTGGCCCTAAGGTAAATTGAGGTTGAGACCCTGCTTTAAGGGATTGGAGCAATGCTGGAGAGACTGACGGGCAGGGAGCTGGGGAGCTGTGTGTGCTCCAAGGAGAGTTGTTGTGCTCTGGTGACACAGAGCGGGGGTGGGGAGTTTGTAAGCTGTGGTGTTTGTATAGAGTTAAAGTTTACTAACCCCCAGGTTAAAAACTGTTCCTGCTCTGGGCTATACAGGATGTTCTCTGTTGAGAGTATAGCTCAGTGGGTGAATGTTTCCCTGTAGGGTAATGGGTTCCTAGTTCCAATCCAAATGAGTCCCTTAAAGAAACTTTTTCAAATGAAAATTGATTTCCACACCCATCTCCAGTATGTTCAGGAGTTCGCTGAAGTTGAGGGGGGCTTGAAATGAATTTAAACACTATTTTCCTATGCAAATGAATAAAGACCTAGCAGAGCTGCCCAGCAGCTGAAATCAGTTCCAGTCCTCAGCGTCTCTGAGGGCTTGGCTACACTTACAAATTTGCAGCGCTGCAGCAGGGTGTGAAAACACACCCTCTGCAGCGCTGCAAATTGCGGCGCTACAAAGCGCCAGTGTAGTCAAAGCCCCAGCGCTGGGAGCCGCGCTCCCAGCGCTGTCCGTTATTCCCCACAGGGAAGTGGAGTACGGACAGCGCTGGGAGAGCTTTCTCCCAGTGCTGGCGCTTTGACTACACTTAGCGCTTCAAAGCGCTGCCGCGGCAGCGCTTTGAAATGCAAGTGTAGCCAAAGCCTTAGAGGGACACTCGGTAGCTGAGGCATGTGGGACACCTCTGGGATGATGACAGGAGAAAAAATGCTGGATTCAATGAAAGCTGAGACCATAGGAGGAGAAGGTGAATGGCAACACCACACATAGTCATAACACTCAGACACGGGGCTTCACTGTCACTACCCCTGTGTTTTCCATCATTTATATCCAGGGGTGAAAGTAACTTACAGGACTTACCGGTACTGCCGGAGTCCCGAGGGGGCGTGGCCTCATCCAGAAGGGGCGTGGCCTCATCTGGAAGGGGCGTGGCCTCTCAAGATTCAAAGGCCCTGGAGTACCAGCTGTGGCTGGGAGACCAAGGGCCTTTAAATGAACCAGGGCCTCCCAGCTGCAGAGGTAGCCCTTTAAATTCTGGCCCCAGCCCAGCCACCAGAGCCGCGGCCGGGATTCAAAGGGCTCTGGGCTGACCGCAGCCGCAGCAGCCCAGAGCCCTTTAAATCCGGCCCCAGCCTGGCCGCCGGAGCCGCGGGTGGGGGGTTTAAAGGGCTCTGGGCTGCCAGCTGTGGCGGGGAGCCTAGAGCCCTTTCAATCCCCACAGCAAAAGCCAGTGCAGTCCGGCACGGCGTATTGGCTCTTGCCGCTATGCCGTACCAGCTTGTACCAGCTTACTTTCACCTCTGTTTATATCCTAAGGAACACACCCTCCCCCTCCCCCACGCACTGTCACACAGAACCTTCTCCCCTTGAGCCCCATCCAACCCTCCCCCACACACGCCACGGGACACAGCCTCTCGGTGACTCACCCCGATGGGGGCTTGTCTCTGCATCTCCCCAGCAGGGAGCCGAAAGGGCCACAGGAGACCAGTGGAGCTAGGCAGGGATAGAAAAGACTTCCCCTCCCTGAGTCCCGTTAATCTCACCCATCAGATGTTCCAGCACCAGGTGGGCTCAAAGCACCAACCTTCCCCTGAGCAACGGAAGGGGGAACCAGCTCTTTCACATGGAAGGAGGCTCCCACCTCTGCTGCTGCCATCCTGCAGCCTTTCATATGGATTTGTATTAGCTAATGCAACCCCCCCACTCCTCTAATCCAGCCATGAAACATGGAGACAAGCTCCTGAAAGCAGGGCCCAGTGGTGCAATGGGTTAGTGCCCAGTACTTACAGAGCAGTGCTGAGTGGAGTGATGCTGAGGTTGTGAGTTCAAACCTCACCTGCAGCCCTAGTTTCCTTTAAGCAAATGGCTTCTGCCAATCAGTTTGCCCTGCAGAAAATACAATTCCTGCTCAGAAGACACTGAGGTCCCCTTGCTTTACAGAGAGCAGGGCAGATTCCACAGATCTACCAGGCTCTGCCCTCCACCAGCTGCCTGTGTCAGGAGGGATCAGGCAGAACCCAGAGCACTGCCCCTGACTCCCCCTCAGTCTTTGCTCCCCAAACCACCTGTGTGCTCACCCTCTGCGCTGTGAGACTCAAACCCTGCCTGGCTTTCTGTATGCTGGTGTGGTTTTCAATCTGTCACGTTGATGTGCATGTGGGTCCTGTGTGATTTTGGTGGATGTCTTGCATAGTTCTGTGTGCATGGATGTGTGTATGATTTTTGCATTAATATTGTTTTTTGCTTTGTATTCTTTTGATATGTGGGTTTTGTGTTTCCTGTTGTGGGCTTTTGCTGTATTTTTGGTGTGGATTTGTTCTTTCTATATTTTGTGAGGTTTTCCTTTTTGTGTATATGGCTCTGTGTGCTGTGTGGGTTTGGTTTTTGTTATGTCTGTGTGGGCCTGTGCAGTGTGTGATTTTCTCATTCTCTGTGTGCGTGTTTGTCTCTCTGTTTGTATCTTCATGTGTAAATTCACTGGAACTTTTCAAAATCTGCACAGCTTTGCCAATTTTCACCAGGAATTTTTCTCCATTAACAAATTCTCACTTGTTCCCTACCCGTTGGTTGTTCCCTACCCGTTGGTGACCATTGCCCCAGGGGCCTGTCAGTCTCAGGGTCCTGATTTCCCATTGGCCCTTCCCCCTTCTATTGGGACTGGGAACTAGCCAACCAAACCCCACTAAGTTTTAGTAAAGGGCCAACAGTCCCTTACACAAACCAGCCCTGTGAGAGTCACCAATGTCCCGAGAGAATAGTACAAGCTGGTCCCATGGTGTAAAGGGCAGCACTCAGGACTCTGAATCCTGCGATCTGAGTTCAAATCTCAGTGGGACCTTGTGTTAGCTGGTGGTAAAAATCTGGTGCTCAAAGTGCTTTCCTGTCTCCAGGTATACAAAAGTGGGTCATTTCCCTCCTGCTGGTTAACTCCTTTCCCCACCAGAGCCAGGTCTTTGGTGGGGGTCTAGAAGTGGCTCTAGTGGCTGGGATTCTCACTGCTTCACCTGAGGCCCACAAGTCTGGTGCTTATAGCCACACTTTTCCTCTTGCTCACATGGCACTTGAAGAAAGCAGTGCCAGGGCCAGGCTTGATAGGCAGGAGGGAGGCAGAGTCCCAGGCTGGAGCCCAGCACACCTCTTCTCCTCTGGGCACCTAGAGCAGAGGCGGCTGGTGCTGACAGCTCCGAGGGAAGGCTTATAAGCCACAGAGCGACTGAGGGCGGGGCTAGACGAGGGCAGGACCATGCCTATGTGTGGCCAGCAGACAGGCAACAAGACTCCCGGCCAGCCTGCTCCCTGCCATGCCAAACACCCACTGAAGGCCACCCGCAGACCACCATGCGGGGTGGCTCCTGATGCTCTGTGTCCAACATCAGTAGACGGTAGGAAAGCAGGGCCAGCCCCCCTGGTGGGGCCTCTTACCGTTCCCATACTCCATGCTCACTTTTGCCGTGGGGCAGGAGATTTTATCCCAAGAGGCTTTTCTCCAGCTGGTGAGAAGCAGAGAAACATCCAGGCTCCCAAGGCGCTATGTAGCAACCCCCCTCAAGCACAGGGACAGAGGGAAACTGCTCCACACGCTAGCCCGGGCAGCCGTCCATTTTCTTTGGGAATTCAGGAATAGCAAAGACTAGACTGGAAGCACCTGGGGCTCATGCCCCAGCCTTTGTGACATCCAACCCCCAACTCCTTCCCGGGGCTCTAGCTGAAGGCAGAGCATTGGCCTGAGCGGCCAAGAAGAGGTTCCAGATTTGAAAGGAGCAGGACTTTCAGCACGAAGGTAAAACTGCATCAACACAACCACAAAGGGACTTGACCCCTCAAGTTCTTGATTCAAAGTCAGACACCTTATCCGTTAAGCCATGCGGGCACCTACTTCATGCACTTCTTTGGAAAAGGTGGACACTGTGTTTCTTGGGTCACCTATTGAGGGGGGGCGAGACTCTCTGGCACAAGAAGTCGAGTTCCCAGTGAGATGTGAGACTTAATTATACGGGGCCAGGTGCAGGGCTTTGACAGGGAGGCTCAGGCATGGGGGATTGGGGTGCAGCGGACGGACCAGCTGTCTAGGTGTGGAGATTTAGTCGCACTGAGGCACAGGAGGGAGGAGGAGGAGGAGGAGGAATCCTGCTGACAGGCAGTGGCTGTGCAGAAAGAGGAGGAGTTCTGGGGACTTTCTTTTGCCTCTCTTTTGCCTGCCTGCTCACTCCTGTGGTGAACGGTGAAGATGCTCTTAACAAGCCCAGGTAGCTCAGTTGATAGAGCATCAGGCTTTTAATCTGAGGGGCCAGGGTTCAAGCCCCTGTCTGGATGCTCAGCTTTTAAGTTGCCTTGTGTTCCAGGAGCCAAATTCTGTTCACAGCCACATGCAGATTCCCAGAAGCTGTGGCCATTTCCTGGAAAGGTTCCTTTCCTTAGCAATCAGGAGAGAGGTCACATCCACAGGAGCAGGTGTAGAAAGCACAGCCTCTGGCTGCCAGGAAGCGGTGTGCCAACATAGTGTTCTCTACAATGGCGTTTAGATCAGGATAATCTACGTGGCTCAGCACCCCCAGTTCCAGCACCTCTGCCCAGGCAGCTCCCCCAGCCTGACACACACACACAGCCCCTGCATCCTCCTCAGCCCAGAGATGAGCCCCCCAGCTGAGTGGGGAATCAGAACCCCCCGAAATTACCCTGGGACCAGCATGATCTGCCTCCGCCCTGCCCTGCTCTGCATGTATTCGGAGTGAGTCAGTTTCCCTGTCCTGCCATGTGTCTCTTCTCCTCCCCAGTTCCTTCCAAACCACCCCATTTCCCCTGCACCCCGGGCTGGGTCTCTGCCAACCCCCCTTCTCCCCTCCTGCCCCCAATATCTCCCTGCCCCTACAGGTCTATAGGGCTGGATCCCTCCCTCCCCCCTTCTCCCCTCAGTTCCTGCCTCTGGGGGTCTATGGAGATGGGTCTCTCCCGCGCCATCCCCTCTCCTGCCCCCCCATATCCCGCTGCCCCTATGGGTCTATGGGGCTGGGTCTCTCCCCCCATCTCCCCTCATCCCCTTCCCCAATATCTCCCTGCCCCAGGCTGTGACGTGCTATGACGTGTGCTGGGGCTGTGCCGTGTGCTGGGGCCAGGGCCGGCTCCAGGGTTTTTGCCGCCCCAAGCGGCAGGAAAAAAAAAATCTGTGATCACAATCGGCGGCAGCTCCACTGCACCACTTTCTTCTTCGGCAGCAATTCAGTAGCAGGTCCTTCCCTCCAAGAGGGACCGAGGGACCCGCTGCCGAATTGCTGCCAAAGACCCCGACATGCCGCCCCTTCCCCTGGGCTGCCCCAAGCACCTGCTTGCTGAGCTGGTGCCTGGAGCCGGCCCTGGCTGGGGCTGTGACGTGCTGGGACCTGCTCACTCCCCGAGGGCAACTCACTCACTTGAAACCAGCAGGACAGAAGGTGTCACGTGTCCATGGGCGGGGTTATGCAGATGAGCAGTGTCTGGCGGCAGGACGGAGAGCAGCGAGATGAACCGAAGGAGCCCGGCGGAGAAAATTCTCTGCGTGTGGACAGAATCCCACCAGTTTTCTCTGTGTTGGGGGTGGGGGGCAGATTTCATGATATCACAGCCCCTGGGGGAGGGGTTTGAATCATAAGTCCAAAGTGGGAGAACAACTCCCCCCACTTGTGCTCAGTCTCCACTAGGGGGCTGGGCTGGGATCACTAGGGAGGGAAGCACAGGGAAAAACAGTTTCCCCTATGGAACCCAGGAGTCCTGGATCCCAGTTCACGCCACCCCCAGAGCCAGGGATAGAACCCAGGGGTCCTGGTGCCCAGCCCCCTCCCTGCTCTGACCACTCAACACCACTCCCCTCCCAGGGTGGTGCAGGGGTCACTGGGTCTGTGTCTCAGCTCAGCTAAGGGCCTTGACTGATTTTCCCAAAGTGCTTCCTTCTGAATCCATCCGACGAAGTGGGGATTCACCCACGAAAGCTCATGCTCCAACACGGCTGTTATTCTATAAGGAGCCACAGGACTCTTTGCTGCTTTTACAGATCCGGCACATCTGCCCCCCCTGCCCAGTCACTGCCCACCCCCGTGTGGGGGCACCAGCACTGTGCCGGGTCGTGATGGGAAATTGTCCAAGCTGGCCCAGGAGAGACGTGTGTGTCCCTGCTACCCCTGCTGGTGGGGCTGAGCCCTACTCTGTGTGTGTGTGCATCTGTGACACTGTTTGTATCAGTGTGTTGCTGGGCTAACCAGTAGGAAATGGCTTTGCAGGATTTTGTATTCTGCAGCAAGTCACACACACACACACACACACATACACACACTCTGACGCACAAAGAGACTCACACAATCGCAAGAACACTCAGACACCACACACCCAGAGGGACATGCTAGCCCAACCCCCAAAGAGAGCAACAATCACCGCCCCCAGCCACACTCACAATCACCCCCCCACACACACCATAATATTCACAATCGTGCTCAGAGATACAACTGCACGCAGTTCACTCCCACAGCTCCCAACACAAGGACCTCCTGCCCCACACAGCATGTGCCAAGGCCTGCGGAACTCACTGCCACTGGATGGCTACCAATGAGAATGATCCCCTCATGCAGGATCATGTGCTTGGACCCCTTGTCCCCTCTTGGGGTGCGCTGTGCAGCGTGGCTGGGGATTGTGCAATGGCCCAGCACCAGGCAACGCAGAACGGACACCACACGCCCTGCCCTGCCTCAACTGAGCTACTCTCCTGGTGCATTGGAGACCAGCACCCCACACCGTGGCACTCCTGCCCCACAGGGGGAGAGCTGCAGCCCCACCACATTCCGCAGAGGGGAGAAGGGTCAGGCCAGCCAGCCCTTGTAAGATGGGGAAATCTCCACTGGGGTCGACGGTATGGGGGCTGCGACATACAGAGAAATAGTTGTCGTGCCGGCAGAGGGCGGCAGAGCACATACACACACACACAATTGCAAACATACACAGACACATGCATGAATCCTGACACACACACACACAATTGCTAATATACACAAACACCCGCACAAATCCAGCCAACACCAACACAAGCCTGAGAGCTAGGGGAGCAGAGCAGGCTGGGGTAGGGTAACTCCACTTCCCGCAGGAGGTAGCCAGCCCCCCATCCCTCACGGAGGCCTGGGACCAGCCCCCCCTCTGCTTGCCCCCACGGAGGCCTGGGGCTCCAGGCTGCTCTGCTCCCCTGGCTCTCAAGCTTGAGGGGAGGGGGGAACCGCCCCACAGCACTCGCCGGCGGCGTGGCTGGGAGCCAGGGAAGTGGACCAGGCTGGGGCTGGGTCACTCCACTTACCATGCAGGGAGTGCAGGGAGGGGGGCGGGGCTGGGGCCATGGGGAAGAGCCGGGCAGCCCCCCTGCAGCAGCTCCCCACCCCAGCTCACCTCCACTCCGCCTTCTCCCCTGAGCTCGCCGGCACCGCTCCACTTCTCCCGCCTCCCAGACTTGCGGTGCCAATCAGCTGTTTAGTGCCGCAAGCCTGGAAGGGGAGGAGAATTAGAGCGGGGGCAGCGTGCTCAGGGCAGAAGACGGAGCAGAGGTGAGCTGGGACAGGGAGTGGTTCCCCTGCACGCCCCCCCCATTGCTTGCTGCAGGCAGCCCTCCCCCCAAACCTCCCAGCCCCCTGCCCCAGCTCACCTCCACTCCACTGCCTCCCCTGAGTGCGATTTTTGGTGCCCCCAACCACTTGGCACCCTGGACGGCCGACTAGTTCGCCTAGTGGTTGCACCGGCCCTGGCCACTGCCTATCATCAGGATTCCTCCTCGGTGAGACTAAATCTCCCCACCTAGACAGCCGGTCCATCCGCTGCACCCCAGTCCCCCATGCCCGAGCCTCCCTGCCAAAGCCCTGTACCTGGCTCCAGACAATTAAGTCTCACGTGTCGCTGGGAACTCCACTTCTTGTGCCCAGAGAGGCTCGGCCCCCCTCAGTAGCTCACCTGAGAAACACAGTGTCTGCAAAAGCAGCAAAGAGTCCCGTGGCACCTTATAGACTAACAGACGTACTGGAGCATGAGCTTTCGTGGGGGAATCCCCACTTCGTCGGATGCATCAGTGTCTGCCTTTTCCAAAGAAGTACCTGGAGGGACTTTTACCATGTGGCCTAATGGATAAGGCGTCTGACTTCAGATTAGACAATTGAGGGTTCGAGTCCCTTCGTGGTTGTGCTTGTCCAGTCTTACCTTTGTGCTGAAAGTCCTGCTCCCTTCAGGGCCTGAACCTCTTCTTAGCTGCTCAGGCCAATGCTCTGGCTTCAGCTAGAGCCCCAGGAAGGAGTTGGGGGGTGGGTGTCACAAAGGCTGGGGCATGAGCCCCAGGTGCTTCCAGTCTCGCCTTTGCCATTCCTGACTTGCCAAAGAAAATGGGCGGCTGCCCGGGCTAGCGTGTGCAGCAGTTTCCCTCTTCCAAATGTGCATCTGTCCCTGTGCTTGAGGGGGGTTGCTACATAGCGCCTTGGGAGCCTGGGTGTTTCTCTGCTTCTCGCCAGCTGGGGAAAAGCCTCTTGGGGTAAAATCTCCTGCCCCATGGCAAAAGCGAGCACCTTGAGTGGGAACGGTAAGAGGCCCCACCAGGGGGGCTGGCCCTGCTTTCCTACCGTCTTCGATAATGGCCACAGAGCATCAGCAGCCGCCCCGCATGCTTGTCTGTGGGTGGCCTTCAGTGGGTGTTTGGCATGGCAGGGAGCAGCCTGGCTGGGTGCTTTTGTGCCTGTCTGAAGCCCACACCTAGGCATGGTCCTGCCCTCCTCTAGCCCTGACCTCAATTGTTCTGTGGCTTTTAAGCCTTCCCTTGGAGCCATCAGCACCAGCCGCCTCTGCTCTAGGTGCCCAGAGGAGGAGAGGTGTGCTGGGCTCTGTGACGAAGTGGGGGATTTTCTTAGGGTTTTCTGTGTTTTCCAGTGGTTTGCATGCACAGGGAGTGGGACTCAGTGTTCCCAGGTGTTACTGGTTTAACGAGGTGAGGGGAAAGGGAGTTTGTTGCTACAGAAGACCGGAGAGGGACTTGGGACCGCGGCTGATGGCCTGGAGGATGGAGACCCCAGCGACTGGTGACCTGGTGACCCGGAGACCCAGCTCAGGAGTCACAGGCGGTTCTGGCCAGTGGGAGGACAATGGGCTGCGGGGAGAGGACCCCGTGACCAACCTGTTCCAGCCAGAGGAGGGCGGAGAGGAGAGGAGGCCCAGGCAACCCTGTTTACCTGGAGAAAAGACAATGGACAGCGGTGGGGCTTGGGGCCGGGGATATCGGAGGCCTAGCTGGGAAGCAGGGGGGCTCGGGGCTGGCGAGGGGAAGCAGGCAGAGCCCACCTGGCTGCAGGGGGACTGGGATGTGCTGTTATTGTGAGAGGCCAGGCCTGAGGCCCTGAGAGTTTCCTGTGCTGTGTTCAACTCTCAATAAACCCTCCTGTTTTATGCTGGCTGAGAGTCGCTCCGGGCTAGAGAACAGGGGGCATCAACCCCTTTGGGGGTGAGGAGGTCCAGGGGGTCCAGAGCACGTGGACTCCCTGAGGGGGCCCATGGCGAGAGACAGACGTGCTAAGGCTCAGAGAGGGGCAGCTCCAGGAGGTGGAAGGGCCTGACCCCGAGAGAGAGTGGACCCCCGAGAAGGGCTGTCGCACTGAAAGGGGCACCCCCCACGGACCGCACGGGGCCACGAGTGGGCTCGATCTGTGAGTCCGTGACAGGCAGTGACATCACAAAGGCCTTTTGCAGGACCTCAGACTATTGGTCAAAGGTGGTGGGGAGGTGGTGACCTCACAGAGAGATGCTGACATCAGCCAGGCAGGATAGGGGCGAGGGGCCAGGGAAACCTCAGAGACCCCATGTGGCTTTGCTTCAGCAAGTCTCCTTCTCCAGGTCTCTCTTTGAGGACTGAGAGAGTATTCGGGTTCACGTACGGGAGCGCCAGGAGGAACCTCTTTTGAGTTTTCTCCTTCCCTTTTAGTGATTTTACTAGAAACCAGCCGTCCCTGTTTAGACGGTAAGAGCCTCCTCGAGGGAAGGGTTGTCCTGGGGGTGTCACAGTTCAGATGCCGGTGCTCCCCCATTCAAGGAAGTTCCCGCCACCCTGATCTGTGTTCGCAGGGTGGGAGAGAGCAGCATCCACAGCAGTGATTTGCTCCTGGCTGCTGGAGCAGAGCAGTAGGCTCAGCTGTCAGAACTTCCTGGAGCTATGAAAGGGGAGAGGCCCATGGCTCTGTAGCAGGACTGCAGGGCAGGCGAGTTCACAGAGGGTATTGTGGGATACTGGCAGAGGCCAGTTATGGTGATATAATGAACAGCAGTGTCTACTCTGTCACTTTAAGTTTGCTGCAAAAACCTCTACTGTTCTCATTGAAGTGGTTTTATTTTGCCACCAAAACAGGGCAGTTTTGTCGCCAGACGTGGCATTGCAGTGTGTACACCAGCCAAAAGCTGCTGACCGAGGGAGCATAGTGTGTTTTTCACACACCAGAGCAATATAATTCTGCTGAAATAACTTTGTAGTGCAGATCTGGCCAAAGATTCACACACACACAGCTTGCAAGGAAAACCTCACCTGCTCCTCTGCTTTGTGGGGCCAGGTGGGGCCCAGGGAGTCAGGTGTGAGCAGACACTGTACCTTAATCACAGGCAGGCTCTATGGTTTAGCTGGTTTTGAGAGCACCTGGTATTGGCTACTGTCAGAAGACAAAATACAGAGCTAGATGGACCTTTGGTCTAGCCCAGTGTGGTTTTTCTTATGGTTTAAATTACACTCACAGGCACTGATAATAGAATTACTGAAAGTTTGGGATTTAAGAGCTGATAGGTCAGTGGGCCAAGCCCCTCGCAGATGACCCCCTCCCTCTGGGACAGGGGCAGGTTTGGGCTCTCGCACCAAATGCTCATTGTGGCTGCCAGAATCTGTGGGCAGCTCATTTAGTTTCCACCCAGGGTTGAGTCCTTGGTTCACACATCAAGGATAACAACCCTTTGTTTCTCCTGCCCCAATAACATGGAGACTGGGAATGCAACACCAGCCACAAGTGATCATTTCGGCAAGCAACCCAACCTATTTCCAGCATACTGTAAATCCACATGCAGACTCATACACGAAACCTTGCAAGAAAATCTTCCTGAGGGGGTCTGAAGCACCTGCTGCTGGAGGGAAGGCGGGAGCTGTGGGTTGGGATTGAGGAGCAGCGTGAGGAGCGGGGGGCCTGTGGATTGGGATTGAGGGGCACTGGGAATAGAAGGGGCCTGTGGGTTGGGATTGAGGGGCACTGGGAATAGGAGGGGGCTGTGGGTTGGGACAGAGGAGAAGGGTGAAGAGGAGCAGGCTCTGGTTGGGAGTGAGGCTGGGGACTGGGTCCCAATACTAAAATTTAGGGGTTAGATCAATGTTAGGACAGGGTGGCTGTGGAGGGATGAGTGAGTCCCTAGACAACACAGTGAGTACGGTGCCTTCTTATTTTCCCCCTTTTCCACCCAGGCAGGCAGGTGAACTCTACAGAGGCACCTCTGGGCTTGCACTGACTAAGGACAACAGCTGTGAGTGGGGTGGGAGAGGGGATGGCTCATGTTAAAGGACTTTTGGTTGCTGTACTTATGAACCGTAGGGAGAAGGACACTGCCTAGCTTATTTGGGGGTTGGTCTTTCCCTCGTGGTTTATGTTTATGTGTTGGGGCTGCTGACATGACTTCTGCTAACCCTGGGCTTACATTGCAGTGTAGACATACCCTGAGAGGGCATCTATACTGTGATAAAATCCCTGTGGCCCGGCTGGCCTGGATGATCTGATTTGGGCTCCTGGGGCTCAGACTGGAGCCCAGGCTCGGAGACCCTCACCCCTCGTGGGGTCTTGGAGGCTGGGCTGAAGCCCAAGTGTCTACACTGTAATTTTATAACCCTGCAGCACAAGCCCCACAAGCCTGAATCAACTGACCCAGGGTTTGAGAATAGTGACTTGGGTGTGTTAATGGCAGTGTAGACATAATGCTAGGCTATGTCCACACTGCAATGAAACACCCAGGGCTGTCCCGTGCCAGTGCAGGCTCCCAGGCTAGGGCCGTGGGGTGGTAAATTTGCACTGTAGACATCTCAGCTCAAGCTCAATATCAGGCTCTGGGAGCCCTCAAAGTTGGGAGGGAGTTTAGCAAAGTGAAAAAGGTAAAATGGCAGTGGAGTATTGCCTGGAGTCAATGGCATTTCTCCATTGGTCTGTCTGCTTTGGGACAGGGACAATAACATGTCCTGCTGCTTTTGTTATTTCAAAGGGCGGTTTAGGATTTTCATTCTCACACACGGTGCACGAAGCAGGACTCAACCCTGGGTGGAAACTAAATGAGCTGCCCACAGATTCTGGCAGCCACAATGAGCATTTGGTGTGAGATCCCAGACCTGCCCCTGTCCCAAAGGGAGGGGGGTCATCTGTGATGGGCTGGAACACTGACCTATCAGCTCTTAACTCCCAAACTTTCAGTAACTCTGTTATCAGTGCCTGTGAGTGTAATTTAAACCATAAAAACAGCCACCCTGGGCTGGACCAAAGGCCCACCTAATGCTGTATTTTGTCCTCTGACAGCAGCTAATATCAGGTACCTGAAAAGTTACTCAACAAGGCACCACTGGGAGTTGAACTCAGGATCTCTTGTTTAGAAGGTAGGTGCTTTAGCCAGCTAAGCCATGGTGCCTATCTAGAGCTAAGGCACACTGATGCCCACAGCTGACTCCCTGACAGCTCCACCAGGGCCTGACACGCTTTGCATGTGTTTGGATTCTGCAAAGCAGAGAAGCAGGTGAGCTTTTCCTTGCAAGCTGTGTGTGTGTGTGTGTGTGTGTGAATCTTTGGCCATGTCTGCACTACAAAGTTATTTCAGCATCATTATATTGCTCTGGTGTGTGAAAAACACACAATGCTCCCTCGATCAGCAGCTTGTGGCTGGTACACACACTGCAATACCACGTCTGGCGACAAAACTGCCCTGTTTTGGTGACAAAATAAAAACACCTTGATGAGAGGTCTAGAGCTTTTTGCAGCAAACTTAAAAAGACAAATTGTCAGTGTAAATGCTGCTGGTCATTATATCACCATGACTGGCCTCCACCAGTATCCCACCATGCCTGCCGTGAACTCGCCTGCCCTGCATTCCTGCTACAGAGGCTGGGCCTCTCCCATTTCATAGCTCCAGAAAGTTCTGACAGTTGAGTCACTACCTGGGGGGAGGAATAGCTCAATGGTTTGAATAGTGGCTTGCTAAACCTCAGATTATGAGTTCAATCCTTCATGGGGGCCATTTAGGGATTGGGGCAAAAATCTGTCTGGGGAGTGGCCCTGCTTTGAGCAGGGGGTTGGACTAGATGATTTCTTGAGGTCCTTTCCAACTCTGATATTCTATGATTCTACACTGGGATTAGGTTGATATAACTGCATTGCCAGCCTAAGTAATGTAATTACACCAACCAAATTTTGTAGTGTAGACCTGTCCAAAGAATCACACACACACCTTGGGAGCAAAACTTCAGCTGCTCCTCTGCTTTACACAATCCAAACAGGAGCAACACTTGTCAGGTCCCAGTGGGGATTGGCAGAGAGTCAGGTGTGGGCAGACACAATGCTTTAAATAACAGCAGGTACCATGACCTAGCTGGTTAAAGTGCCTGTTTTGTAAACAGAAGATCCTGGGTTCAACTCCCAGTGCTGCCTTGAGGAGTGGCTTTTGGGAGACCTGGTATTGGCTACTGTGAGAAAACAAGATTCAGAGCTGGATAGACTCCTATGCTGCCCCTTCCTCCTGCTCACTGCTCTCCACCCTCACTTGCCCTTACGGTCATTACAAAGTGGCAAGGCAGAGCCCTCCCATTTTTAAAAGTCCTGGGGTGGTGTTCCCCCCTGTTCAGGCACCCCTGGGGCCCTGCACTTCACACAGCTCTCCCTGATTTCAGCTGTTAGTGAGGGAGCCTCACTGCTAGTGCAGACTGGGCAGTTTCTTGCATGAGAGACACTCTCCCAAAGCAGGACTAATGCTTAGAGCTGGTTATCAGTGATTTCAGATCTGTTGGTCTGCAGCAAGACTCTCCATTGAGTCTTAACCAGCTCTGTTATTACACAGGGAAGAACAAAAGGGTGAAATGGTGCCTGGAACCCTTAAGAAGAATCCACCCCACCAAGTACCAACACTTGTTGCTATCTGCTCTCAGCTCAGTTTGGGGTCACTCCTTGCCTTTATCAACCTAGGGGGGTCTCAGAAAATCATAGCAAGCATGTTCTCCAGTGGTGCAATTAGTTAGTACACAGTACTTATAGAGCAGTGCTGAGGTTGTGAGTTCAAGCCTCACCTCAAGCACTGGTTTTCATTAACCAAGTGGCATCACCCCCTCATTTGGCCCTGTGGAATGTAGAATTCCAGCCCTGGGCCACTGAGGAGGAGAGGAGACAAACACGCTCCCTTCAATTATTACCTCCTCTCTAGAGCACAGGTCAGAATCTACAATCCTTTCTCCCCCCCCCCACCCCAGCCCCTGTGCCAGGAACCCTCAAGCAGAGCCTGGAGTCCTGCCCCTGGCGTCTGTACTATTGACAAACTCTAAGTGACAGGGCCAAAACACTCAAATCCCACCTGGTGCGAGGAGCCAGGTTTGCTCTTCAAATTCTGTCGATTGTACATTTCCAAGTCTGGGAATGTCCCACAACAGCATTGAATGGGAAGCTGCCTGCAGAACAGTTACAGTGCACAGAGCTCCTGTGGAGGAGGGGTGGGAATTAGTCACATTTTGAGGACCGTTTGGGAAATGAGCCTTTGCTGACAAGGTTTGTCTCTGTTCATATTTCACCTTCAGGTGTTGTGTTGAGGGATCTTTAATATATTTTTGTGAGGTTAACAACTATCTCCTCAACTTTATTTACTCAACTTAAAAATTGATGTCACTTGATTTTTGCATCTCCCTGTGAAAATACAACTGACACGTGTGGCTTTCTACAGGGGGTCATGATGTTAAAGTTGGGGAAATCAGGTCTCTGTACTTCTGTGGAGGGGGGGGGTTGCTTTTTTACAGCTGACTCACTGCCAGGCACACCGGGCTGTTTGCTGCACCCACTGTCCTTGCCAGGGGCCCCTGCTGAACCCTGGGCAGCTGCACTGCCGTGCTGGAGTGACTCTGCAGGGGGAGAAGCTGCTGTGGAGCAAGGTAGAGCAGGTGCAGGAAGGAGACGGGGTCACTATTCACATTCTGAACTGCACAATTTTCCAAATTTGGGAATAGATTCATAGACTTAAGGTCAGAAGGGACCATTATGATCATCTAGTCTGACCTCCTGCACAATGCAGGCCACAGAATCTCACCCACCCACTCCTGTAACAAACCCCTAACCTACGTCTGAGTTATTGAAGTCCTCAAATCGTGGCTTAAAGACTTCAATGTGCAGGGAATCCACCAGCAAGTGACCCGTGCCCCACGCTGCAGAGGAAGGTGAATGTCCGAGAACAATTCTAAGGGGAAGGTGAACGCAGAGCAGTGACACTCGAGATGCCCAGACCTCCAATGGGGGCAGCGTAGAAATTAATATTGGGAAGATCATTTGTGAAATTAGTCGTCACTGACAAGCTTTGTCTCTGTTCCTATTTCACGCAATGGTGTTAGTTAGAGGCATCAGGACAGGTTTTTTACTATATTAATTAAACACTTAATTTTATTTAACCAAGCCAAAAACTTAGTGTCACTTATTTTTTCTCTGTCCTAGCAAGAATGAATTGAATTTCATGACTTTCTGGAAAGTGCAGCGAGATGAAATGTGGGGAATTCAGTCTGTGTGTTTGTGAGCTGATGTTTTCCTCTCACAGGTCAGTGCCTGCATTGAAATACCAAGAGGGATCTAAGGGCTGGTGTACGCTGGGCACTGAACTGACAGAGCGACGTCTCTCAGGGTGTGAATCCCCCCTCCCCCCAAACCCATAGAGTTAAGGTGACCTAAGCCCTGGTTAGATAGTGCTAAAGAAAAGGAAGAATTGTTCTGTCAATGCAGCTATTACAGGGATGGGAAAACCCCTCCAGTCACTGTCTACTCCAAAGTGCTATAGCAGTGCCACAGCAGCATTTTAAGTGTAGACAGAGTGAAGCTAGATCTGGCTCCAATTTGCACTGTGGATGCTCAGGCACTAAGACTACAATAATAACAACAACAGCACAGTGCTTGCGTAGTTGGCAGGATTTAAACCTGCATGAGGTGACCCCAAGGGATTTCTAGTCCATCGCCTTAACCACTCGGCCACAACTACTTGATGTACAGCTGTTCCACTGCATGATGATTCAGTTCTCACTGAATTGTCACTTCAAATTGTTTGCTCAGACCAGCTTCCCCAGCACACTCACGGCTGCGCATCAGTGTAAGTGTGTCCTGGGCTGAACAGTGAGAATTCCTGCCCATTTCCCTTCTGGCTGGAGCAGGCTGAGAGTGTGTTTGTGTTAATGGCATTGCTGTAGATTGTTGTTCATTCCCCACTCTGACAATACAGGGAATAAGGGAATCTCTCTGATTTACCCTAACTACTTTTGTTGTTACAGTGGATGAAATGACATTTTCCCCTATCCCTGCCCTGTTCCTGCTCTTTGTTATAGTTCAATATATTTTAACTGAGGAAAATGATAATAAAAATATCTGCTCTCCAGCAAAACTTGAAGCAACATCAAAGCAACTGGGAATGAAACAATTTGTTCCCGAAGGGGGAACTTGATGACTAACAATTGCTTTGAAATGGGGGAACAGTAAAACCGTGACGCTCAGGCTTTGGCCAGCCCTAATCAAGGCATTTCTCACATTCTCTCCCATGTGGATTGTCTGATGTCTAATAGGGAACGTCCTCTGATTGAAGCTTTTCCCAAATGCAGAGCATGTGTAAGGTCTCTCTCCACTGTGGATTCTACGATGTCTGACAAGGTTTGAGCTGTCAATGAAGGTTTTCCCACACTCAGAGCATGTGTAGGGTCTCTCTCCTGTGTGGATTCTATGATGTCTGCTCAGGCTAGGGCTCTGTTTGAAGCTTTTCCCGCACTCAGAGCATCCATAAGGTTTCTCACCTGTGTGGATTATCTGAGGTGTGATAAGGGCTGACGTCCGACTGAAGCATTTCCCACACTCAGAGCACGTGTAGGGTTTCTCTCCTGTGTGGATTCTCTGATGCGCGACAAGGGCATATCTCCAACTGAAGCGTTTCCCACACTCAGAGCATCCATAAGGTTTCTCACCCGTGTGGATTCTCCTATGTGTGATAAGGTAGGAGCTCCGACTGAAGCTTTTCCCACACTCAGAGCACATGTAGGGTCTCTCTCCTCTGTGGATTCCCTGATGTGTGAAAAGGTCTGAACTCCCATTGATGCTTTTCCCACACTCATGCCATGTGTAGTGTGTCTCTTCCAAGTTGATTCTCTCGTGTGTAATAAGGTCTGAGAGGCTACTCAGGTTTTCCTCTGGCCTCTGCTGAGACTCACAGGCTTTTGCTTTTTCTGGGAGTGCACAACTCTCGGAAACATTCCCTTTGGGTCTTCCTGACAATGTCCTATGTGGTTCTACTTGCTCAGCATCTTCCTGCTGGGGATTCTCCTCATTCTCACTCACCATCCCAACACCTGATGGGAGACAGAGAAAATCCAGACATAGGTCACTCCCTGCGCCGGAGAGAAAGGAAAGGAAATCTCAGAGACAAGAAGGGAAAAAGGGATGAACAAACCAAAATACGTGTGGGAGAGATCAAACCTATCAGGAGCTCATTTTCCTCAAACCCTTCCCCAGACGAGAGAGGAAGGGATCAGTTCTGGGTGTGCATCTCACCACAACACTCAGGGGAAAGTGAGATTGGGGAGGGACCTGCTGCCAGTTGTCAGTTAGGGGAGGTGGGAAGCCATGAGTGACATCTCCCTAATGATTCCACATCTGAAGGGAACAATCCTGAACTTGCAGAGTTCACAAGGTCTTTGTAGGGCATCCCAAATGTTTCCTGTATTCATGGAGAGTTTTTGAGTTGGTTTAACCAATCCCTCACCTGTGCAGACAGCTCTCGGGAGCACTTCTTTCTCAGAGCCCTGGCGGTCTGGGACCCACGGCTCTTCCCCTCATTCCAGCTGCGAGATCACATCAGGTTTGGAATTTAGAAACCCTACGCCAGGCAAAGAAAACAAGGGAGGTCAGTGGAATTTGTGGGATACTTGTCACAAAGAATAGTCCACGGTTTTAACCGCAGCGCATTTTTAAGCAGTAACGTCCCAAAGCCAGCTTCCTTGGCTCAAAGTGGCAGGAGAGTTATTATTATTATAAATCATATGCATTACCTTAGTGCCTAACGACCAGCTAACAGTGGGTCCCCATTGTGCTAGGCAAAGTACAAACACAGAATAGTAGATGGCCCTAAACGATTTACAATCTAACTAGACAAGACAACCACAGAATGGGGGAAGGGGTAGAACCACCAGATAATGAAATAGATCTTAAGATGCTTAAAGAAAATTTAGTTTGATAGCATCCTGTCTGGCAAGAAATCACTTATCAACAGTTGTGGTACCCTCATTTCTGTATTGTTTTATCTTTATGTCCACCACTTTTCTGGTTCTGTAATTGTTTCTGCCAGCGGTATAATTAATTTTGCTGGGTGTAAGTTAATTAGGATAGTAGGATATAATTGGTTAGGTAATTATGTTGCAATACGTTAGGACTGGTTAGTTACATTTCAGTAAAATGATTGGTTAAGGTGTAGCTGGGAATATGACTATATAAACTGGGGTCAAACAGGAGGGGGAAGGGAAATTGGAATCAGGTTTATTAATGGGGGAAATGGGAACAGGCAAGGCTCTGTGGCCTCAGAGCTGGGAAGGGGAATGCAGGGTAAACGCTCTGCAGCCTCAGAGCTGGGAACAGGACACTGGGGAACCGACTCTCTGGGTGTACAGTGATAAGCCCGACTGGTGTGAAGGGCTTCGGAATCTGCTTGCTTGGAAATAACCCCAATAAACATCGCACTATCTGCCCTTTGGACTTCTGGTCTTTTGCTGCTTGCTGTCTGCGTGACAAGAACCAGGGAAGTGGGCGGGGGAAGGGAAAGCCCTCTAACAAAACTGACACGACCTGATAACCAAGAGGTGAGCCTTAGGGGAAGGTTTTAATACACTTTGTAACTGATGAGGGATTCCCACGAGGACTGATGAGGGTGCAATGGTAAATACACATTTAGATCCTTTTCTTGTTTTATCTCTTTTTCCCATAAGGCTTAACCTCTGGTGCAGTGTCATGGATGCACAGGATCTGTGCAATGCCCTGGCTTTTAAACAGTCCTTGGGAGGTGCCCCTTGAGTGCGCTGGACCCCCAAGGGGTCCCACTCTTCCACAAGGAGAGACCATGTAGCTTCAACACTTGAGACTGAGCCTCTGGATTCAACACTCCTATTTCAACCTGTGAGCTCTGCCAGCAGGTCCAGCTGAACGACACTCCTGTTCAGAGACTGCTCCTCATTCATGCTTCAATGCACCTCAGCAAGTTTTTGCTGTGACACTGGGCAGACTGTTAAAATATAGCAGGGTTTAGTAGTGAACTGAAACACAGCATTAGAAAGGCTTTAGATTAGGACAGAGAAGCAAAGAAGACAATATAGTCCATATTCGCCAATGCTCTTGTGCCAGGCTGCTGTTAAAAAAATCCCCTCCATAAACGTATTAGGCTTAGTCTTGAAGCCAGATATGTCTTTTGTCCCCACTACTCCCCTTGGAAGGAAAGTCTAAACTCCCTAGTGTTCACTTGATAGCCACTGGTTCTTCTTCTTCTGCACGGCATCACTCGTGGAGAACAAGGACCTGCAAATCTACAGTCGTAGTCTATCTTTGTTTCAAGAATGAAAACAAACTACCGCCTCAGAGGACCGGAACGGATTTCAGCTGATGGACAGCTTTGCTCAGTGTTTGTACATTTTAACAGGAAAATGTTGAATGATGAAATTCATTTCACGTCCCCGTTCAGCGGAACTCCTGAACATACAGGAGATGGATATGAAAATATAGATCAATTAAAAAAGAGGACATGTAAGAGAGCAGCTGGACTTGAACCAGAAACCTCTCGATCTGCCCTCAAATGCACCACCACTGAGTTCCCTGAGGCAGCTGAGTGTTGGAGCCAGGGATCTTGAAGAGTATGAAGGGGACACTTATTTCAAAGAGCTTCTCTTCCATTCCCAGACATGAGTGGTTTTAAAAATGGAGTTTCATTACATTTTCTATGTGCATGTAAACACCAGAGCTTGCACAATCCCCACAACTGCTCAGTCTCACCAGAGCACAATAACTTTGGAGGCCCCACACCCAGCTACCCAGCTCTGCGGCCTTTAACCTCTTCAGCAGTTCTCCAATGCCTTAAAGCCACAGGGCACAGCATGGAATTTCACCCCATTAATCCTAAATCAATTTGGATGAAAAATCTTTGCAAAAATATTTCGTTTTCCAAACCAAAAGCATCTCCCGTTTGTGGCGTCCCCTTAAACTGTCTCTTCGCACACAAAGAGGAGACACTTTTATTTGGAAACGAGATAAGATGCTTCAGCCAGGGTAAGCAGTTGCTCCCCTTCATGATTGAAAGATCATAAAATGCCAGTAAAATTGACTTTCAGCCCTTACACAGCAGACCCCACTGATGGCATCTCCCCGGGCCGGGTGGAGCCAGCTCACCTTATCAAACCTTCCCATACCCGTGGGAACGGGAAAGTGCGAGGCTGCAGCGCCACCTAGCGGCCACAGGACAAATCGCCGTCTGCTGCACCTGTGGGCACTGGGAGTTCGCTTAACATGGAAAGCTGCCTAATGCAAGGTTGGCAAAACGGGGGTCTGCTGCACTACATCATCATCTGCAATGACTCAACCCGATAGGACACCTCCTGTGCTACGCTGCTACTAGTGACCCTCTCAAACAGGTCCCCACAGCTCCCCAGCCTCCCCCCACCAGGAGGCAGCTAGGAGAGGCTTGTGACACTGCTCTACAGCCAAAATGCTTCTGAAATAAATGGAGTCCAACTTTACTAATTCTGGGTCACTGAGAACGAAAATGATGCTTAAAATTCTTGATTGGCTCTAGTTTTCAAGATATGCTATTGAGTCAGTATTTATGACCCTTGACTTGGGAATGGCGGAGGATAAGTGAGTTATAAAGGGACGGGATCTCAATTTAAACCAGTAATGACTAAAATACATTTTTGACTGGATCTATGAATAAATCTATGAATGGCTTTGGACAGTACTTGCTTTTTAGGCAAAACAATGAAGGATACAATCTGAAGCTGGTATTTCCTCATACATGATATGAATTGCATCATGTTATTCCTAGAAGTCATGGATGATGCAATCATAATGAAGCTGAACCAATTGCCCTATATCAGCTCTAGAAATCATACAGTGTCTTGCTCTCTTATTTGTCAGTGTTTGATTTTACAAAGGGACCCATTTCTCTTTAGCCAAAGTGAGCAGAGATGCCTCGTACTTGTGTGAACAGTGCAGATAACTTGTGCTATGTTTGTGGTGAAGTGACTTTTGCATCACAAAAGTGCAGTATAAACACTATGGTTAAGAAAGCCTATCACTTTTCTTTTGGCTGCAAAATTGGAGATCAGGTGTGTGTTGGAAGCAATGAGTGTGGCAATCTCAGTGAACCGACGGAGGGTGACCTCACAGAGAGACCCCAACATCAGCCGGGCAGGACAGAGGTGCAGGGCCAGGCCAGTCTCTGAGACCTCCCGGCTTTGCTGCCGCAAGTCTCCTTCGCGAGGTCTCTCTTCGAGGGCTGAGAGAGAATTAGGATTCACGGATGTGAGCATGAGGAGGAACCTCTGTGGAGTTTTCTCCTTTCCTCCCACTGATTGTGCTGAAAACAAACTTCCCTTTGAGAAGGTAAGAGGCTCAGAGAGGTTTGGAACCTGTTCCGTATGATCCACCTGGCGCAGGCAGCATTCTAGGCACAGACAGCACTGGCTTCAGGTGGCAGAATTTGATTTCCTACCTAGGGTTTGATGGTTGGAATCCCTGGGTGTGGGAATAGAATGTGAAATGCTGAGATTGTTTAGGCTTCTGGGACGAGCCGATTACGCTGGGAACTGTGTGTAAAGGGCTGGCCTTGGGCCCGTTCTCATCGGCCAGCTAACTGTAAATAGGATGATAAGTCAAACAGGTGTGTAGGATGATAACTACCCTATGGGGTTACGGCTGCGGCTGTGTAAATTTAATTAACCAATTAGCAACTGTCTAATTGCTTGCCATAATTGTATATAAGAGCATGCTGGAAATGAATAAAGAACTCTCTGCTTATGATCACATGGGTTGTCAGACTCTGTCCATGCTTTCCTGCGATGCAACAAATGGTGACCCCGACGTGATTGAATGAGGATAGTGTTGGTGGCCTGAACTGAAAAGAAGAAGAGGAGGGCGCACCTGAGTCTCAGTGTCGAGCGGCTAGGAGTCGCAGGGCGTCCGAAAAGAGGGGCGCACCTGAGCTCAGTGTCGAGCGGCAAGCCGCAGGGCGTCCGAAGAGGAGGGCGCACCTGAGTCTCAGTGTCGAGCGGCTAGGAGCCGCAGGGCGTCCGAAAAGAGGGGCGCACCTGAGCTCAGTGTCGAGTGGCAAGCCGCAGGGCGTCCGAAGAGGAGGGCGCACCTGAGTTCAGTGTCGAGCGGCTAGGAGCCGCAGGGCGTCCGAAAAGAGGGGCGCACCTGAGCTCAGTGTCGAGCGGCGGCCGCAGGGCGTCCGAAGAGAAGGGCACACCTGAGTTCAGTGTCGAGCGGCTAGGAGCCGCAGGGCATCCGAAAAGAGGGGCGCACCTGAGCTCAGTGTCGAGCGGCAAGCCGCAGGGCGTCTGAAAAGGGAGGCACACCCCAGCCCAGAGGTGAGCAGCTAACATGGGAACCGCTGCATCAGCGGAAGAAAGGACGGTGCATGAATATTTGATGCGCATCGCGGAGCGGCAGGGAGAGAAGCTCCCCTCTGATACGTTATCCCGTCTGCTGCGGTGGGGACGGAGAAGGGGACTTTCTGTTCAACCAAGTACAATTTTTGATAAAACTGTTTGGGAGCGGCTAGGCTCCGAGCTTTGGAAGTCGGTGGCTCAGGGCGATAAGGAGGCCTTCTCCCTGAGTCCAGTATGGAATAAGGCGAAGGAGATAGTAGAAACTCTCGCGGCCGAGGCAGGAGTGCAGGCGGCCCTTTCTGAGCTCTGCCGCCCAACGCCCGGAATGCCTTCTGTGTTGCCGGTTGGAGCCAGAGAGTTTTTCGGTGGTGAGGACACGGTGATACCTTTGGCTTCCAACCCCTACCCTATGGATGATGTTACCCCTGCTACGGCCCCACTACCCTCCAATGTGGCTGTCGGCCCCGACATGATTGATTCTGCTACGGTCCCGTTACCCCCCGATACACCCGAGCCTATGGAGACAGCCTTGCCGTATGCACCCCCTCCAAAGCCATGCCGTGTCCACGGGGCCTGGGGGTGCCACGATTGTGGGGGGACAGAGGAGGCTCGGGTGGAACATGTGCCATCAAACCCATATCCCGATTTGACTACGTTTACTCAGTTTACTCAGTCTGATGCCTTCTATAAGGAGATGGAGCGCCAGGGTCGACAGCTGCAGCATATGTGTGACAAGTTGGACCAATTGGAAAGTTTTCCACCTGGATCATCGCGATCGCATCTTCACAAGTGCTTTCATTCGACTCGCCCCCCCGCCCCGCCTGGCCCCGGGGACCCTCCAACTGGGGACCCTCCGGATCCGGTACAGCGCTGGCATGGGGTTTTAAGAGAAGCCATCCTTGAAGGTCTAACACCCGAGGCCTTTCCGGTGATTATGCCAGACCCTCAACACCCTAATCATAGACGGTGGGCCCCTTTGGATTGGAAGTTGATCCGTGAGGCGCAGAAATCGATTATGGCTTATGGGCTAGATAATCCGTATGTACAGTCTATTATTGAACAGGTGTTTGCTGGACAAGCAATGTGTCCATACGATGCGATTAAGCTAGCTGATATGCTTCTTAAACCTACACAGAAACTGTTGTGGAAAGATGATTGGGCTAAGAGGGTCGACTTGGCTCTTGTCCGCAATTTGGATTTGTCGGATGATGATCCTCGGCGCGTGGCCACTACTGATATGCTTTTGGGAGCCGGCCGCTTTGTTGACCCGCATTTGCAAGCCCGCCTCGATCCCCGGATCCTGCAGCAGTCGCAGGAACTGGCTTTGGCTGCCTTTAAAGCGGTGCCCCAGATGGGAAAGCCGAGCCCTCCCTACGCTAAAATTATGCAAGGCCCATCGGAACCTTACTCCACCTTTTTGGATCGCCTTCGCGAGGCTATTGATAGATCTCCTAACTTAACGCCGGAAGCCAGAGCCGCAGTGGGACTTGATTTTGCCACCCAGAATGCCAACTCTACCTGCTGCCGTATATTAGCCACTTTGCCCAAGACTACGACCCTGATGGAAATGATCGAGGCATGTAATAAGGCCGCTATGTTTGAGGAGACGGATAAGGCAACAATCCATGCTAAGGCACAGGCCACTGCCCTGGCCGTGGCGTTACGACCTTTGCTCGGGCGACAGCGGGGGGCTAGAAGGCCGACCCGGCCAGCCGGCCCCTGTTTCGGTTGTGGAAAACCCGGACATTTCCGGCGGGACTGCCCTGTGCAAAATGGACAGCGGGCCTCTGATGTGTCACCTAAAGCCGCTACCGGCGCTTGTACACGATGTGATAAGTTTGGACATAGCGCCGTCGACTGTTGGTCGCGTTACAAGAAGGATGGAACACCGCTGCCGGGAAACGGATTTCAGAGCGCCCCTCGGAGGAGCGTGACGACACAAGTGCCTCCAACCAGCAACCCGGCTGCCTGGAACGCCTCACCGGAGCAACCCGTGGCAGCGCCGGAGTGGACTTGGCCACAGTGACAGATGTAGTTTTGGAGACTGACGAGGTTCAAGTTCTTCCTTCCAACACCGATGGCCCATTAGGATTTGGATTGAGTGCCCTTTTGATCGGCCGCTCGTCAACATCAAAACAAGGTATTTTTGTTTTGCCTGGCCTTATTGATGCCGACCATACGGGGAATATTGGGATAATGGTACGCGCCCTTTGTCCCCCTGTAACTATAACTGCTGGTACGCGTCTTGCTCAGTTGATACCTTTCAAGGGATGTGTGCCCAGATCAACTTTGATTGACCGCGGCTCTCGAGGGTTTGGATCCACCGGCCCTCCCCAAATTGCCTTTGCTATGGACATTACTTCGCGTAAGCCCATCCGAACTGTTCGGCTTCAGGGATCCGATGGGCGGCGGATCATTCATGAAGCTTTAACTGGGGATGCAATGCAGAGTGGGGTAATTGAGGCGCCTGTGAAGACAGAGGTAGAAGATACTGTGTTTACCTTGGAATTAGAACACACTGAAGCGGTTGCAGCTGAGGCTCCCGTGCAGAATGATGTAGAAGATGCGCCATCTAACCTAGTATCAGAATACCCAGGGGCAGTTGTAAATGGGGCCCCTCTACAGAGTGACATATGTCCTAAAGAACTGCCTGTGTGTGGAAAGGGAGACGAAGAGGAGCCTATGGAAGCAAAACAAACACTTCTACTGACTGCGACAAGTTCAAATGACAATCAGCGAGAGGAAACCAAGTTTGAGCTAATGACGGAAGTGGAAAAAGATTTGTTTGAATCTGGAAAATTGGAACTTGCAAGCGGTGATAAACTTTATTCAACTTCAGTGCAGCTGGAAGATATTGGCTCACCCATTCCTAGTACTGAAAGCTCTGAGGCTCAAAAAGCATCTGTGCCTGTTACAGCTGCAGCAATTGAAGAGCAAATCATTGCAGAACTTGTAACATCTATGGAAACCTCAGCTGAAGCTTTAAAGCCTTTAGAAGCAGTGCCTGAAAAACTATTTCCTGAACTAGTCCAAGATATTACCACTGCTCATTCGGGATTTGAGGCTGCAAACAGTAGGACTGAAGAAACTGCAACAGTGTCAGTATTAGAGATGACTGCTGCAATGGTGGATGGAATGACTGAGAAAGCAACAAGATGTACACACCCTGAGCCCCTGGAGGACAACTGCTTGTTAGCTGTGCCAGGATCCTTTTTGTTTGATCCTCCCTGAATGATTTAATTGATTGAGATAATTTTTGCTTTGCCTGAATGTATAGGATGATGTCCTGATAATTTCCCCCGTAGAAGTTGAACCACAACGGTGGTGGAAAAGAAGAAAAAACACTTACATCATTGATATTGCCAATGTCTAGAAATTCCTGACTAAAAGGACATTGAGAACTGACCCTGGTAAAGAAGCAAAGAATTGCACACTGGCAGGAAGAAATTTGGGACTCCTGCTGAGAAATGTGGTATTAATTGGATTTTGGGGTTTATTTTACAGGCTGCGCCCTGTGTTGTGGAATTTTTTTTTAGCATGTATTGCCCTCCCTAATTGGATTGTAAATGATATTACCCCCACCCATTACTAACCCCTGTTTTTTAGAGCCTATTTGTTTTTTGTTTTTAGAGTTTGAGAAAACTCGGCCAAAAGGTTTGTTGAGTATTCTCAAAGGGGGGAGTTGTAGGTTACTAGGCATAAATTTAGGTAATTTGGGAGAATGGCTTTGAATTTATGTGACCCAAAGTACCTTTATGTAAAGTGCTTTTGTTAGCCTTTTTAGATTTTTGTAAATTTTGTATTATGTACTGATTATTGGCAGTTGTATGATTGTTTGATATTTGATGTAGCCCCCACGGTGGGAAAGTACAGATAGTTGTTCACAGAAGATACCAGAAGGGTAGGGGCTAGTTAAGAAGTACACCCTTCTAGCTAAATTGATAGTGGGATAAGTTAGTGTCCATGAAAAGGAACGGTTTAGCAAGAGGAAATATGGATCGGGCCCAGGCAGGCAGGCAATAGACAGAGAATCTGAAGAGGAAAAAAGGATCGGGCCCAGGCGGCCAGGCTACAGACAAAAGCTTGGGAATTTCAAATATTCAGGGGGATACTTGGAATGGTAATTTAAGTTGAGAAAGGTTGTTGTTAAAGTACAAGCAAGTAATTTAAGGCAGAGTAAAAGGTTAATTTTGTGGTTGCTGAAGGGAATATTAGCTGAATTTTGTAAAATGCTAAAAGAAAAGTTTTTGGTGTTTTAAAATGTTTGTAATAAATTTAGGCAAAGATATTGGTTTGTAATTGTTTGGCTGTGAATGATTTTGTTGTATTAGCTGAAGAATGTATACAGTGCTATGTAATTGTAATTGTATTAGGCTAAGGGCATATAAGTGGTGATTTTTTTTTAGTGTTTAAAAGTAGAAGTTAATAGTAAGAACCCTTAAGCTGTGAATAGCTTTGAATTTAGAAGTAAGCCAGGATGCAATTGTATTACTGTAAATGATTTACTTGCTGAAGTGATTCCCCTGTTTTGCCTGAAATTAATAAGGGTATTTGGGTATTTTAAGTAATGATTGATTGCCCAGTAGGGGTATATTTGTTTTTGTTTTTTAGATATTTAAGAGAATTTATATTAGCTGTATAGTATTTAATGTCCCATGCATTTATTATGAAGTTTAAATTTATGTTTTATGTTTGTTTGTGGTGTGTGTTTTCTGGCCAGAATTGCTGTGGTGTTGTTAAAATGTTTATGTGGTTTATGTTGTGTTTTCTCTAGGACCCCCCCCTCCCTCAGTGTCAGTTTGATCACCTGACATATGAGGGATGAATTGGTAACAGAAATTTGTCACAAGATGGTGTGCAATAGAGAAGGGGGGAACCCTGCAGAATTATTATTATTTGTTTTGTTTTGTTTTGTTGTTTTATGTTTGTTTTGTTTGGTGTTGTTGGGGTTATGTTAAGAATTGCATGGTTGTATAGGTTGGCTTTATAAAGTTTTAATTTTGGCTTGTGATAGATTGTGGTGTTATGTTGTTATAAGTGGGAAATGTTTTGCTAATGTTTTAACCCTTTTTTCTTTCCCTTCTTTTTTGATTTTGAGTAGAAGGGGGAGGTGTGGGAATAGAATGTGAAATGCTGAGATTGTTTAGGCTTCTGGGACGAGCCGATTACGCTGGGAACTGTGTGTAAAGGGCTGGCCTTGGGCCCGTTCTCATCGGCCAGCTAACTGTAAATAGGATGATAAGTCAAACAGGTGTGTAGGATGATAACTACCCTATGGGGTTACGGCTGCGGCTGTGTAAATTTAATTAACCAATTAGCAACTGTCTAATTGCTTGCCATAATTGTATATAAGAGCATGCTGGAAATGAATAAAGAACTCTCTGCTTATGATCACATGGGTTGTCAGACTCTGTCCATGCTCTCCTGCGATGCAACACCTGGGGACATTGGGGTTTGTCCTTTTTGGTTTCCCTTTTCCTCTTTCCTCCCTCCTTTCGCCTCTTGCTTCTTTTTTCCCTTTTCCCAGCTTCCCTCCCTCTAACAAGGAGGGACGTGTCTGGAGTGCGGGCAGGGGAGGGGTATTGCTTTCATTGCAGAGGTCCTCACCAAGAGGTGGGGCTGGATCTGAGAGTGATCCCGTCTGATGGTGACCTGGGCCGTCCTTTGGGACATCTGGTGAGACCTCTCAGCCTCCCGGCCCTCAGAGTCTCAGTCCTGATTGGCCGAGCAGGGGGCTATCGAGAGCGAGGAGACCCAGGTCCTTTTGGTCTTTTTACAAATCAGGCAAAGAAGTCACAACCAATCCAATGTACAGGATTAATCTTGCTGCTTCTCTCCATTAATTGTCTCTTAGCAGGTGATGATTTCCTCTAATTTTCTAGGTCTTCTAAAATCCTTGCTGAATAATTATTATGAACCACTGTTGGTCTGTAGCTCACTTGAGAGCACTTTATTCTGATCAGTCAACGTATGAAATTCAAGATATGAGAGAGAGGTTGAAAGTCAGGAGCAGTGTTTCCTCTAATTTGTTATGTCCGTGTGCGGAATGAATTTTGTTGTGTGCACCAATACGGAGGTGAGGTGTGACACCTCACCTGTCTATTGGTGCTCATTCCAAACTTCATTCTGCACATGGATGGTGTGTGACGGGGTGAGGCTGAAGGGTTAGGAGTGTGGAGGGGGCTCAGGAAGGACAGAGGGTGGGGTGAAAGGGCTCTGTCTGGGGGTGCAGTGTGTGGGGTGGGGTTGGGGATGAGAGGCTCAGGGCTGGAGCAAAGGGTTGAGGTGCAGGGGTGTGAGGGCTCCGGCTAGGGATGCGGGCTCTGGGTTGGGGCTGGGAATAAGGGGCTTGGGGTGCAGGTTGCCCCAGGGAGAGAGAACTCCCCCGCAGCTCTCTCTCACCACAGCAGATCAGGGTCAGGTGAGAGGGCACCTGTCTCCTGGCCACAGCAGCGCTGGTGGGGCTGGGCTGGGTCGGGCTGTGGCAGGGGGAGGGAACAGGATTTATTTTTCCTAAGTCAAAAGGGGGAAGGGAAGGAGTTATGCTCAGTTTTTACCTTATAAACTTAAGTCCTGTCTAACCCACAGGACACTTTGGGAATAAGATACCATGTTTTGTGGTGACATCACAAGAGCAGAGGATGTGAGAACTACAGCAACAGAGATGGCAGGGAGGTTAGAATCAGATTGTTTCAAATGCTGACATTTAACAGCAACGCTTAGCTAACACAATGGAGAAAGGAATTCTCTGCTAAAGATTCAACCTGCCCCTTTGGCCAACTCCACCCCTTCCCTGACCAGAGTGTGCTCAGAACACCTCTCCCGCCAGCCCCCCCCCCCACACATACACAAGCCCACAGCTGGGCACCCAGCACAAAGCAAGGGAGGGGGTTGCTTGGCTTGTTTTACTTTTTACTTTTCAAAAGGCTTTTTAAAAAGCATTTTCTGCCCCTGTTCCCCATGGTGAGGAAGCAGATGGTTAGTTAAACAAAAGTTAAACAAAAGTTAAAAGGTAGAGTGACTAAAATGAAATCCCTGCAAGTTGCATGGGCCCTTTTTAAAGACACCATAATAGAGGCCCAACTTCAATGTATACCCCAAATTAAGAAACACAGTAAAAGAACTAAAAAAGAGCCATCGTGGCTTAACAACCATGTAAAAGAAGCCGTGAGAGATAAAAAGACTTCCTTTAAAAAGTGGAAGTCAAATCCTAGTGAGGCAAATAGAAAGGAGCATAAACACTGCCAACTTAAGTGCAAGAGTGTAATAAGAAAAGCCAAAGAGGAGTTTGAAGAACGGCTAGCCAAAAACTCCAAAGGTAATAACAAAATGTTTTTTAAGTACATCAGAAGCAGGAAGCCTGCTAAACAACCAGTGGGGCCCCTTGACGATCAAAATACAAAAGGAGCGCTTAAAGACGATAAAGTCATTGCGGAGAAACTAAATGAATTCTTTGCTTCAGTCTTCACGGCTGAGGATGTTAGGGAGATTCCCAAACCTGAGCTGGCTTTTGTAGGTGACAAATCTGAGGAACTGTCACAGATTGAAGTGTCACTAGAGGAGGTTTTGGAATTAATTGATAAACTCAACATTAACAAGTCACCGGGACCAGATGGCATTCACCCAAGAGTTCTGAAAGAACTCAAATGTGAAGTTGCCGAACTATTAACTAAGGTTTGTAACCTGTCCTTTAAATCGGCTTCGGTACCCAATGATTGGAAGTTAGCTAATGTAACGCCAATATTTAAAAAGGGCTCTAGAGGTGATCCCGGCAATTACAGACCGGTAAGTCTAACGTCGGTACGGGGCAAACTAGTTGAAACAATAGTTAAGAATAAAATTGTCAGACACATAGAAAAACATAAATTATTGAGCAGTAGTCAACATGGTTTCTGTAAAGGGAAATCGTGTCTTACTAATCTATTACAGTTCTTTGAAGGGGTCAACAAGCATGTGGACAAGGGGGATCCGGTGGACATAGTGTACTTGGATTTCCAGAAAGCCTTTGACAAGGTCCCTCACCAAAGGCTCTTATGTAAATTAAGTTGTCACGGGATAAAAGGGAAGGTCCTTTCATGGATTGAGAACTGGTTAAAAGACAGGGAACAAAGGGTAGGAATTAATGGTAAATTCTCAGAATGGAGAGGGGTAACTAGTGGTGTTCCCCAAGGGTCAGTCCTAGGACCAATCCTATTCAATTTATTCATAAATGATCTGGAGAAAGGGGTAAACAGTGAGGTGGCAAAGTTTACAGATGATACTAAACTACTCAAGATAGTTAAGACCAAAGCAGATTGTGAAGAACTTCAAAAAGCTCTCACAAAACTAAGTGATTGGGCAACAAAATGGCAAATGAAATTTAATGTGGATAAATGTAAAGTAATGCACATTGGGAAAAATAACCCCAAATATACATACAATATGATGGGGGCTAATTTAGCCACAACGAGTCAGGAAAAAGATCTTGGAGTCATTGTGGATAGTTCTCTGAAGATGTCCACGCAGTGTGCAGAGGCGATCAAAAAAGCAAACAGGATGTTAGGAATCGTTAAAAAGGGGATAGAGAAGAAGACTGAGAATATAGTATTGCCCTTATATAAATCCATGGTATGCCCACATCTCGAATACTGTGTACAGATTTGGTCTCCTCACCTCAAAAAAGATATTCTAGCACTAGAAAAGGTTCAAAAAAGGGCAACTAATATGATTAGGGGTTTGGAGAGGGTCCCATACGAGGAAAGATTAAAGAGGCTAGGACTCTTCAGCTTGGAAAAGAGGAGACTAAGGGGGGATATGACAGAGGTATATAAAGTCATGAGTGACATTGAGAAAGTGGATAAGGAAAAGTTATTTACTTATTCCCATAATACAAGAACTAGAGGTCACCAAATGAAATTAATAGACAGCAGGTTTAAAACAAATAAAAGGAAGTTCTTCTTCATGCAGCACACAGTCAACTTGTGGAACTCCTTACCTGAAGAGGTTGTGAAGGCTAGGACTATAACAATGTTTAAAAGAGAACTGGATAAATTCATGGTGGCTAAGTCCATAAATGGCTATTAGCGAGGATGGGTAAGAATGGTGTCCCTAGCCTCTGTTTGTCAGAGGATGGAGATGGATGGCAGGAGGAAGATCACTTGATCATTGCCTGTTAGGTTCACTCCCTCTGGGGCACCTGCCATTGGCCACTGTCGGTAGACAGATACTGGGCTAGATGGACCTTTTGTCTGACCCGGTACGGCCTTTCTTATGTTCTTATGTTTTCCACTGCCCAGGAGACCCAGCCAGGGACTGATGTGCTGGAGATATGTTGGGAAAAGGAACTGTCTGAATTGCCAAGGCAGGAAGCCAACAATCTACAGCAACATCATTAACCACAAACTCACTCTAACCATGCTCCAGCCAGAAGAGAAATGGGCAGGAATTCTTGCTGTTCAGCCATGGCCACACATACAGAGATGCACAGCAGTGAGGGTGCTGGGCAAGCTGGTCTGAGCGAACAATTGGAAATGATCCTTCTGTTAGAACAGAACCAGAGTGTAGAAAGGCCCCTGTGTTAAGTGGTTGAGGCTGAGGCCTTAGGAAGCTGGCCTACGATACCATAGGGATCTTTCTGTGGAGGTTTGATTCTTGCCAGCTAGGGGAAGCTGGTGTGTGGTGTCTTTGTGGCTGCACTTTCAGTGATGCAGGTTTCTCTATCCCATTGTTCCAGGGTCATCCTACTAGATTGCCATCTGCTTTTCAGCTGCAGTGTGGAGACTGTTTGTGTGTGTGGAGAGACAGTGTGTGTGTGTGTTTGGGAAGAGTGAGTGTGTTGAGGTAGGTAGGAGCGGATCATTATTATCCCTACTTGAAAGAGGGAGACGCTCAGGCTGAGAAAGGAGAATTGACTTGTCTTAGGTCACAAAGCCAGTCAATGGCTGAATTGGGAATAGGACCCCCAGAGCCCTGATTTTCAAATTAACCGTCGGATCTTGAATTTCATACATTGAATGACCTCAATAAAGTGCTCTTCGATGAGCTCCAGTCCAACAAGTGTGCACAGTAATTATTCAGCCAGTATCTGAGGAGAACTGCAATGTTAGAGAGAATCATGAACTGCTCAGAGACCACTAATGCAGAGAAGCAGCAAAATTTGTCAAACATATAACTGGTTATGACTTATTTACTTGGTCTTAAAAGAGAACAAAAAGGACCTGAGTCTCCTCCCTGTCAATAACCCCCTGCTCAGCCAATCAGGGTAGAGACTGAGGAGGGGAGGCTGAGGGGTCTCACCAGAGAGCTAAAAGGATGGCCCAGGTCACTGGCGGGGATCACTGCCCCAGCACTACTGCAGCTCCACAGTTTTGGGTGGACCTCCCACAGTGAGAGCTGCCGAGCACTCCCCCGCAACACACAGACACAGACACAGACACACACACACACACACCTCCTGGTGTTGGGAGGGGAACAGGAGAAAGGACAAAAGAAGCAAGAGAGGAAGAGAAAGGAGCGGGGGGGGGATGGAGGAAAAGTTGAAACAAAAAGGACAAACCCTAATGTCCCCAGTGATTCTAAGGGACAAAATCCCAGGTGTGGAATAAAATTCTGCCGCCTTAAGATCATGTTTTCCATGAATTCAACTGTCACCAGAATGATCAGACCGAACAGTTTCAAACCTCGAGGAGGCTCTAACCCTCTAAACAGGGACATCTGTTTTCTAGTAAAATCACTAAAAGGAAGGAGAAAATTCAAAAGAGGTTCCTCCTGGCGCTCACGTCCGTGAACCCGAATACTCTCAGTCCTCAAAGAGAGACCTGGAGAAGGAGACTTGCTGAAGCAAAGCCACAGGGGTCTCTGAGGTTTCCCTGGCCCCTCGCCCCTGTCCTGCCTGGCTCATGTCAGCATCTCTCTGTGAGGTCACCACCTCCCCACCACCTTTGACCAATAGTCTGAGGTCCTGCAAAAGGCCTTTGTGATGTCACTGCCACACCCCTCCCTTGCTGTGCTAATGTCCTGCCCCTGGCCAGGCACTTTGGAGGTTTGAGCTACTCCCTGTGGATCACCCCACTCAAGGAGCATTCGTTCTAGGAAGCAAGCCGGCTAGACAGTAAAACGTCAGACGCTGCTCCCAATGCTACACTTAGTTTTTCAGAAATTAGTTGACTTTATGGCCAGAAGAGACCATTAGAGCATCTAATCTGACCCCTGCATATCACAGGCCTCCTGTATGACACAAGAGCTACTTTGGGGGTAAACACATTCCAGAAAGGCATCTAGTCTTCATGAAATGACGTCACGAGATGGAGAATGCACCAATTTCCTTGGTAGCTTGTTCCTGTGGTGAATCATCCTCACTGTTGAATATTTGTGCCTTAATTGTAATATGAATTTGTCTCTTTTCACCTTCCAGCCATTGGGTTTTTTAATGCCTTTCTCTGCTACATTAAAGAGCCCTTTAATAGCCAATCTTTTCTCTCCATTAAGGCACTTCAACGTTTCAATGAAGTCACCTTTCAAACTTCTTTTGAGAAGCTAAACAGGTTGAGCTCTTTCAATAGCTCACTAGAAGGCATTTTTCTCCAGCCCTCAGAACATTTGGTGGCTCTTTGCTGCCTCAACTCCAATTTCACACCATCTTTTTCAAATGAGGACCCAAAACTGGAGGCAGTATTCCAGTATCAGTCTCACTGATACCATGTCACCTCCTGTGACGTTATGGACATAATCTGTAACTGTATAGATCACCGTTGCCACCACTGTTCTATATTTGCAGCCAATATTGTATAAAGGTGGTCACATAAAGGGTCTATGGAGAGGTTATGATTGGCTGATTGTAATTATGCTATCTCTAGATATGTATCATTTTTGTAGTTGACATTATGAATATTGGCTCTATGCTGCCTGTATTTCAAACTTGTGCTATGCTTCTGGGGAACACCCCAGCCAGACAAATTGGTGTCAGCTCTGCCTAGCCTGCTTGATGGCCCATTAAGGACCATCAGCTATACAACTGACCCATTGAGAGAAGGCAGATATGCCTTGTGGCTCAGCAAGGTGTGCAGGGACCTGCCTATGGACCAGGGCCGCCCAGAGGATTCCGGGGGCCCGGGGTCTTCGGCGGCGGGGGGCCCCTTCCGTTCCGGGACCCGCCGCCAAAGTGCCCCGAAGACCCGCGGCGGGAGCCCCCCGCCGCCGAATTACCGCCGAAGCGGGACCCGCCGCCGAAGCGCAGCCTGGTCTTCGGCGGTAATTCGGCGGGGGGGGGGTCCCCACCGCAGGTCTTCGGGGCACTTCGGCGGCGGGTCCCGGAACAGAAGGGGCCCCCCGCCGCCGAAGACCGGGCTGCGCTGCGGCGGCGGCGGGTCCCGCTTCCCCCACCCCGGCCCCAGCCTCAGCCTCTTACCCGAGCGCATCTCCGGCGGGGCCTGAGCTCCGTCCCGCTCAGAGCCGCGTGGTGAGGGGGCGGGGCTGTGAGCTCCGGGCCGAGCGGAGGCAGCTACCCCGCCCCCTCCCCACGCCGCTCTGAGCGGGGCGGGGCTCAGGCCCCGTTGGAGCTCCCAGCCCCGCCCCCTCACCACGCGGCTCGGATTGGGGCGGGGCTCAGGGGCTCCGGCGGAGACTCGGCGCTTGATGCGCTGAGGCTCCAGGAGAGGGGCGGAGGCGGGAGCCTCCGCTCTTCTCTTGGGGGCCCCTGCGGAGCCCGGGGCCCGGGGCAAATTGCCCCCTTTGCCCCCCCCTCTGGGCGGCCCTGCTATGGACAGAACTCTAAGGTTTTTCTATGTCGCGTGCTGGATAGAGTGTCCTTGGGACAAAGAAAGCAAAGACCACATGGCAAGAGACTATACAAGGCTGATGCCTCATCTCCATCTTGTCTTCAATCCTGCTCCATACCTCTGGAAGGACTTTGCTACAAACTGAAGCTCCAGACAAAGGACTGAATGACCCATCCCAGCTGTGGATGGACTCCAGAGACTTGATTTGAACTTGCAGTTTCTTCCATCACTGCTACAACTCTGAACCAAGAACTTTGCCATTACTGAATGTGAAGAGTTAAAATCCATGTGCCTTTTGTATAACAACCTGGTCTATGGATTGTGCCAGCTCTTTTCCAGAGCCAAAGTCCAGAGTATCGTCAAGGGACCAGAGGCCTAGCAAATCGTGATCAGCTAAGAGAAAGCTGGGTAAACAGAAAGCCTTGCTTGCTAAGATAGGCCTGGTCAGCAAATTGCCAGGTGTTGGAGCTAAGAACTAAAGAACTGTGTCTTATTCAGAGTTGCAGATTGAACAAAGAATCCCTGTTCCTATTGTGTTAGTCTCTTCTGTAGGGAGACGTTCTTCCCACAGATCCAGCCTTGAGTTTATGAGAAGTTGGCACATGTGAACTTGGAAACTTGGCCACATAAGATATGGCATCCTTCCACCTCCCTTCCCAGGGACCATGTAATAAGTTTTTTTGGCAGAAGTGGGTTGTAGTGAAAGGAAGTTTGAGAAACTCTGGCATAGAGCATCTCCATTAATTGAGTGACAGACTCAATGTTTGAAATGTTGACTTGTCCTTAGCCTCTAAATATGTTTAGACTTGGCGCACTGTGGGTGATCTGACACTGAAAGTACAACAAGGCAAGGCTGGTGTGTGAAAGACACCACACACCAGCCTTGCCGGCAAGAATCAAACCTCCACAGAAAGACCCCTATGGTGTCATAACCCAGCTCCCTCAGCCACAACCACTTAACACACAGGCCTTTCTACACTTATGGTTCTGTTCTCACTGAAAGGTCATTTCCAATTGTTTGCTCAGACCAGCTTCCCCAGCACACTCACTGCTGTGCAGCTCTGTATGTGTGGCCATGGCTGAACAGCAAGAATTCCTGTCCATTTTCCTACTGGCTGGAGCATGATCAGAGTGTGTCTGTGGTTGATGATGTTGCTGTAGATTGTTCATTCCCTGCCTTGGCAATTCAGACAGTCCCTTTTCCCGTCGTATCGCCAGCACCTCTGTGAGTCCAATAGCAGGGCAAGTTTTCTCTGGGCACTGAGATTTTTCAGGGAGTTGGTGGGTCCTTTCTTTCCTCACCCTGGAGTAAACTCAGCTTTTTATTCCATCCTTGATGACTCATGGAATAACAACAGTAGCATGAAGAGGAGAGGGAATATCTCACTGCCGGGGGGCTAGGGAGGAAGGTGGCCGCATCCCCTCTGTCTGACCATTGCCATTGCAGGAGAGAAGGTTTCAATGGAATCGAATGCCCTGGCTCACACAAGAGACACAGGGCGGTTTTGCTGTTCATGGATCCATGCAAAGGAAATTGTGTCTCTGTGTGAAAATGGGGAGGGAAATGAAACGCCCACATGGTGGTGCCTAAGGCAGAAGGGACCCCCATAGGATTAGAACAGGACACGCTCTCAAGCAGCATGTTTCTTACTTTGCCCATCTGTCAATTTTGATTATTATTGATGGAAATATTTTGCCATTGGATTGTGTGTTTCCACAGAAATTGACATTTACCAACAAACACGGAATTCTTCCAGTCCTGCCGAGTCTGCCAGTGGTGAGTTTAGAAGGACAGAGTCACTCTTCCCACTCCCCATGCCAGGCCTGTGCTCTCCAGAGTGTCAACTTCCCACACAGCTGGGATCCTTCCCTGATCTCCTCTCAGACCTGCCCCCCAGCCCCCCTTCTGGGATCCCCTCCCAACACTGTCCAACTCCCCTGCTGGCAGGATCCCTCCCCATTCTTTTCATTTCCTGCCTCCCCTCTGAGCAAAATCTCTGGCCTGTTCCCACACTAGAAAATGAACCCAGGCCACCTGGGTAAAAACCAGGAATCCTGACCACTAGACCATATGGGACTTGCACAAGCAATAATCCATTTACACATTCACTAACACATTCACACATTCACATTCATTAACATTTAAAAGTAGCCATTCAAAAAACTTCAAAAACAGACTTCAAAGAGAAATTGCAGAGTTACAATTTATTTGCAAACTTAACACCATTACTTTGAGCTTGAATAGGGACTGGGAGTGGCTGGCTCACTACAAAAGCAATTTTCCCTCTCTTGGTATTGACACCTCCCCATCAATTATTGGCAGTGGACCACATCCACCCTGACTGAATTGGCCTTCAGCACTGGTTCTCCCCTTGTAAGGTAACTCCTTTCATGTCATGTTCCAATATATATTTATGCCTGTATCTGCAGTTTTCACTCCATGCATCTGAAGAAGTGGGTTTTTGACCCACGAACGCTTATGCCCAAATAAATCTCTTAGTCCTTAAGGTGCCACCGGACTTCTCGCTGTTTTCGTGAAATAAAAGCAAAACGCATTCTAAGCTGATCTTAACCCTTTCAGTGCCCTTATAAACTTAGATGTTTCTCACCACAGGCTGGCTGGTTGCTTTTCAGCTGGGGTCTCCCCTTTGATCAGCTCTTCAGTCGCTTGGTGTGGTGGCGTCTGTAGGTGGAGGTGGAAGAGAGAGATAAAGCATGGCGAATGTCTCTCCTTTTATCATGTCCTTCCTTCCCCATTGGCTTTGTGGCCCTCTTCAGAGTCAGGTGAGCATCACTGCGTCTCTCCAAGCAAGGCTGAGCAATTCCCCTCGTGTAGCCTCATGCCGATGATGGCTGATTCCACCAACTTACAGCGTAATGACAACCACACTACACAATTCTCATAACTTCATATGCATGAATAGTATACATAGATGGGTAGAGAAATGACTTTCAGCAGATCATATCCTTTCCCTCGATACCTTACAAGTCATGCTTTATATGTAAGATCACGATTATATGAAAATGAGGAATATGGGGGTTACAGCCGCACCCCCAAAGGTATAGAATGTGACACTGAGATTCTATTTTCATTTATGTAACTAACTTTGACCTCTCTGCCTAATACTTATAATCACTTACAATCTATCTTTCTGTAGTTAATAAACTTATTTTAATGTTTTATACTTACTTGTGAAATTGTCCAAAGTGCTTGGGAAAGCTGCTCAGATTAAAAAGGCTGGTGCATGTTCACTTTCTTTTTGAGGAAGTGGCGAATTAATTAATGAGCTTGCACTTTTCAAGAGGTTTTGAGCAGTGTAAGACGGTACATTTCTGAGGTGCAAGGCTGAGGGCTGGGGAGATATGCTGGTGTCTCTCTCTGTGTATAATTGAGGAGTGGCTTATAGAGCATTCATGCCACTTAGTTGGGTGCATTGCTGCATGTTGTTGGCTGAGTGATCACAACACATGGAGGGGGTTTTGCTGCTTGTCACTAGTGCAGCATTGTAAGACACAGCCCAGGCTGGAGAGAGAAGAGGACAGAGCAGTTCCACAGTTTGGGATTGTACCCCGCGGATCCCACCACACAGAGACTCTCCTATGACTAGCCATGGTAATATTGTGCTTAGTGCCTTGTAGCTCCAAGAGCTGCAGTTGCAAGATGAGTTACAGAGACCTTGATCTTGTTTCCATGTTTATCCGATGCCTCTTTTCTACACTTGTCAGCAAAAAGACCCGTTTCTTTTGCAAGCATTTGTATGGCTAGCCAGAGTCGGACTTCTCCGTTAACAAAAAAGATCGACCAAAAGGTGACAAGAGCAGGCACGTTCAGCAAGGCAGGACTGTATGCTGGATCTGCTTTTTATCCAGCAGGTCTCTTGGCAAGCTCTGCCATGGTGCCACTCACTGGGACTTCTCCCTTAACTGCTCCGTGTTTCATCAAAAACAATAAAATGAAAGGTGAAAGGACAGTAATTCTCCATTTCCTGCAAGCCCTGCAGAGAACCCTCTAGAAGGGTCTCTGTGCATAGATATTCCCAGCGAATTGCATGGGTGCATGACACAGGCTCTCGTGTCACAGCAATTGCAGTCTAAGCAACCTCCTTGCCTACGCAATGGCCTTTTCATCAACTGCAGGCTGGTGACTTGATTCTCTCCAATGCTTCTCTGCAAAGAAGCCTTTTCCTTAGCAAGCAATTACTTGGATTGCCAAGGGAGGTCTCTTCTGTTTCCTAGAAAGACACAGGAAAATGTGAGCAAAAGAGATGAAAGCTATAGAGGCAGGGCACCACTGGGAGTTGAACCCATGATCTCCTGTTCACTAGACAGGTGCTTTAGCCAGCTAAGCCATGGTGCCTTCCCTAAGGGAGCATTTGCAACCACTACACTTGATGGTCCACGACTACACCTTCAAATTCCAAAGTACAGACATTCCCCATTTCCTTCAAGACTTGCAGACTTTTTGCTGTCTGGCTCTCTGTGCATGGAAAGCCACAGATGAGCTGACAGGGGGCTTCTAACATGCACTTCTCTCACAAGCTGCTGTGATCAGGTACTGATTAGTGCTCTGTGTTTCAGTCACAGCAGCTTCAGCTCAACTCTGAGTCATGGTAACCTTTCCATCAGCTCCAGACTTACCATTCAACACTTTCCAAGACTTAGCTGCAAGGAAGGGTCTCTGTGTCTTGAACAAGCACTTACAAGGACTGTGCAGTGAGGTCTTTTCTTTGTATGAGAAGAGATACAAAAAAGGAGCCTGACAGAAAAGCCAGGTTCTGCAAGGAGGAACTGTCAGGCCAAGCCAGGATCTCCTGGTGAGTAGGAAGGCTCTTTAGCTAGCTCTTCCCACAGAGACTGATTATGGTTACAGACCCATCCTGAAATTAGAGCAGGATATTTTAAAACTTATTCTAACAGTAAAATAACACAATTCAACCCTGTTGGCACAGAGGAGAAATCACTCCATCATTTCATAGTTATTGCTACTGATCTCACTGACAAACTTCCTTTTCTCAAAAAGCACTGTGGCACCTTATAGACTAACAGGTGTTCTGGAGCATGAGCTTTTGTGGGTGAATACCCACTTTGTTGGATGCTCTTTGCTGCTTTTACAGATCCGGACTAACACGGCTCCCCCTCTGATACTCCCTTTTCTCAGGGCTGCTCCCAGCACTTTAGGGAGTTTTTCCTCTTCTCCCTTCCAGCTGTGGTGATGGGACTGCAGCAGCTTCCCGGATGGCCAGTTTTGCTCTTTCACTTACATCCTTCACTGCTTTGGCTGAAGCTGTGTTTGCCCCCAGTTTAATCCGTAGCTGAGACCGCAGGTACCAGCAGCTAGTTACAAAGGCTCAGTTCCCATCACCAGCAGTGGGAGGTTATCCAGGGCTGCAGGATTTGGCCCATGGACAGTCAAGGTGCTACAGCAGCTACATTCTTACGTGGCGAGTCCTGCAGCCTATTACCAAACTGCTCTGCCATAGTCTGCAGAGCGGCCTGACTTGCTGAGAATCAGCAGAGGAGAGACCCTGGAGTAGAGAAGGAAAATGTCCTCAGCAGTCACAGCCGGCAGGAGCAGCAGAGACTGAGTATCAGACACACTTTTTCACCAGGACAGTAAATGTGCACAACCCCCGATATATTCTCAATTCACTCCCCCTCCCAAGGAAGCCCTGTTCTGCTCTATTACACTCCCATGGGATGAGAGGGAAGGTCCTCTCATGGGTAAATAAGTGGTTACAAGGTGGGAATAAATGGTGAGTTTTCAAAATGCAGAGAGGTCAATAGCGGTGCCCCCCAGGGGGTCTGGGACAAGTGCTATTCAACATATCCATAAATGATCTGGAAAAAGGGGTAAACAACGAGGTGGCTAAATTTGCAGATGATCCAAAACTACTCAGGAAAGTTAAGTCCAAAGCAGCCTGCAAAGAGTTACAAAAAGAGCTCACAAAACTGAGTGAGGCAACAAAATGGCAGATTTGTTGATAAATGCAAAGTGATGCACATTGGAAAATATAATCCCAACTATACATATAAAATGACGAGGCCAAAAATAGCTGTTGCCACTCAAGAGGGATTTTGGAGTCACTGCGGATAGTTCTCTGAGAACATCCACTCAGTGTGCAACGACGGTCAAAAAAGCAAAGAGACTCTTGAGAATCATTAAGAAAAGGATAGAGAATAAGACAGAAAATATCAGCAATTCAGTGGTGGGGGGTCCTTCCACTCTGGGACCCGCCGCCAAAGTGCCCCAAAGTTATTTTATTCAAATTTCCTGAATTGAGTTCATCCATTCAATGTTATGTGTCCCCACTAAAGCACGTGAATTCGGGGGAGTGCGTCCACAGTACCGAGGCTAGCATCGAGAGGTGGAGTGTAGCACTGTGGTAGCTATCCCACAGTTCCCGCAGTCTCTGCCACCCATTGGAATTGTGGGTTAAGCTCCCAGTGCATGTTGGGGCAAAAATATTCTCACGGGTGTTTCTGGGTATGTGCCGTCACTCACTCCTCCCTCCGTGAAAGCTACGGCAGACGCCATGCTGCCAGCATACGGTTCAGCACGGTGCACCGCCTGTCTCCTGGTATGTTGAATCCACTTCAAGTGTCCTCTCCTCTTTCTATCTACTCTTTCAACTAACCATTTTGCGCCGTTTCTCGGTCATCGTGAACAGAGCCACACAGCTTCCACCGCAAATTCTGCAGGTCCAAATCAAGTCTCTGGAGTACATCCATAGCTGGGATGGGTCATTCAGTTCCTTGCATAGAGCTTCAGTTTGTAGCAAAGTCCCTCCAGCGGTATCTGCCGTCTCTCAATGGGTCGATTGTGTAGCTGATGGTCCTTAATTGGCCATCAAGCAGGCTAGGCAGAACTGACACCAACTTGTCTGGCTGGGGTGTTCCCCGGAAGCATAGCACAAGTTTGAAATACGGGCAGCATAGACCCAATATTCATAACGTCAACTACAAAAATGATACACATCTAGAGATAGCATCATTATAATCAGCCAATCAGAACCTCTCCATAGACCCCTTACACGACAACCTTTCTACAATATTGTCTGCAAATATAGAACAGTGGTCACAATGGTGATCTATACAGTTACAGATTATGTCAATAACATCACAGGAGGTGACATGGCATCAGTGAGACTGATACTGGAATACTGCCTCCAGTTTTGGTGTCCTCATTTGAAAAAGATGTTGTGAAATTGGAACTGGGGCAGAAAAGAGCCGCCAAATGTTCTGAGGGCTGGAGAAAAATGCCTTCTAGTGAGCTATTGAACGAGCTCAATGCGTTTAGCTTATCAAAAAAAGATTGAAAGGTGACTTCATTGAAGTGTTGAAGGACCTTAATGGAGAGAAAAGATTGGCTATTAAAGGGCTCTTTAATCTAGCAGAGAAAGGCATAACAAGACCTAATGGATGGAAGGTGAAAAGAGACAAATTCATATTACAACTAAGGCACACATATTCAACAGCGAGGATGTTTCACCACAGGAACAAGCTACCAAGGAAAGTGGTGGATTCTCCATCTCCTCATGTCATTTAATGAAGACTAGATGCCTTTCTGGAATGTGTTTGCCCCAAAAGTAGCTATTGTGTCATACAGGAGGCCTGTGATATGCAGGGGGTCAGATTAGATGCTCTAATGGTCTCTTCTGGCCATAAAGCTGACTAATTTTTGAAAAACTGAGTGTAGCATTGGGAGCAGCGTCTCATGTTTTACTGTCTAGCCGGCTTGCTTCCTAGAACGAATGCTCCTTGAGTGGGGTGATCCACAGGGAGTAGCTCAAACCTCCAAAGTGCCTGGCCAGGGGCAGGACATTAGCACAGCAAGGGAGGGGTGTGGCAGTGACATCACAAAGGCCTTTTGCAGGGGCTCAGACTATTGGTCAAAGGTGGTGGGGAGGTGGTGACCTCACAGAGAGATGCTGACATGAGCCAGGCAGGACAGGGGCGAGGGGCCAGGGAAACCTCAGAGACCCCTGTGGCTTTGCTTCAGCAAGTCTCCTTCTCCAGGTCTCTCTTTGAGGACTGGGGGAATATTGGGGTTCACGGACGTGAGCACCAGGAGGAACCTCTTTCTAGTTTTCTCCTTCCCTTTTAGTGATTTTACTAGAGACCAGCCGTCCCTGTTTAGAAGGTAAGAGCCTCCTCAAGGGAAGGGGTGTCACAGTTCGGATGCTGGTGGCGCCCACCCCCACTGTAAGGAAGTTCCCGCCACCCTGCTCTGTGTTCGCAGGGCGGGAGAGAGCAGCATCCACGGCAGTGATTTGCTTCTGGCTGCCGGAGCAGAGCAGCAGGCTCAGCTGTCAGAACTTCCCAGAGCGATGAAATGGGAGGGGCCCATGGCTCTGTAGCAGGAGTGCAGGGCAGGTGAGTTCACAGCGGGCATTGTGGGATACTGGCAGAGGCCAGTTATGGTGATATAATGAACAGCAGCGTCTACACTTACACTCAGCCACTGTAAGTTTGCTGGAAAAAGCTGTAGGCTTCTCGTCGAGGTGGTTTTATTTTGTCACCAAAACAGGGCAGTTTTGTTGCCAGACGTGGCATTGCAGTGTGTACAAAAGCCACAAGCTGCTGACCGAGGGAGCGTTGTGTGTTTTTCACACACCTGAGCAATATAATTCTGCTGAAATAACTTTGTAGTGCAGACCTGGCCAAAGATTCACACATAGAGACAGCTTGCAAGGAAAATGTCACCTGCTCCTCTGCTTTGCAGAATCCAAACACAAGTAAAGCTTGTCAGCCTAGGTGGAAATGCAGGGAGTCAGGTGTGAGCAGACACTGTACTTTAGCCACAGTCAGGCACCATAGTTTAGCTGGTTAAAGTACCTGTTTTGTAAACAGGACATCCTGGGTTCAACTCCCAGCGGTGCCTTGTTGAGATACTTTTAGAACACCTGGTATTGGCTACTGTCAGAAGACAAAATACAGAGCTAGATGGATCTTTGGTCTAGCCCACTGTGGTTTTTCTTGTGGTTTAAATTACACTCACTGGCACTGATAATAGAGTTACTGAAAGTTTGGGCGTTAAGGGCTGATAGGTCAGTGGTCCAAGCCCCTCGTTGATGACCCCCAGCCTCTGGGACAGGGACAGGTTTGGGCTCTCGCACCAAATGCTCATTGTGGCTGCCAGAATCTGTGGGCAGCTCATTTAGTTTACACCCAGGGTTGAGTCCTTGATTCACACATCAAGGATAACAACTCTTTGTTTCTCCTGCCCCAATAACAAGGAGACTGGGAATCCAACACCAGCCAAAAGTGATCATTTCGGCAAGCAACCCAAGCTATTTCCAACATACTGTAAAATCCACATGCAGACTCATACACGAAACCTTGCAAGAAAATCTTCCTAAGGGGGTCTGAAGCACCTGCTGCTGGAGGGAAGGAGGGAGCTGTGGGTGGGGATTGAGGGGCAGCATGAGGAGAAGGGGGCTGTGGGTTGGGTTTGAGGGGCACTGGGACTAGGAGGGGGCTGTGGGTTGGGACAGAGGAGAAGGGTGAAGAGGAGCAGGCTCTGACTGGGAGTGAGGAGCAGTGAGTATAGGAGGGACTGAGAGTTGTGTCTGAGGGGCACTGGGAGTAGAGGGGACATGGGTTTGGGCTGAAGAGCATCTTCATTTGAGGATCCAGCAGGACAGGGGGAGACAGCAGGCGATTCTAATTCCTTAGGAATATTCTGTGTGTTCGTGTGTGCAGGGGAGGAACATGCTCTATGCCCAGAGGACTTTATTCCTCCAGCCTGCAAGGACAGAGGGGACGTCAAGGAGTTGCTCCTTCAATCCCCCCCACACAAAGGCCCTTCTTAGGAAAGGCAAAATCACAAGGAGAAAGAGCAACACCCCAAAGAAGACTCCAGAAACTCAGATTTTTACAATCATGGTGAGAAGTTTATCACCTGAACAGGGACTTGAACCCTGGACCCTCAGTTTAAAAAAAATCAGATACTCTACCAATTAAGCTAGTCAGGCTCACACAGGAAAAACACAAGTTGGTGCAGAGGTGAAGCTAGTGAAGAAAAAGCGAGACGGACACAAGAGGGGAAACCTGCTGCTCTCTCTCTCTTCCCAGCCCTGGCCTGGCCTGGTATTAGTGCTGGTTAAAAAGAGGGGAAAATATCAGCATCTACCAGCCTCTCATAGCTGTACAAGTCTCAGGCACAATACAGAGGTACCCATCTGCAAGTGCCGAATGGTTGGATTGGCTAATGCAGCCTGTAGATGTCCAGGGCACACTGGGATATCGAGCCAAGTGTCCATCACCATCATCATTTCACAGGGATAATGATAATGATGGGAAGGTTCACAACTGACTCAGCAGTTGCATACAAAGGTGCACGTTTGGCAGTTACATTGGGAAATTCTGGCTCCTTCTCAGGCTCAGATTGGCCACCCCAGTCTAGATGTAGAAGTTACAACATTTAAACTTGAAAGAGGGGCCAATTTCCCCCTCATTTCCCACCATTACATCCAAACACGATGACTTTCCGAATGAACGGGGAGATTCCGAATGAATCTCCCCGTTCAGCCAGAAGATCTTGGGGTGGGTGTAGGAGTCACTGGGTAAAATTCACTGGACTCTGTTATGACTCAGGTCAGAGCAGAGGTACCTAGTGATCTAGTCTGGCTGTAAAAATCTATAGATCAACACCAAATATGGTGGCCTTGGGGTGAATTCCCTGCCCCCGACAGCATGAATTTCCTGCAGACCACCAAGGGAAGTGGTGCTTTCTCCATCCATCCCTTGATGAGGTGCCTTTGTGGAGTCTGCTTTGGTCCAAAACTTGCTAGAGTGCCATACAGGAGGCCTGGGCTGTGCAGAGGGGTCAGATGAGATGATCTAAGTGTCTTTTGTGGCCTTAGTCTCCAAATCTCAGCAAAACTGAGTGTGGCACATTGAGAGCCTCTGAGGTTTCCATGTGCTGCCTGCTTGATCCCCAGCACTAACCCTGAGTGCGTGGGGGTGTCACAGGGAGAGCAGCTGAAACATGAAAGGGGCTGGCCAGGGACAGGACATTAGCCCTGCAGGGCAGGGGTGGGTGAGGCGGTGACATCACAAGGGCCTTGTGCAGCACCTCAGCTGATTGGTGAAAGGAGGTTGGGAGGCGGTGACCTCACAGAGCGTCCATGACAACAGCCAGGTAGGACAGGCTGCAGGGCTGGGGCCATCTCAGAGACCCCTGGGGCTTTGCTGCGGAGAGTCTCCTTCCTTAGGTCTCCCCAGCCTAGGTCCGTGCTGATTAGGCCTCCACTGGATTCTTGTGTACAGTTCTGGGCATCCCATTTTTGGAAAGATGCAGAGAAATTGGAGAAAGTCCAGAGAAGAGCAACAAGAATGATGAAAGTCTAGAAAACATGACCTATGAGGGAAGATTGAAAGAACTGGATTTGTTAAGTCTGGAGAAGAGAAGACTGAGAGGGGACATTACAGTTTTCAAGTACCTAAAAGGTTGTTACAAGGAGGCGGGAGAAAAATTATTCTCCTTAACCTCTCATGATAGGACAAGAATCAAGAGGCTTAAATTACAGCAAGGGAGGTTTAGGTTAGACATTAGGAAAAACTTGCTAAGAGTCAGGGTGGTTAAGCAGTGGAATAAATTGCCTAGGGAGGTTGTTGAATCTCCATCCTTGGAGATTTTTAAGAGCAGGTTAGACAAAGCCCTGTCAGAGATGATCTATATAATACTTAGTCTTGCCTTGAGTGCAGGCGACTGGACTCGATGACCTCTTGGGGTCCTTCCAGTCCTATGATTCTATGATCCAAAGGTCTCTTCTTGCCTTAACGTCTACAAATCTCTGCAAAACTAAGTATGCCCCATTGAGCAGCCTCTGATGTTTTCATGTGTCGCCTGCTTCGTGTCCAGAAGTAACACTGAGTGAGTGGGGGTGTGGGTGTGACACAGCAGGAGCAGCTCAAAGATGCAAAGGGGCTGTCCAGGGCGGTGGCATCACACTAGCCTTTTACAGGAGCTGGGCTGATTGGTCAAAGGAGGTTGGGAAGCGGTGACCTCACAGAGAGTCTATGAGCAGGGGCAGGTAAAGAGGCTGCAGGGTGGGGGAAATGGCTTTGCTGCAGGGAGTCTCCTTCTCAAGGTCTCCCCTTGAGGAGTGAGAGAGAATACAGGGTCACGCCTGTGAGCGCGAGGAGGAGCCTCCTTGGGGTTTTCCCCTTTCCCACTGCTAATTGAGTGAGAAGACAGACGTCCCTGTGGAGCAGAGAAGAGCCTCAGAGAGGTTTCATGTTGTTGTTTCATGTTGTCCTAGGTTTCCTTCATATGGACTGCATGACCAAGTGGAATTGATGGCAAAACATTGCCATTATGCAGTAAAACATCTTTAAGACTCGTCTTCGATGAATCAACGAACAGTCTCCACTCATGTGGACTGTGAACGATGTTGAGGGCTGCCATCACACCCTGGATGTTGTTGCAGGCTACAAGATGGCCTTCCATGAAGAAGAACGGGACAAGATCCTTTTGACGGTCCCGGAGCAGGCTACATGAGGAAATCAGTCCTTTCGTTGGACTTGCTGGTAGAAGAGCCCAGTGATGTTGGAGCTCCCCGAGCGTCAGTGACAAACGCAGCGCTCCAGCAACTGAGCTCTAGGGCTCGCTGCTGAAAGAAAAGCTTCACGAGTGACAAAGGGAAAAGGGAGGTGCTGGTCTTTAGCCAAGCACAGGGAGCCCCACCCTCCAACACAGACCATTTCCCTCGTTGTCTGTCTGTGCTGGGGCAGGAGCAATAACACGACCTCCTGCTTTTGCTATTGCAGAGAGTCGGTTCTGACGGTCTCCTCAAACCCAGGGTGCGAAACAGGCCTCAGAGCTGACTGGGTGTAAACAAGAACTACGCAGCTAGACTGAGCCAGCTGGGAATTCAGATGTGCTCCTTTCCTGGAGAGATGGACTGAGCTGTGAGGGGACTGGAAGCGGAGCTCCCAATGTTTAACTTGCACTCGTTCAGCATCTTTCCTGCGAGTGCCGTCACTGTAGGTTAAATCCTCCAGCCCAGGACTCCCCACCAGCTGTGGGCCCGACAAGCTTTCCCTGGGATTGGATTCTGTAGAACAGGGGTGCAGGGAACCAGCAGGTGCATCTGACTCCTTGGTGAGGTTTTGCATGCAAGATGTGTGTGTGAGTCTTTGTGTGTCGGAAGCAGTGAGTGTGGCACTCTCAGTGAACCGACAGAGGGCGACGGTGGTCAGAGACAGACAAAGGAAGAATCAAGAGGCACCGATGGGCATAAGGATGATGATTGTGTTGTGTTTCATTCCTTAGATGTGGTGCCCGTCCCTTTAGCCTTGTAGTTTACCAAGAGTAAAACTAAATATCTGTTGAGATACAAGGGAGTATGTGTGTCCATTCCTGCTAGCTGCACAGGAGTTTCAATCCTCCGGCTCTGCCGCGATAAGGAACAATTGAAGCCATCACTGAAGTGAAGGAGGGAGATGATTTTCTGACAGGGAGGGACGGCTCCTCTTAAAGGTGTTTGGCAGGCAGCCTCCTTCCCAGGTCCTTCCCAGGTCTGGGAGATGGATTGAGCGGGCCGGGACCTCTGCGAAGGGGCGGGATGAGGGTGTTCAGTTTTGTTGGGTCAGAAAGTTGGCAACCCCAGATCCAGGGGAAACAACTCAAAGACCCAACGAGTCTGGCCAGGGGCAGGACATCAGCTTTGAGGGGAGGGGTGGGTGTGGCAGTGACATCACAAAGGCCTTTTGCAGGACCGCGGCCTATTGGGCAAAGGTGGTGGGGAGGGGGTGACCTCAGAGAGAGAGAGACCCCGACATCAGCCGGGCAGGACAGAGGTGCAGGGCCAGGTCTGTCTCTGAGAGCCCCCGGCTTTGCTGCCGCAAGTCTCCTTCGGGAGGTCTCTCCTCGAGGGCTGAGAGAGAATTCAGATTCATGGATGTGAGCATGAGGAGGAAACACTGGAGTTTTCTCCTTTCCTACCATGGATTGTGCTGAAAAGAAACTTCCCTTTGAGAAGGTAAGAGGCTCAGAGAGGTTTGGAACCTGTTCAGTCTGATCCACCTGGCGCAGGCAGCATTCTAGGCCCAGGAAACACTGGCTTCAGGTGGCAGAATTTGATTTCCTCCCTACGTTTTGATGGTTGGAATCCCTGGGGACATTGGGGTTTGTCCTTTTTCGTTTCTCTTTTCGTCTTTCCTCCCTCCTTTCCCCTCTTCTCTTGCTACTTTTTTCCATTTTCCCAGCTTCCCTCCCTCTACCGAGGAGGGATGTGTGTGGAGTGCGGCAGGGGAGGGGTATTGCTCTCATTGCAGAGGTCCTCACCAAGAGGTGGGGCTGGATTTGAGAGTGATCCCCTGTGATGGTGACCTGGGCCGTCCTTTGGGACATCTGGGGAGGCCCCTCAGAGTCTCAGTGGTGATTGGCCGAGCAGGGGGCTATCGTGAGCGAGGAGACTCAGGTCCTTTTGGTCTTTTTTCAAATCAGGCAAAGAAGTCACAACCAATCCAATGTACGGGATTAATCTTGCTGCTTCTCTCCATTAATTGTCTCTTAGCAGGTGATGATTTCCTCTAATGTTCTAGGTCTTCTAAAATACTTGCTGAATAATTACTATGAAGCACTGTTGGTCTGTAGCTCACTTGAGAGCACTTTCTTCTGATGAGTCAATGTATGAAATTCAAGATCTGAGAGAGAGGTTGAAAGTCAGGAGCAGTGTTTCCTCTAATTTGCTATGTCCATGTGCGGAATGAATTTTGCTGAGTGCACCAATACGGAGGTGAGGTGTGACACCTCACCTGTCTCTTGGTGCTCATTCCAAAGTTCATTCTGCAGATGGATGGTGTGTGGCAGGGTGAGGCTGAAGTGTTAGGAGTGTGGAGGGGTCTGAGGTAGAGCAGAGGGTGGGATGAAAGGGCTCTGTCTGGGGGTGCAGTGTGTGGGGTGGGGTTGGGGATGAGAGGCTGAGAGCTGGAGTAAAGGGTTGGGGTGCAGGGATGTGAGGGCTCCGGCTAGGGATGCGGGCTCTGGGTTGGGGCTGGAAATGAGGGGTTTGGGATGTTATGCTTCAGTTTTTCCCTTATAAACTTAAGTCCTGTCTAACCTACAGGATGCTATGGGAATAAGACACCATGTTTTGTGGTGACATGACAAGAGGAGAGGGTGTGAGAACTACAGCAACAGAGATGGCAGTGGGGTTAGAGTCAGATTGTTTCAAATGCTGCATTCGTCTACTGACATTTAACAGCAACGCTTAGCTAACACAAAGGAGAAAGGAATTCTTTGCTAAAGATTCAACCTTCCCCTTTGGCCAACTCCACCCCTTCCCTGACTGGAGTGTGCTCACAACACCCCCCCCCCCTCCAACACACACACACACAAGCCCACAGCTGGGCACCCAGCACAAAGCAAGGGAGGCGGTTGCTTGGCTTACACTGGGCTACAATTTTTCAGAAGTCGTCTGCTTCAGAGATCAAATGTGCTATTTAGAATGTATTTTGATTTGCTCAATTCAAATATGACAATTAAAACAACTGATTGGCTTCTGTTTCTAAGATATTTAAGTTTTTTACATTTTATGTCTATGTATATTGTGTAGATAGCAGAGTTTTAATCATCAATTTTAAACCTAGGTCTTTTTGTGTGTTTATGGTTGCTTTACATGATAATATTTCACCTCTCCTGTTTATGTAACAATTTAAAAATCAGCAAAAGGGTTATCTAGCTTAAATGTATTATGAAACAAAAGGCAAAAAACTATTCTGTACATAGTTTAGTCCTATTCAGTGTCTACTCGGCGCTTCTTGGCTTGTCTCTTGTATTCATTACATGGAGCATCTCTTGTCACTGTCCAGCAATAGTCTGCCAGCATTGATGGGCTCCATTTGCCCTGATAGCGGGTCTCCATTGTTGCAATGACCTGGTGAAATCGCTCGCCGTGCTCGTCGCTCACTGCTCCGCAGTTGGGTGGAAAAAAAATCTAGATGAGTGTGCAAAAAATGTCTCTTTAGTGACATGTTGCAACCAAGGCTTTTGTAAGCCTTGTGGAGGTTTTCCACCAACAACCTGTAGTTGTCTGCCTTGTTGTTTCCGAGAAAATGTATTGCCACTAAGTGGAAGGCTTTCCATGCCGTCTTTTCCTTGCCACGCAGTGCATGGTCAAATGCATCATCTCGAAGAAGTTCATGAATCTGAGGACCAATAAAGACACCTTCCTTTATCTTAGCTTCACTTAACCTTGGGAATTTTCCACGGAGCTGCTTGTGTTTTGTCAATGGCCTTGACAAAGTTCTTCATCAGCCCCAGCTTGATGTGTAAGGGTGGTAACAAAATCTTCTTTGATTCAACAAGTGGTGGATGCTGAACACTTTCCCTCCCAGGCTCCAATGACTGTCGGAGTGGCCAACCTTTCTTGATGTAGTGGGAATCTGTTGCACGACTATCCCATTCGTAGAGAAAACAGCAGTACTTTGTGTATCCAGTCTGCAGACCAAGCAAGAGAGCAACAACCTTCAAATCGCCACAAAGCTGCCACTGATGTTGGTCATAGTTTATGCACCTCAAAAGTTGTTTCATGTTGTCATAGGTTTCCTTCATATGGACTGCATGACCAAGTGGATTTGATGGCAAAACATTGCCATTATGCAGTAAAACAGCTTTAAGGCTCGTCTTCGATGAATCAATGAACAGTCTCCACTCATGTGGATTGTGAACGATGTTGAGGGCTGCCATCACACCATCGATGTTGTTGCACGCTACAAGATGGCCTTCCATGAAGAAGATGGGACAAGAGCCTTTTGACGGTCACGGAGCATGGAAACCCTAACGTCACCTGCCAGGAGATTCCACTGCTGTAGTGCGGAGCCCAACAGCTCTGCCTTACTCTTGGGTAGTTCCGAATCCCTGACAAGGTCATTCCGTTCACCTTGTGTTTTGAGGTGTGGTTCAGAGGAGGAGGATGGGAGAAAATGTGGGTCCTGTGACATTGATGGTTCAGGACCAGAAGTTTCATCCTCTTCCTCTTCCTCGTCTGACTCAAGTGAGAATGATTGTGGTGCATCAGGAAGCGTCAGTCCTTCTCCATGGGGTACTGGACGTATAGCTGATGGAATGTTTGGATAATGCAGCGTCCACTTTTTCTTCTTTGTCACACCTTTCCCAACTGGAGGCACCATGTAGAAGTAACATTTGCTGGTATGATCTGTTGGCTCTCTCCACATCATTGGCACTGCAAAAGGCATAGATTTCCTTTGCTGTTCAACCACTGGCGAAGTTTTGTTGCACAAGTGTTGCAGCATATGTGTGGGGCCCACCTCTTGTCCTGATCTCCAATTTTGCAGCCAAAAGAAAAGTGATAGGCTTTCTTAACCATAGTGGTTCTACTGCACTTTGGTGATACAAAAGTCACTTCACCACAAACATAGCAGAAGTTATCTGCACTGTTCACACAAGTATGAGGCATCTCTGCTCACTTTGGCTAAAGAGAAATGGGTCCCTTTGCAAAATCAAACACAGACAAATAAGAGAGCACGACACTGTATGATTTCTAGAGCTGATCTAGGGCAATTGGTTCAGCTTCATGATGATTGCATCATCCGTGACTTCTAGGAATAACATGATGCAATTCATATCATGTATGAGGCAATACCAGCTTCAGATTGCATCCTTCATTGTTTTGCCTAAAAAGCAAGTACTGTCCAAACCCATTCATAGATTTATTCATAGATCCAGTCAAAGATGGATTTTAGTCATTACTGGTTAAATTGAGATCCCGTCCCTTTATAACTCACTTCTCCGCCATTCCCAAGTCAAGGGTCATAAATACTGACCCAACAGCATATCTTGAAAACTAGAGCCAATCAAGCATTTTAAGCATCATTTTCATTCTGAGTGACCCAGAATTAGTAAAGTTGGACTCCATTTATTTCAGAAGCATTTTGGCTGTAGAGCAATGTAACAAGCCTCTCCTAGCTGCCTCCTGGTGGGGGGAGGCTGGGGAGCTGTGGGGACCTGTTTGAGAGGGTCACTAGTAGCAGCGTAGCACAGGAGGTGTCCTATCGGGTTGAGTCATTGCAGATGATGATGTAGTGCAGCAGACCCCCGTTTTGCCAACCTTGCATTAGGCAGCTGTCGATATTAACTGAACCACCAGTGCCCACAGGTGCAGCAGCCGGCGATTTGTCCTGTGGCCGCTAGGTGGCGCTGCAGCCTGGCACTTTCCCGTTCCCCTGGGTATGGGAAGGTTTGAGAAGGTGACCTGGCCCCACCCGGCCCCGGTTAGTTGCCGTCAGTGGGGTCTGCTGTGTAAGGGCTGAAAGAGTGAATTTGACTGGCATTTTATGATCTTTCAATCATGAAGGGGAGCAACTGCTTAACCTGACTGAAGCATCTTATCTCGTTTCTAAATTAAAGTGTCTCCTCTTTGTGTGCGAAGAGACAGTTTAAGGGGACGCCACAAACGGGAGATGCTTTTGGTTTGGAAAACGAACTATTTTTGCAAAATTTTTCATCCAAATTGATTTAGGATTAATGGGGTCAAATGACATGCTGTGCCCTGTGGCTTTAAGGCATTGGAGAACTGCTGAAGAGGTTAAAGGCCGCAGAGCTGGGCGTGGGGCCTCCAAAGTTATTGTGCTCTGGTGAGACTGAGCAGTTGTGGGGATTGTGCAAGCTGTGGTGTTTACATGCACGTAGAAAATGTAATGAAACTCCATTTTTAAAACCACCCATGTCTGGGAATGGAAGAGAAGCTCTTTGAAATAAGTGTCCCCTTCATACTCTTCAAAATCCCTGGCTCCAACACTCAGCTGCCTCAGGGAACTCAGTGGTGGTGCATTTGATGGAGGATCAAGAGGTTTCTGGTTCAAGTCCAGCTGCTCTCTTAGATGTCCTCTTTTTTAATTGATCTATATTTTCATATCCATCTCCTGTATGTTCAGGAGTTCCGCTGAACGGGGACGTGAAATGAATTTCATCATTCAACATTTTCCTGTTAAAATGTACAAACACTGAGCAAAGCTGTCCATCAGCTGAAATCCGTTCCGGTCCTCTGAGGCGCTAGTTTGTTTTCATTCTTGAAACAAAGATAGACTACGACTGTAGGTTTGCAGGTCCTTGTTCTCCACGAGCGATGCCATGCAGAAGAAGAAGAACCAGTGGCTATCAAGTGGACACTAGGGAGTTTAGACTTGCCTTCCAAGGGGAGTAGTGGGGACAAAAGACATATCTGGCTTCAAGACTAAGCCTAATACGTTTATGGAGGGGATGGTATGATGGGCTAGGCTAATTTTGGCAATTAATCTGGCAATTGATCTTTGATGATCAGCAGGTAAGTACGCCCAGTGGTCTGGCTGGGATGTTAGATGGGTTGGGATGTGTGTTCCTGCAGAGAATTCTCTCGTGGGTGCTGGCTGGTGAGTCTTGCCCACATGCTCAGGGTTTAAGTGATCAGCATCTTTGGGGTCGGGAAGGAATTTTCCTCCAGGGCAGATTGGCAGAGGCCCTGGAGGTTTCTCGCCTTCCTCTGCAGCATGGGGCACTGGTCACTTGCTGGAGGATTCTCTGCAGCTTGAGGTCTTCAAAGCACAATTTGAGGAGTTCAGTAAGTCAGACATAGGTTAGGGGTTTGATCTAGAAGTGGATGGGTGAGATTGTGTGGCCTGCAATGTGAAGGAGGTGGGACTAGATGATCATTATGGTCCCTTCTGGCCAAACACCTTTAAGAGGAGCCGTCCCTCCCTGTCAGAAAATCATCTCCCTCCTTCACTTCAGTGATGGCTTCAATTGTTCCTTATCCCGACAGAGCCAGAGGATTGAAAGCAGCAACATCAAACCCCTGTGCAGCTAGCAGGAATGGACACACACACTCCCTTGTATCTCAACAGATATTTAGTTTTACTCTTGGTAAACTACAAGGCTAAAGGGATGGGCGGTGGCACCACATCTAAGGAATGAAACACAACACAATCATCATCCTTATGCCCATCGGTGCCTCTTGATTCTTCCTTTGTCTGTCTCTGACCACCGTCGCCCTCTGTCGGTTCACTGAGAGTGCCACACTCACTGCTTCCGACACACAAAGACTCACACACACATCTTGCATGCAAAACCTCACCAAGGAGTCAGATGCACCTGCTGGTTCCCTGCACCCCTGTTCTACAGAATCCAATCCCAGGGAAAGCTTGTCGGGCCCACAGCTGGTGGGGAGTCCTGGGCTGGAGGATTTAACCTACAGTGACGGCACTCGCAGGAAAGATGCTGAACGAGTGCAAGTTAAACATTGGCAGCTCCGCTTCCAGTCCCCTCACAGCTCAGTCCATCTCTCCAGGAAAGGAGCACATCTGAATTCCCAGCTGGCTCAGTCTAGCTGCGTAGTTCTTGTTTACACCCAGTCAGCTCTGAGGCCTGTTTCGCACCCTGGGTTTGAGGAGACCGTCAGAACCGACTCTCTGCAGTAGAAAAAGCAGGAGGCCGTGTTATTGCTCCTGCCCCAGCACAGACAGACAACGAGGGAAATGGTCTGTGTTGGAGGGTGGGGCTCCCTGCCCTTGGCTAAAGACCAGCACCTCCCTTTTCCCTTTGTCACTCGTGAAGCTTTTCTTTCAGCAGCGAGCCCTAGAGCACAGTTGCTGGAGCGCTGCGTTTGTCACTGACGCTCGGGGAGCTTCAACATCACTGGGCTCTTCTACCAGCAAGTCCAACGAAAGGACTGATTTCCTCATGTAGCCTGCTCCGGGACCGTCAAAAGGATCTTGTCCCATTCTTCTTCATGGAAGGCCATCTTGTAGCCTGCAACAACATCCAGGGTGTGATGGCAGCCCTCAACATCGTTCACAGTCCACATGAGTGGAGACTGTTCGTTGATTCATCGAAGACGAGTCTTAAAGATGTTTTACTGCATAATGACAATGTTTTGCCATCAGTTCCGCTTGGTCATGCAGTCCATATGAAGGAAACCTATGACAACATGAAACAACAACATGAAACCTCTCTGAGGCTCTTCTCTGCTCCACAGGGACGTCTGTCTTCTCACTCAATTAGCAGTGGGAAAGGGGAAAACCCCAAGGAGGCTCCTCCTCGCGCTCACAGGCGTGACCCTGTATTCTCTCTCACTCCTCAAGGGGAGACCTTGAGAAGGAGACTCCCTGCAGCAAAGCCATTTCCCCCACCCTGCAGCCTCTTTACCTGCCCCTGCTCATAGACTCTCTGTGAGGTCACCGCTTCCCAACCTCCTTTGACCAATCAGCCCAGCTCCTGTAAAAGGCTAGTGTGATGTCACCGCCCTGGACAGCCCCTTTGCATCTTTGAGCTGCTCCTGCTGTGTCACCCCCACACCCCCACTCACTCAGTGTTACTTCTGGACACGAAGCAGGTGACACATGAAAACATCAGAGGCTGCTCAATGGGTCATACTTCGTTTTGCAGAGATTTGTAGACGTTAAGGCAAGAAGAGACCTTTGGATCATAGAATCATAGGACTGGAAGGACCCCAAGAGGTCATCGAGTCCAGTCGCCTGCACTCAAGGCAAGACTAAGTATTATATAGATCATCTCTGACAGGGCTTTGTCTAATCTGCTCTTAAAAATCTCCAAGGATGGAGATTCAACAACCTCCCTAGGCAATTTATTCCACTGCTTAACCACCCTGACTCTTAGCAAGTTTTTCCTAATGTCTAACCTAAACCTCCCTTGCTGTAATTTAAGCCTCTTGATTCTTGTCCTATCATGAGAGGTTAAGGAGAATAATTTTTCTCCCGCCTCCTTGTAACAACCTTTTAGGTACTTGAAAACTGTAATGTCCCCTCTCAGTCTTCTCTTCTCCAGACTTAACAAATCCAGTTCTTTCAATCTTCCCTCATAGGTCATGTTTTCTAGACTTTCATCATTCTTGTTGCTCTTCTCTGGACTTTCTCCAATTTCTCTGCATCTTTCCAAAAATGGGATGCCCAGAACTGTACACAAGAATCCAGTGGAGGCCTAATCAGCACGGACCTAGGCTGGGGAGACCTAAAGAAGGAGACTCTCCGCAGCAAAGCCCCGGGGGTCTCTGAGATGGCCCCAGCCCTGCAGCCTGTCCTACCTGGCTGTTGTCATGGACGCTCTGTGAGGTCACCGCCTCCCAACCTCCTTTCACCAATCAGCTGAGGTGCTGCACAAGGCCCTTGTGATGTCACCGCCTCACCCACCCCTGCCTTGCAGGGCTAATGTCCTGTCCCTGGCCAGCCCCTTTCATGTTTCAGCTGCTCTCCCTGTGACACCCCCACGCACTCAGGGTTAGTGCTGGGGATCAAGCAGGCAGCACATGGAACCTCAGAGGCTCTCAATGTGCCACACTCAGTTTTGCTGAGATTTGGAGACTAAGGCCACAAAAGACACTTAGATCATCTCATCTGACCCCTCTGCACAGCCCAGGCCTCCTGTATGGCACTCTAGCAAGTTTTGGACCAAAGCAGACTCCACAAAGGCACCTCATCAAGGGATGGATGGAGAAAGCACCACTTCCCTTGGTGGTCTGGAGGAAATCGATGCTGTCGGGGGCAGGGAATTCACCCCAAGGCCACGCTTGGGAGTCTGTATCATAACACGCATGCACAACAGCACTGCAGGGCCGCCCAGAGGTGGGGGCAAAGGGGGCAATTTGCCCCGGGCCCCGGGCTCTGCAGGGGCCCCCAAGAGAAGAGCGGAGGCTCCCGCCTCCGCCCCTCTCCTGGAGCCTCAGCGCATCAAGCGGCGAGTCTCCGCCGGAGCCCCTGAGCCCCGCCCCGCTCAGAGCGGCGTGGGGAGGGGGCGGGGCAGCTGCCTCCGCTCGGCCCGGAGCTCACAGCCCCGCCCCCTCACCACGTGGCTCTGAGCGGGACGGAGCTCAGGCCCCGCCGGAGACGCGCTCGGGTAAGAGGCTGAGGCTGGGGCTGGGGCCAGGGCGAGGGAAGCGGGACCCGCCGCTGCCGAAGCGCAGCCCGGTCTTCGGCGGCGGGGGGCCCCTTCTGTTCCGGGACCCGCCGCCGAAGTGCCCCGAAGGCCCGCGGCGGGGATCCCCCCCCCCGCCACCGAATTACCGCCGAAGACCGGGCTGCGCTTCGGCGGCGGGTCCCGCTTCGGCGGTAATTCGGCGGCGGGGGGCTCCCGCCGCGGGTCTTCGGGGCACTTTGGCGGCGGGTCCCGGAAAGGAAGGGCCCCCCGCCGCCGAAGACCCCGGGCCCCCGGAATCCTCTGGGCGGCCCTGCAGCACTGCACAAAGTTTGTACACGTCACCTTAACTCTGATGGTTCCTAATGTTTAAAGACCCCCAGGGGTGCAACTTGGAGCTGGGGTACCGATGAGCCCTCTGTCTCCCCAGCCTGGGCTCCCTCTCACACAGCTGCTGGGAGAAGATGCAGCTCGCTCCCGGCCCTGCACTCACACAAACCTTTGCACAGGCAGGGACACACCCAGCTGCAGGGACTAGGAAGCTTCTCCCCAGCTCCCCAGCCTAGGTCCCCAGTGCTGCAGCGTCTTGCCCTGGCCAAAAGCCTGACGGGATCACTTTATTCCCCAGTCTGCTCCTCCCTCCAAGTGTAGAGGATCATGCACCAGTCTCTAGTCCTGAGCAGGTGCCCCAAGCACATCTAGCAAAACACAGAGTTTTAGGGGGAAATAGAACACACATTGATTAACTACGCAAAGATAGGCTTGAAGGGATTGTAAGCAATGAGCGCACAGCTCAATGCAGGTTACCCAAGAACTGAACCAAAAGAACCCTCTGCTTTGGCCTCAGCGGCAGATCTGGGGCGGTGAGAGCTGAAGCTCCAGACTCACTTTCCTGCTCAGCCCCAGCTCTTTCCCCCAGGTCTCTCCCCTTGCCGGCAGGCTCCGGCTCAGCGGCCGACTCCAGCCACCGCAAACAGTCCGAACCCTCCCTGCCCCCCAGAGCTGGGCACAAAGGGGGCTAATGCAGATCTCTCCCCCAAACAGACCCGGCTGGGGCAGCAGCAGCCCAGGCACCCACCGGCCCCCCAGCAGCCCCCACACTCCAAATGCCCTGCACCGCACACACCCGCCGGCCTCACAGCTCCTCCCCACCCTCCCATGGTCTCATGGGCTCATAGACTCATAGACTCGAAGGCCAGAAGGGACCATAATGATCATCTAGTCCCACCTCCTTCACAATGCAGGCCACACAATCTCACCCATCCACTTCTAGATCAAACCCCTAACCTATGTCTGACTTACTGAACTCCTCAAATTGTGCTTTGAAGACCTCAAGCTGCAGAGAATCCTCCAGCAAGTGACCAGTGCCCCATGCTGCAGAGGAAGGCGAGAAACCTCCAGGGCCTCTGCCAATCTGCCCTGGAGGAAAATTCCTTCCCGACCCCAAAGATGCTGATCACTTAAACCCTGAGCATGTGGGCAAGACTCACCAACCAGCACCCACGAGAGAATTCTCTGCAGGAACTCACATCCCAACCCATCTAACATCCCAGCCAGACCACTGGGCATACTTACCTGCTGATCATCAAAGATCAATTGCCAGATTAATTGCCAAAATTAGCCTAGCCCATCATACCATCCCCTCCATAAACGTATTAGGCTTAGTCTTGAAGCCAGATATGTCTTTTGTCCCCACTACTCCCCTTGGAAGGCAAGTCTAAACTCCCTAGTGTCCACTTGATAGCCACTGGTTCTTCTTCTTCTGCACGGCATCGCTCGTGGAGAACAAGGACCTGCAAATCTACAGTCGTAGTCTATCTTTGTTTCAAGAATGAAAACAAACTAGCGCCTCAGAGGACCGGAACGGATTTCAGCTGATGGACAGCTTTGCTCAGTGTTTGTACATTTTAACAGGAAAATGTTGAATGATGAAATTCATTTCACGTCCCCGTTCAGCGGAACTCCTGAACATACAGGAGATGGATATGAAAATATAGATCAATTAAAAAAGAGGACATCTAAGAGAGCAGCTGGACTTGAACCAGAAACCTCTCGATCCGCCCTCAAATGCACTACCACTGAGTTCCCTGAGGCAGCTGAGTGTTGGAGCCAGGGATCTTGAAGAGTACGAAGGGGACACTTATTTCAAAGAGCTTCTCTTCCATTCCCAGACATGGGTGGTTTTAAAAATGGAGTTTCATTACATTTTCTATGTGCCTGTAAACACCACAGCTTGCACAATCCCCACAACTGCTCAGTCACACCAGAGCACAATAACTTTGGAGGCCCCACGCCCAGCTCTGTGGCCTTTAACCTCTTCAGCAGTTCTCCAATGCCTTAAAGCCACAGGGCACAGCATGTCATTTGACCCCATTAATCCTAAATCAATTTGGATGAAAAATCTTTGCAAAAATAGTTCGTTTTCCAAACCAAAAGCATCTCCCGTTTGTGGCGTCCCCTTAAACTGTCTCTTCGCACACAAAGAGGAGACACTTTAATTTAGAAACGAGATAAGATGCTTCAGTCAGGTTAAGCAGTTGCTCCCCTTCATGATTGAAAGATCATAAAATGCCAGTCAAATTGACTCTTTCAGCCCTTACACAGCAGACCCCACTGACGGCAACTAACCGGGGCCGGGTGGGGCCAGGTCACCTTCTCAAACCTTCCCATACCCAGGGGAACGGGAAAGTGCCAGGCTGCAGCGCCACCTAGCGGCCACAGGACAAATCGCCGGCTGCTGCACCTGTGGGCACTGGTGGTTCAGTTAATATCGACAGCTGCCTAATGCAAGGTTGGCAAAACGGGGGTCTGCTGCACTACATCATCATCTGCAATGACTCAACCCGATAGGACACCTCCTGTGCTACGCTGCTACTAGTGACCCTCTCAAACAGATCCCCACAGCTCCCCAGCCTCCCCCCACCAGGAGGCAGCTAGGAGAGGCTTGTTACATTGCTCTACAGCCAAAATGCTTCTGAAATAAATGGAGTCCAACTTTACTAATTCTGAGTCACTCAGAATGAAAATGATGCTTAAAATTCTTGATTGGCTCTAGTTTTCAAGATATGCTATTGGGTCAGTATTTATGACCCTTGACTTGGGAATGGCGGAGAAGTGAGTTATAAAGGGACGGGATCTCAATTTAACCAGTAATGACTAAAATCCATCTTTGACTGGATCTATGAATAAATCTATGAATGGGTTTGGACAGTACTTGCTTTTTAGGCAAAACAATGAAGGATGCAATCTGAAGCTGGTATTGCCTCATACATGATATGAATTGCATCATGTTATTCCTAGAAGTCATGGATGATGCAATCATAATGAAGCTGAACCAATTGCCCTAGATCAGCTCTAGAAATCATACAGTGTCGTGCTCTCTTATTTGTCAGTGTTTGATTTTCCAAAGGGACCCATTTCTCTTTAGCCAAAGTGAGCAGAGATGCCTCATACTTGTGTGAACAGTGCAGATAACTTCTGCTATGTTTGTGGTGAAGTGACTTTTGCATCACCAAAGTGCAGTAGAACCACTATGGTTAAGAAAGCCTATCACTTTTCTTTTGGCTGCAAAATTGGAGATCAGGACAAGAGGTGGGCCCCACACATATGCTGCAACACTTGTGCAACAAATCTTCGCCAGTGGTTGAACAGTAAAGGAAATCTATGCCTTTTGCAGTGCCAATGATGTGGAGAGAGCCAACAGATCATACCAGCAAATGTTACTTCTACATGGTGCCTCCAGTTGGGAAAGGTGTGACAAAGAAGAAAAAGTGGACGCTGCATTATCCAAACATTCCATCAGCTATACGTCCAGTACCCCATGGAGAAGGACTGATGCTTCCTGATGCACCACAATCATTCTCACTTGAGTCAGACGAGGAAGAGGAAGAGGACAAAACTTCTGGTCCTGAACCATCAATGTCACAGGACCCACATTTTCTCCCATCCTCCTCCTCTGAACCACACCTCAAAACACAAGGTGAACGGAATGACCTTGTCAGGGATTCGGAACTACCCAAGAGTAAGGCAGAGCTGTTGGGCTCCGCACTACAGCAGTGGAATCTCCTGGCAGGTGACGTTAGGGTTTCCATGCTCCGGGACCGTCAAAAGGCTCTTGTCCCATCTTCTTCATGGAAGGCCATCTTGTAGCGTGCAACAACATCCATGGTGTGATGGCAGCCCTCAACATCGTTCACAATCCACATGAGTGGAGACTGTTCATTGATTCATCGAAGACGAGCCTTAAAGCTGTTTTACTGCATAATGGCAATGTTTTGCCATCAAATCCACTTGGTCATGCAGTCCATATGTAGGAAACCTATGACAACATGAAACAACTTTTGAGGTGCATAAACTATGACCAACATCAGTGGCAGCTTTGTGGCGATTTGAAGGTTGTTGCTCTCTTGCTTGGTCTGCAGACTGGATACACAAAGTACTGCTGTTTTCTCTGCGAATGGGATAGTCGTGCAACAGATTCCCACTACATCAAGAAAGGTTGGCCACTCCGACAGTCATTGGAGCCTGGGAGGGAAAGTGTTCAGCATCCACCACTTGTTGAATCAAAGAAGATTTTGTTACCACCCTTACACATCAAGCTGGGGCTGATGAAGAACTTTGTCAAGGCCATTGACAAAACACAAGCAGCTCCGCGGAAAATTCCCAAGGTTAAGTGAAGCTAAGATAAAGGAAGGTGTCTTTATTGGTCCTCAGATTCATGAACTTCTTCGAGATGATGCATTTGACCATGCACTGCGTGGCAAGGAAAAGACGGCATGGAAAGCCTTCCACTTAGTGGCAATACATTTTCTCGGAAACAACAAGGCAGACAACTACAGGTTGTTGGTGGAAAACCTCCACAAGGCTTACAAAAGCCTTGGTTGCAACATGTCACTAAAGAGACATTTTTTGCACACTCATCTAGATTTTTTTTCCACCCAACTGCGGAGCAGTGAGCGACGAGCACGGCGAGCGATTTCACCAGGACATTGCAACAATGGAGACCCGCTATCAGGGCAAATGGAGCCCATCAATGCTGGCAGACTATTGCTGGACAGTGACAAGAGATGCTCCATTTAATGAATACAAGAGACAAGCCAAGAAGCGCCGAGTAGACACTGAATAGGACTAAACTATGTACAGAATAGTTTTTTGCCTTTTGTTTCATAATACATTTAAGCTAGATAACCCTTTTGCTGATTTTTAAATTGTTACATAAACAGGAGAGGTGAAATATTATCATGTAAAGCAACCATAAACACACAAAAAGACCTAGGTTTAAAATTGATGATTAAAACTCTGCTATCTACACAATATACATAGACATAAAATGTAAAAAACTTAAATATCTTAGAAACAGAAGCCAATCAGTTGTTTTAATTGTCATATTTGAATTGAGCAAATCAAAATACATTCTAAATAGCACATTTGATCTCTGAAGCAGACGACTTCTGAAAAATTGTAGCCCAGTGTAAGCCAAGCAACCCCCTCTCTTGCTTTGTGCTGGGTGCCCAGCTGTGGGCTTGTGTGTGTGTGGGTGTGTGTTGGAGGGCGGGGGGTGTTGTGAGCACACTCCAGTCAGGGAAGGGGTGGAGTTGGCCAAAGGGGAAGGTTGAATCTTTAGCAAAGAATTCCTTTCTCCTTTGTGTTAGCTAAGCGTTGCTGTTAAATGTCAGTAGACGAATGCAGCATTTGAAACAATCTGACTCTAACCCCACTGCCATCTCTGTTGCTGTAGTTCTCACACCCTCTCCTCTTGTCATGTCACCACAAAACATGGTGTCTTATTCCCATTGTGTCCTGTAGGTTAGACAGGACTTAAGTTTATAAGGGAAAAACTGAAGCATAACATCCCAAACCCCTCATTCCCAGCCCCAACCCAGAGCCCGCATCCCTAGCCGGAGCCCTCACACCCCTGCACCCCAACCCTTTACTCCAGCTCTCAGCCTCTCATCCCCAACCCCACCCCACACACTGCACCCCCAGACAGAGCCCTTTCATCCCACCCTCTGCCCTACCTCAGACCCCTCCACACTCCTAACACTTCAGCCTCACCCTGCCACACACCATCCATCTGCAGAATGAACTTTGGAATGAGCACAAATAGATAGGTGAGGTGTCACACCTCACCTCCGTATTGGTGCACTCAGCAAAATTCATTCCGCACACGGACATAGCAAATTAGAGGAAACACTGCTTCTGACTTTCAACCTCTCTCTCAGATCTTGAATTTCATACATTGACTCATCAGAAGAAAGTGCTCTCAAGTGAGCTACAGACCAACAGTGCTTCATAGTAATTATTCAGCAAGTATTTTAGAAGACCTAGAACATTAGAGGAAATCATCACCTGCTAAGAGACAATTAATGGAGAGAAGCAGCAAGATTAATCCCGTACATTGGATTGGTTGTGACTTCTTTGCCTGATTTGAAAAAAGACCAAAAGGACCTGAGTCTCCTCGCTCACGATAGCCCCCTGCTCGGCCAGTCACCACTGAGACTCTGAGGGGCGGGAGGCTGAGGGGTCTCACCAGATGTCCCAAAGGACGGCCCAGGTCACCATCACAGGGGATCACTCTCAGATCCAGCCTCACCTCTTGGTGAGGACCTCTGCAATGAGAGCAATACCCCTCCCCTGCCGCACGCCACACACATCCCTCCTCGGTAGAGGGAGGGAAGCTGGGAAAAGGGAGAAAAGAAGCAAGAGAAGAGGGGAAAGGAGGGAGGAAAGAGGAAAAGAGAAACGAAAAAGGACAAACCCCAATGTCCCCAGGGATTTCAACCATCAAAACCTAGGGAGGAAATCAAATTCTGCCACCTGAAGCCAGTGTTTCCTGGGCCTAGAATGCTGCCTGCGCCAGGTGGATCAGACTGAACAGGTTCCAAACCTCTCTGAGCCTCTTACCTTCTCAAAGGGAAGTTTCTTTTCAGCACAATCCATGGTAGGAAAGGAGAAAACTCCACAGTCTTTCCTCCTCATGCTCACATCCATGAATCTGAATTCTCTCTCAGCCCTCGAGGAGAGCCCTCCCGAAGGAGACTTGCGGCAGCAAAGCCGGGGGCTCTCAGAGACAGACCTGGCCCTGCACCTCTGTCCTGCCCGGCTAATGTCGGGGTCTCTCTCTCTCTGAGGTCACCCCCTCCCCACCACCTTTGCCCAATAGGCCGCGGTCCTGCAAAAGGCCTTTGTGATGTCACTGCCACACCCACCCCTCCCCTCAAAGCTGATGTCCTGCCCCTGGCCAGACTCGTTGGGTCTTTGAGTTGTTTCCCCTGGATCTGGGGTTGCCAACTTTCTTCTTCGAGTGATTGCTCCTATGCATTCCATTTAGGTGTGCGTGCCACGCGTGCACGGCTCTCCGGAACATTTTTACCCTAGCAACTCCGGCGGGCTGGCTGGGCGCCCCCTGGAGTGGCGCCGCTATGGCGCTGGATATATACCCCAGCCGGCCCGTCTGCTCCTCAGTTCCTTCTTACCGCCCGTGACGGCCAGTTGGAACAGTGGAGTGCTCCCTTACCTCCACAGCCCTAGCGTTTCTCCATCTCTTCTTTTATATATAGTTCATTACTTAGTATAGTTGTATAGTTAGTCAAGTTGAGTAGTTAATAGTGGAAGTAGGGAATTAGAGGGGTTAGCCCTCTTCTTCCACTCCCGGTGCGGGCTTATGCCCGGGGCACCGGGATTCAAGCCCTGCGCGGCTTGCCAGCGGCACATGCCGGTGAGTGATCCACACGACTCCTGCCTTTGCTGCCTCGGGGAGTCACACAGGACTGACAAGTGCCTGATCTGCGTGGCCTTCAAACCCCGAACGAGGAAGGAGCGGGACTCTCGCCTCAAGCAACTGCTGATGGAGGCTTCGCTCCAGCCTCCGGCGCCAACTCCACCGGCGCCGAAGCCTTCCTCGGCGAGCAGCGCACCGGCAGCACCGAGCCGCTCCGGTGCCGAAGCCCTCGACACCCGGCACCGACGTCCCGGCACCGCTCCCTCTCCCCAGGAAGGAAGCATAAGGCGCCGAAGACGGCCTCTGCAAAGCGTCCGCAGAGACCGTTAGCCCAGCCGCCTCCGACAAAAACGGTTCAGGCTGAGGCAGTGCACGGGCAGTGCACGGTGCCGTCGACTCCGGCACCGCAAGGGCCGTCGAGTCCGGCACCACCCAGCTCCCCGGTACCCACCGAGGATGAGCTGCGGATCCCGTCCACGCCTGAGGCGTTTGCGACGGCGAGGGAGCTAATCGAGCTCGCAGAAGCTCAAAGCCTCCGGCCCCCGGCACTGCCGGTGCGGGCGCTTAAGTCAGTGGGCAAACCGCTGATGATGCGGCCTCCTTCCCCTGATGAGCGAGACGGTCGGCGCTCCAGGATTCGGTCTCGATCCCGGTCCCACTCTCGGAGACGGTCGCCGCCGCGCCGATCCCGATCCGGAAGATGATCGACCTCGTGACGCCGTTCCCCGTCTCGGCACCGGTCGCAGTCCCGGCACCGGTCTCAATCGCGGTACCGGTCGTACTCCCGGCAACGGTCCCACTCCCGGTCACTGAGTCACCGGCACTGCAAGAGGTCCGGTTCCAAAGACCGCTTTCGGCACCGAGACTCCCGGAGCCACTCCCGCCGCCGCCGCTCGCGGTCGAGGTCGAGCTCCCGGCGCCGTCGGTCGAGCTCCCAGCGCCGTCGGTCGAGCTCCCAGTACCACGCCACACGCAGGTCCCGCTCCCCGATTAGGTCACGCGATGACCGACACCGACCTTCGACACCGGCTAGACACTTGACGCCGGCATCGGTCGCACGCTCGGGGATCGCCTCAGCTCCTCCCTGGCCCTCTCGTGAGCCCTCCATCGCTTCCCCTGAGGGCAGTGCAGTGGACTTCAGGGCAGAGTCTCAAGGTCGGGACCATGGACCCCAACACTGGGAATATTGGGTTCCCTGGGCCCAACACGAACGAGGGCCTCCCCTTCCGCCGAGGCAGGCGGGTACGGAGCGTTCGGTGCCGGAGGCCACAGTCAGCAGGCCCCCCCCGTCTCCAACGGGAAAGACCAACTTGCCTCAAGGCCCGGTGTTGGGGCAGGAGGCCGTGGCGGCTGATCGCCCAAGGGCAGAGCAAACATCTGACGAGGTGCTGCCAGGCCGCTCCTCGTCGTCCTCACCCGACGAGGCGGTGGCGGGGGCATCACCATCCGAACCCCCGCCTATTGACCTAAAGGCACACCAGGACCTTCTCCGCCATGTGGCAAAGGCTATTAACCTGCCCATTGAGGAGGTCCCAGAGGACGATGACCCAGTAACTGATGTCGTGGGAGCGGAGGCCCCCGTAAGAGTGGCATTGCCCTTTATCCGCACAATACAGCGGAATAATGCTACAATCTGGCAGTCGCCTTCCTCAGTCCCCCCCACGGCGCGAGGGGTGGAGAGGAAATATTCCGTCCCGCCCAAAGGGTACGAGTACTTGTACGTGCACCCAACCCCGGACTCTCTGGTGGTCCAGTCGGTGAACGACCGGGAGAGGCACGGGCAGCCGGCCACTGCGCCAAAATCTAAGGAGTCGCGGCGCATAGACCTGTTGGGGCGAAAGATCTATTCAGCGGGTGGCCTTCAGCTGCGCATAGCGAACCAAATGGCGCTCCTTTCCTGGTACACTTTTAACATCTTGGGGTGCCTGGGTAAATTTTCGGAGCTGACCCCGCAAGACTCCCGCTGGGAATTCTCGGCGCTCCTGGACGAGGGCAGGACGGCCTCCCGGACCTTAATTCGAGCAGCCTTGGACTCCGCGGACTCAGGAGCCAGAACTATGGCTTCCGGCATAACCATGCGGTGCATTGCGTGGCTGCAATCCTCCACCTTGCCGCCGGAGGTGCAATACACCCTCCAGGACCTCCCCTTCGATACACAGGGTCTCTTCTCAGAGAAGACGGACTCGAGAATTCAGACCCTGAAGGATGGGAGGATTGCTATTCGAACTTTGGGCATGCACACGCCGGCCACTCAGAGACGGCCGTTCCGGCAGCAGCCCTACCGGCCCTTCACCCAGGCCAGGTCTAGGCCATTTAACAATCGCCGGACGGCCCCCTACCGCCGCAGGCTGTCGGGGGGTAGGCGTAACCAGACCCAGGGCCCCTCCAAGGCCCCTCAAGGCCCGAAACCGGCCTTTTGATGGGACGCCCGAGGACGGCCCACCACTCTCCCCCCAGGATCCATCCCTATTATTTTCAAATCGCCTTTCCCACTTCCTCCAGGCGTGGTGCTCCATAACATTGGACAGCTGGGTCCTCAACACCGTCCAGCACGGCTACCGCCTGCAGTTTGTTTCGTCCCCTCCCTCCCACCCACCTTCCCCGTCCCTCACGAGCAAGTCCAGACTCTGTTGAGCGTGGGTGCCATAGAGGAGGTGCCTCGCAGCAGGCGGGGCAGGGGATTCTATTCCAGATACTTTCTCATCCCCAAGGCGAAAGGAGGCCTTCGTCCCATCTTAGACCTCCGGGAGCTCAACAGACACCTGTGCAAGCTCAGGTTTCGTATGGTGACCTTGGGGACCATTATTCCTTCCTTGGATCCGGGAGACTGGTTTGCCGCCCTCGACATGAAGGATGCATACTTTCATGTGGCAATTTACCCCCCCCCACAGACGCTACCTGCGCTTCGTGGTCAACGACGCTCACTACCAGTTTGCGGTACTACCCTTCGGCCTCTCCACCGCACCGAGAGTGTTCACCAAGTGTATGGCGGTCGTTGCCGCAGCCCTCCGCCGTCGTCGAATACATGTGTACCCGTATCTCGACGACTGGCTGATTCGCGGTCGGTCCCAAGAACTGGTAGCGGCTCAGGTGACCGAAATACTGTATCTGTTCCGTTCACTAGGCCTGCTTATCAATGCCGAGAAGTCCAGCTTAATTCCAGCACAAAGGGTGGAGTTCATAGGAGCGGTCCTCGACTCCAATTTAGCCAGAGCCTGCCTCCCTCGTCCTCGGCACGAGACGATGGTCTCGCTCATACGGGCACTGCAGGCCTTCCCTACAACGACGGTGCGATCCTGCCTGCGCCTACTGGGTCACATGGCAGCGTGCACGTTTGTGACCGCGCACGCAAGGCTGCGACTTCGCCCGTTCCAAATGTGGCTGGCATCGGTGTACCGCCCCCATCGCGACCCCATAGACATGGTGGTGACAGTTACAAAGCCCACTCTCCAGACGCTCACCTGGTGGCTGGATCCGGGGATTGTCTGCGCAGGGGTCCCGTTCCGCCCTCCTCGCCCGTCTGTCACCCTGACCACAGACGCCTCGGCGCTGGGATGGGGTGCTCACATAGGAGACCTGCATACCCAGGGTCTCTGGTCAGCTCGGGAGCTCTCCCTCCACATCAACGTCCGGGAGCTGAGAGCGATCCGCTTGGCGTGCCTCGCCTTTCGGGCCCACCTACAGGACCGCTGTGTAGCGGTGTACACAGACAACACCACAGCAATGTTCTATGTGAACAAGCAGGGCGGAGCCCGATCCTCCCTGCTTTGCAAGGAAGCGATGCTCCTATGGGACCTTTGCGTGACCCACTCGATTCGCCTAGAAGCGTTTTTTCTGCCGGGGGTGCAGAACACGTTGGCCGACCATCTCAGCAGGTCCTTCGCCTCCCACGAGTGGTCCCTTCGCCCAGATGTGGCTTACACAATCTTCCAGAGGTGGGGGTTTCCCCAGATAGACCTGTTTGCCTCCAGGGCCAACAGGAAGTGCCACAGGTTCTGCTCGTACCAGGGTCAAGCTCCGGGCTCCCTCTCAGATGCGTTCCTCCTGCCATGGACGGATCCCCTCCTCTACGCGTTCCCCCCGTTTCCGCTCGTACACCGGGTGTTACTCAAGCTTCGGAGGGACAGGGCCCGCGTAATACTCATCGCTCCGGCCTGGCCGAGACAGCACTGGTACACCTTGCTGCTCGAGTTGTCAATTCGGGATCCCATTCCCCTTCCGTTATGGCCGGACCTCATCACTCAGGACCTCGGCAGGCTTTGTCACCCGAACCTGCAGTCGCTGCATCTTACAGCTTGGTTCCTGAGTGGTTGACCAACGCAGAAAGGGGTTGTTCGTTGGCGGTGCAACAAGTTCTGCTTGAAAGTAGAAAGCCTTCGCGATCTGGTGCGACCAACGAGGTCTTAACCCATTCTTGGTCCCCATCCCGACTATCCTCGACTACCTCTGGTACCTGAAAGGTCAAGGTCTCGCGATCTCTTCCCTGAAGGTGCACCTGGCGGCTCTGTCGGCCTTTCGGCCCGCCATAGGAGGCCGATCCGTCTTCTCTAACCTGATGGTTGCCCGCTTTCTTAAAGGTCTAGACCGTCTGTACCCGCCGGTACGTCATCCTACTCCAACTTGGGATTTAAACCTGGTTCTGGCTCAGATGATGAGACCGCCCTTCGAGCCCCTGGCCACGTGCTCTCTGCTTCATCTCACCTGGAAGACGGCCTTCCTCGTGGCAATCACATCCGCCAGACGAGTCTCGGAACTCCGCGCCCTGACGGCCGGTCCCCCGTATACCGTCTTCCATGGGGACAAGGTGCAGCTTCGACCGCACCCGGCCTTCCTCCCCAAGGTGGTGTCGGCCTTCCACCTCAACCAAGAGATCTTCCTTCCGGTCTTCTTCCCGAAGCCGCACGCCTCGCCTCGTGAGCAGCAGCTCCACACCCTGGACGTCCCCAGGACCCTCGCTTTTTACATCGACCGGACGAAGCCCTTCCAGCGTTCGACCCAGCTATTTGTGGCGATTGCCGATCGCATGAAAGGCGAGCCAGTCTCCTTGCAGCGGATTTCATCCTGGGTGACGTCATGTATACGAACGTGCTACGAGCTTGCTCGCGTCCCCCCATGCCGACTCACCGCACACTCGACGAGGGCGCACGCCTCGTCGGCCGCCTTCCTGGCCCATGTCCCCATCCAGGACATCTGTAGAGCGGCCACCTGGTCTTCTGTACACACCTTCACTTCCCACTACGCGTTGGTGCAACAGTCTCGAGACGATGCAGCCTTCGGCTCAGCAGTCCTACATTCGGCCACGTCTCACTCTGACCCCACCGCCTAGGTAAGGCTTGGGAATCACCTAAATGGAATGCATAGGAGCAATCACTCGAAGAAGAAAAGACGGTTACTCACCGTAGTAACTGTTGTTCTTCGAGATGTGTTGCTCCTATCCATTCCAGACCCGCCCTCCTTCCCCACTGTCGGAGTAGCCGGCAAGAAGGAACTGAGGAGCGGACGGGCCGGCTGGAGTATATATCCAGCACCATAGCGGCGCCACTCCAGGGGGCGACCAGCCGGCCCGCCAAAGTTGCTAGGGTAAAAATGTTCCGGAGAGCCGTGCACGCGCGGCGCGCACACCTAAATGGAATGGATAGGAGCAACACATCTCGAAGAACAACAGTTACTACGGTGAGTAACCGTCTTTTCTGACCCAACAAAACTGAACACCCTCATCCCGCCCCTTCGCAGAGGTCCCGGCCCGCTCAATCCATCTCCCTCCGTCGCTCGCTCTCCCCCACACTCACTCACTCGCTCCTTTTCATCGGGCTGAGGAGGGCTGGGGAGGGTCCCTTTTCAACTGGGTGTTGTCGGGACAGACCTGGGAAGGAGGCTGCCTGCCAAACAACTTTAAGAGGAGCCGTCCCTCCCTGTCAGAAAATCATCTCCCTCCTTCACTTCAGTGATGGCTTCAATTGTTCCTTATCCCGGCAGAGCCGGAGGATTGAAAGCAGCAACATCAAACCCCTGTGCAGCTAGCAGGAATGGACACACACACTCCCTTGTATCTCAACAGATATTTAGTTTTACTCTTGGTAAACTACAAGGCTAAAGGGACGGGCGGTGGCACCACAGCTAAGGAATGAAACACAACACAATCATCATCCTTATGCCCATCGGTGCCTCTTGATTCTTCCTTTGTCTCTCTCTGACCACCGTCGCCCTCTGTCGGTTCACTGAGAGTGCCACACTCTCTCTCACTGCTTCCGACACACAAAGACTCACACACACATCTTGCATGCAAAACCTCACCAAGGAGTCAGATGCACCTGCTGGTTCCCTGCACCCCTGTTCTACAGAATCCAATCCCAGGGAAAGCTTGTCGGGCCCACAGCTGGTGGGGAGTCCTGGGCTGGAGGATTTAACCTACAGTGACGGCACTCGCAGGAAAGATGCTGAACGAGTGCAAGTTAAACATTGGCAGCTCCGCTTCCAGTCCCCTCACAGCTCAGTCCATCTCTCCAGGAAAGGAGCACATCTGAATTCCCAGCTGGCTCAGACTAGCTGCGTAGTTCTTGTTTACACCCAGTCAGCTCTGAGGCCTGTTTTGCACCCTGGGTTTGAGGAGACCGTCAGAACCGACTCTCTGCAATAGCAAAAGCAGGAGGCCGTGTTATTGCTCCTGCCCCAGCACAGACAGACAACGAGGGAAATGGTCTGTGTTGGAGGGTGGGGCTCCCTGCCCTTGGCTAAAGACCAGCACCTCCCTTTTCCCTTTGTCACTCGTGAAGCTTTTCTTTCAGCAGCGAGCCCTAGAGCTCAGTTGCTGGAGCGCTGCGTTTGTCACTGACGGTTGGGGAGCTCCAACATCACTGGGCTCTTCTACCAGCAAGTCCAACGAAAGGACTGATTTCCTCATGTAGCCTGCTCCGGGACCGTCAAAAGGATCTTGTCCCGTTCTTCTTCATGGAAGGCCATCTTGTAGCCTGCAACAACATCCATGGTGTGATGGCAGCCCTCAACATCGTTCACAGTCCACATGAGTGGAGACTGTTCGTTGATTCATCGAAGACGAGTCTTAAAGATGTTTTACTGCATAATGGCAATGTTTTGCCATCAATTCCACTTGGTCATGCAGTCCATATGAAGGAAACCTAGGACAACATGAAACAACGTCATGAAACCTCTCTGAGGCTCTTCTCTGCTCCACAGGGACGTCTGTCTTCTCACTCAATTAGCAGTGGGAAAGGGGAAAACCCCAAGGAGGCTCCTCCTCGCGCTCACAGGCGTGACCCTGTATTCTCTCTCACTCCTCAAGGGGAGACCTTGAGAAGGAGACTCCCTGCAGCAAAGCCATTTCCCCCGCCCTGCAGCCTCTTTACCTGCCCCTGCTCATAGACTCTCTGTGAGGTCACCGCTTCCCAACCTCCTTTGACCAATCAGCCCAGCACTGGGGCACTGGTCACTTGCTGGAGGATTCTCTGCATCTTGAGGTCTTCAAAGCAGAATTTGAGGAGTTCAGTAAGTCAGACATAGGTTAGGGGTTTGATCTAGAAGTGGATGGGTGAGATTGTGTGGCCTGCGTTGTGAAGGAGGTGGGACTAGATGATCATTATTGTCCCTTCTGGCCTTCGAGTCTATGAGTCTATGAGCCCATGAGACCATGGGAGGGTGGGGAGGAACTGTGAGGCCGGCGGGTGTACGCGGTGCAGGGCATTTGGAGTGTGGGGGCTGCTGGGGGGCCGGTGGGTGCCTGGGCTGCTGCTGCTGCTGCCCCAGCCGGGTCTGTATGGGGGAGAGATCTGCATTAGCCCCCTTTGTGCCCAGCTCTGGGGGGCAGGGAGGGTTCGGACTGTTTGCTCGGCTATTCTCAGAGCACACTGCCCACTACCAGTCCCTGCAAACTAACACACACACACACACACACACACACACCACTCTCCTGGTGTTGGGAGGGGAACAGGAGAAAGGACAAACGAAGCAAGAGACGACGAGAAAGGAGGGAGGGAGGGAGGGAGGGAGGGAGGGACGAAGGAAAAGGTGAAACAAAAAGGACAAACCCTAATGTCCCCAGTGATTCTAAGGGACAAAATCTCAGGTGCGGAATAAAATTCTGCCTCCTTAAGCTCGTGTTTTCCTTGCCTAGAATTCAACTGTCACCAGATGGATCAGACTGAACAGGTTTCAAACCTCGAGGAGGCTCTTACCTTCTAAACAGGGACATCTGTTTTCTAGTAAAATCACTAAAAGGAAGGAGAAAACTCGAAAGAGGTTCCTCCTGGCGCTCCCGTACGTGAACCCGAATACTCTCTTAGTCTTCTAAGCAACACCTCGAGAAGGAGACTTGCTGAAGCAAAGCCACGGGAGTCTGTGAGGTTTCCCTGGCCCCTCGCCCCTGTCCTGCCTGGCTGATGTCAGCATCTCTCTGAGAGGTCACCACCTCCCCACCACCTTTAACCAATAGCCTGAGGTCCTGCAAAAGGCCTTTGTGAGGTCACTGCCACACCCCTCCCTTGCTGTGCTAATGTCCTGCCCCTGGCCAGGCACTTTGGAGGTTTGTGCTACTTCCTGTGGATCACCCCACTCAAGGAGTGTTCATTCTAGGAAGCAAGCCGGCTAGACAGTAAAACATCAGACGCTGCTCCCAATGCGCCACTCAGTTTTTCAGAAATTAGTCAACTTGATGGCCAGAAGAGATCATTAGAGCATCTAATCTGACCCCCTGCATATCACAGGCCTCCTGTATGACACGATAGCTTCTTTTGGGGCAAACACATTCCAGAATTCTCCGGTTCTCCATATGAACCCAACAACCAGCGCACACAGGTCCAGAAGTGGGCAATCTCTCCCATGGTCACTAGATGGCGATGCAGCCTGGCACTTTCCCATTCATGCGATGATCCGACCTTTTGGTTAACCAATCTGGCCCTGGTCCCAATTCGATGGGATAAAGGGTGTTCCGCTCTCCTTGTGAGCGATCGTTTGATGCAGGGGATCTTCTGCTGGTGTTATTCCTTGTGGAAAAGTACAAATTGCAAAACTGATGGGAGGGGCCTTCTGAGGTGGTAGGGAGGGGTCACGCTGTTACCTGCAATGTACACAGGCCCCGCAGCAGGGACGCACCTCGGAATGTGCATAGAAACAGGTTAAAAGTGCATCACAACAGTGAAGCCGTTGTCAAGATGCTATTCTGTGCGGAGGACTGTAAGACAGCCCCTGTTCCTGATCTGAGGCCTGAATTGATTTCAATGGGAATTAGGAACTGAAATCCCTTTAAAAAATCAGGCCCTAAGTGATTTGCTCAAGGTCGCAAAGGCAGAACTTAAACTCAGACCCCTCAAGTCTTAGTCAAGTGTGATAACCTCTGGACCATCCTTCCTTTCCGTGCTATTGGGCTTGCAATTTCATATGCAAGTTCCTTTAATATTCTTGGATGAAGATTATCTGGGCCCCCTGATTTAGTCCCATTAAGCTGCTTGAGTTTGACTTCTACATTGGATGTGGTAATTTCTACTTAGAATCATAAAAGATTAGGGTTGGAAGAGTCCTCATTAGGTTTCTAGTCCAACCCCCTGCTCAGGTAGGACCAACCCCAACTAAATCATCCCAGCCAGGGCTTTGTCAAGCTGGGCCTTAAAAACCTCTAAGGATGGAGATTCCACCACCTCCCTAGGTAACCCATTCCAGTGCTTCACCATCCTCCTAGTGAAATAGTTTTTCCTAATATCCAACCTAAACCTCCCCCTCTGCAACTTGAGACCATTACTCCTTGTTCTGTCATCTTCTACCACTGAGAACAGTCTAGATCCATCCTCTTTGGAACCCCCTTTCAGGTAGTTGAAAGCATCTATCAAATCCCCCCTCATTCTTCTCTTCTGCAGACTAAACAATCCCAGTTCCCTCAGCCTCTCCTCATAAGTAATGTGCTCCAGCCCCCTAATCATTTTTGTTGCCCTCTGCTGGACTCTCTCCAATTTATCCACATCCTTCTTGTAGTGTGGGGCCCAAAACTGGACACTGTACTCCAAATGAGGCCTCACCAGTGCTGAGTAGAGGGGAATGATCACATCCCTTGATCTGCTGGAAATGCCCCTACTTATACAACCCAAAATGCCATTAGCCTTCTTGGCAACAAGGGCACACTGTTGACTCATATTCAGCTTTTCGTCCACCGTAACCCCTAGGTCCTTTTCTGAAGAACTGCTACCCAGCCATTCGGTCCCTAGTCTGTAGCAGTGCATGGGATTCTTCCGTCCTAAGTGCAGGACTCTGCACTTGTCCTTGTTGAACCTCATCATATTTCTTTTGGCCCAATCCTCTAATTTGTCTAGGTCCCCTCTGTATCCTATCCCTACCCTCCAGCGTATCAACCACTCCTCCCAGTTTAGTGTCATCTGCAAACTTGCTAAGGGTGCAGTCCACACCATCCTCCAGATCGTTAATGAAGATATTGAACAAAACCGGCCCCAGCACCGACCCTTGGGGCACTCCACTTGATACCGGCTGCCAACTAGACATGGAACCATTGATCACTACCCGTTGAGCCCGACCATCTAGCCAGTTTTCTATCCACCTTACCGTCCATTCATCCAGCCCAGACTTCTTTAACTTGCTGGCAAGAATACTGTGGGAGACTGTATCAAAAGCTTTGCTAAAATCCAGAAATAGTACATCCACTGCTTTCTCCTCATCCACAGAGCCGGTTATCTCGTCATAGAAGGCAATTAGGTTAGTCAGGCATGACTTGCCCTTGGTGAATCCATGCTGACTGTTCCTGATCACTTTCCCCTCCTTTAAGTGGTTCAGGATTGATTCCTTGAGGACCTGTTCCATGATTTTTCCAGGGACTGAGGTGAGACTGACTGGCCTGTAGTTCCCTGGATCTTCCTTCTTCCCTTTTTTAAAGATGGGCACTACATTAGCTTTTTTCCAGTCATCCGGGACCTCCCCTGATTGCCATGATTTTTCAAAGATAATGGCCAATGGCTCTGCAATCTCATCGGCCAACTCCTTTAGCACCCTCGGATGCAGCGCATCCGGACCCATGGACTTGTGCTCGTCCAGCTTTCCTAAATAGCCCCGAACTACTTCTTTCTCCACAGAGAGCTGGTCACCTCCTCCCCATACCGTGCTGCAGAGTGCAGCTGTCTGGGAGCTGACCTTGTCTGTGAAGACAGAGGCAAAAAAAGCATTGAGTACACTAGCTTTCTCCACATCCTCTGTCACTAGGTTCCCTCCCTCATTCAGCAAGGGGCCCACACTTTCCTTGACTTTCTTCCTGTTGCTAACATATCTAAAGAAACCCTTCTTGTTACTCCTAACATCTCCGGCTAGCTGCAACTCCAAGTGTGATTTGGCCTTCCTGATTTCACACCTGCATGCCTGAACAATACTTTTATACTCCTCCCTGGTTATTTGTCCAATCTTCCACTTCTTGTAAGCTGTTCTTTTGTGTTTAAGACGCGCAAGGATTTCACTGTTAAGCCAAGCTGGTCGCCTGCCATATTTACTTTTCTTCCTACACATCGGGATGGTTTGTTCCTGCAACCTCAATAAGGTTTCTTTGAAATACAGCCAGCTTTCAAGGTGACGTGTACAAACCTTGTGCAGTGCTGTTGTGCATGCGTGTTATGATACAGACTCCCAAGCGTGGCCTTGGGGTGAATTCCCTGCCCCCGACAGCATCAATTTCCTCCAGACCACCAAGGGAAGTGGTGCTTTCTCCATCCATCCCTTGATGAGGTGCCTTTGTGGAGTCTGCTTTGGTCCAAAACTTGCTAGAGTGCCATACAGGAGGCCTGGGCTGTGCAGAGGGGTCAGATGAGATGATCTAAGTGTCTTTTGTGGCCTTAGTCTCCAAATCTCAGCAAAACTGAGTGTGGCACATTGAGAGCCTCTGAGGTTCCATGTGCTGCCTGCTTGATCCCCAGCACTGACCCTGAGTGCGTGGGGGTGTCACAGGGAGAGCAGCTGAAACATGAAAGGGGCTGGCCAGGGACAGGACATTAGCCCTGCAGGGCAGGGGTGGGTGAGGCGGTGACATCACAAGGGCCTTGTGCAGCACCTCAGCTGATTGGTGAAAGGAGGTTGGGAGGCGGTGACCTCACAGAGCGTCCATGACAACAGCCAGGTAGGACAGGCTGCAGGGCTGGGGCCATATCAGAGACCCCCGGGGCTTTGCTGCGGAGAGTCTCCTTCCTTAGGTCTCCCCAGCCTAGGTCCGTGCTGATTAGGCCTCCACTGGATTCTTGTGTACAGTTCTGGGCATCCCATTTTTGGAAAGATGCAGAGAAATTGGAGAAAGTCCAGAGAAGAGCAACAAGAATGATGAAAGTCTAGAAAACATGACCTATGAGGGAAGATTGAAAGAATTGGATTTGTTAAGTCTGGAGAAGAGAAGACTGAGAGGGGACATTACAGTTTTCAAGTACCTAAAAGGTTGTTACAAGGAGGCGGGTGAAAAATTATTCTCCTTAACCGCTCATGATAGGACAAGAATCAAGAGGCTTAAATTACAGCAAGGGAGGTTTAGGTTAGACATTAGGAAAAACTTGCTAAGAGTCAGGGTGGTTAAGCAGTGGAATAAATTGCCTAGGGAGGTTGTTGAATCTCCATCCTTGGAGATTTTTAAGAGCAGGTTAGACAAAGCCCTGTCAGAGATGATCTATATAATACTTAGTCTTGCTTTGAGTGCAGGCGACTGGACTCGATGACCTCTTGGGGTCCTTCCAGTCCTATGATTCTATGATCCAAAGGTCTCTTCTTGCCTTAACGTCTACAAATCTCTGCAAAACGAAGTATGGCCCATTGAGCAGCCTCTGATGTTTTCATGTGTCGCCTGCTTCGTGTCCAGAAGTAACACTGAGTGAGTGGGGGTGTGGGGGTGACACAGCAGGAGCAGCTCAAAGATGCAAAGGGGCTGTCCAGGGCGGTGGCATCACACTAGCCTTTTACAGGAGCTGGGCTGATTGGTCAAAGGAGGTTGGGAAGCGGTGACCTCACAGAGAGTCTATGAGCAGGGGCAGGTAAAGAGGCTGCAGGGTGGGGGAAATGGCTTTGCTGCAGGGAGTCTCCTTCTCAAGGTCTCCCCTTGAGGAGTGAGAGAGAATACAGGGTCACGCCTGTGAGCGCAAGGAGGAGCCTCCTTGGGGTTTTCCCCTTTCCCACTGCTAATTGAGTGAGAAGACAGACGTCCCTGTGGAGCAGAGAAGAGCCTCAGAGAGGTTTCATGTTGTTGTTTCATGTTGTCCTAGGTTTCCTTCATATGGACTGCATGACCAAGTGGAATTGATGGCAAAACATTGCCATTATGCAGTAAAACATCTTTAAGACTCGTCTTCGATGAATCAACGAACAGTCTCCACTCATGTGGACTGTGAACGATGTTGAGGGCTGCCATCACACCATGGATGTTGTTGCAGGCTACAAGATGGCCTTCCATGAAGAAGAACGGGACAAGATCCTTTTGACGGTCCCGGAGCAGGCTACATGAGGAAATCAGTCCTTTCGTTGGACTTGCTGGTAGAAGAGCCCAGTGATGTTGGAGCTCCCCAACCGTCAGTGACAAACGCAGCGCTCCAGCAACTGAGCTCTAGGGCTCGCTGCTGAAAGAAAAGCTTCACGAGTGACAAAGGGAAAAGGGAGGTGCTGGTCTTTAGCCAAGGGCAGGGAGCCCCACCCTCCAACACAGACCATTTCCCTCATTGTCTGTCTGTGCTGGGGCAGGAGCAATAACACGGCCTCCTGCTTTTGCTATTGCAGAGAGTCGGTTCTGACGGTCTCCTCAAACCCAGGGTGCGAAACAGGCCTCAGAGCTGACTGGGTGTAAACAAGAACTACGCAGCTAGACTGAGTCAGCTGGGAATTCAGATGTGCCCCTTTCCTGGAGAGATGGACTGAGCTGTGAGGGGACTGGAAGCGGAGCTGCCAATGTTTAACTTGCACTCGTTCAGCATCTTTCCTGCGAGTGCCGTCACTGTAGGTTAAATCCTCCAGCCCAGGACTCCCCACCAGCTGTGGGCCCGACAAGCTTTCCCTGGGATTGGATTCTGTAGAACAGGGGTGCAGGGAACCAGCAGGTGCATCTGACTCCTTGGTGAGGTTTTGCATGCAAGATGTGTGTGTGAGTCTTTGTGTGTCGGAATCAGTGAGTGTGGCACTCTCAGTGAACCGACAGAGGGCGACGGTGGTCAGAGACAGACAAAGGAAGAATCAAGAGGCACCGATGATGATTGTGTTGTGTTTCATTCCTTAGATGTGGTGCAACCGCCCATCCCTTTAGCCTTGTAGTTTACCAAGAGTAAAACTAAATATCTGTTGAGATACAAGGGAGTGTGTGTGTCCATTCCTGCTAGCTGCACAGGGGTTTGATGTTGCTGCTTTCAATCCTCCGGCTCTGCCGGGATAAGGAACAATTGAAGCCATCACTGAAGTGAAGGAGGGAGATGATTTTCTGACAGGGAGGGACGGCTCCTCTTAAAGGTGTTTGGCAGGCAGCCTCCTTCCCAGGTCTGTCCCGACAACACCCAGTTGAAAAGGGACCCTCCCCAGCCCTCCTCAGCGCGATGAAAAGGAGCGAGTGAGTGAGTGTTGGGGAGAGCGAGCGACGGAGGGAGATGGATTGAGCGGGCCGGGACCTCTGCGAAGGGGCGGGATGAGGGTGTTCAGTTTTGTTGGGTCAGAAAGTTGGCAACCCCAGATCCAGGGGAAACAACTCAAAGACCCAACGAGTCTGGCCAGGGGCAGGACATCAGCTTTGAGGGGAGGGGTGGGTATGGCAGTGACATCACAAAGGCCTTTTGCAGGACCGCGGCCTATTGGGCAAAGGTGGTGGGGAGGGGGTGACCTCAGAGAGAGAGAGACCCCGACATCAGCCGGGCAGGACAGAGGTGCAGGGCCAGGTCTGTCTCTGAGAGCCCCCGGCTTTGCTGCCGCAAGTCTCCTTCGGGCGGGCTCTCCTCGAGGGCTGAGAGAGAATTCAGATTCATGGATGTGAGCATGAGGAGGAAAGACTGTGGAGTTTTCTCCTTTCCTACCATGGATTGTGCTGAAAAGAAACTTCCCTTTGAGAAGGTAAGAGGCTCAGAGAGGTTTGGAACCTGTTCAGTCTGATCCACCTGGCGCAGGCAGCATTCTAGGCCCAGGAAACACAGGCTTCAGGTGGCAGAATTTGATTTCCTCCCTAGGTTTTGATGGTTGGAATCCCTGGGGACATTGGGGTTTGTCCTTTTTCGTTTCTCTTTTCGTCTTTCCTCCCTCCTTTCCCCTCTTCTCTTGCTTCTTTTTTCCCTTTTCCCAGCTTCCCTCCCTCTAACGAGGAGGGATGTGTGTGGAGTGCGGCAGGGGAGGGGTATTGCTCTCATTGCAGAGGTCCTCACCAAGAGGTGGGGCTGGATCTGAGAGTGATCCCCTGTGATGGTGACCTGGGCCGTCCTTTGGGACATCTGGTGAGACCCCTCAGCCTCCCGCCCCTCAGAGTCTCAGTGGTGATTGGCCGAGCAGGGGGCTATCGTGAGCGAGGAGACTCAGGTCCTTTTGGTCTTTTTTCAAATCAGGCAAAGAAGTCACAACCAATCCAATGTACGGGATTAATCTTGCTGCTTCTCTCCATTAATTGTCTCTTAGCAGGTGATGATTTCCTCTAATGTTCTAGGTCTTCTAAAATACTTGCTGAATAATTACTATAGAATCATAGAATCATAGAATTCAAGATCAGAAGGGACCATTATGATCATCTAGTCTGACCTCCTGCAAGATGCAGGCCACATAAGCCGATCCACCCACTCCTTAAGCAAGTGACCCCTGCCCCATGCTTCGGAGGAAGGCGAAAAACCTCCAGGGCCACTGCCAATCTACCCTGGAGGAAAATTCCTTCCCGACCCCAAATACGGCGGTCAGCTGAACCCCGAGCATGCGGGCAAGACTCTCCAGCCATACCCTCTGGAAAAAGGCTAACAATATCCTATCATTGACCCATTGTACTAATTACCAGTGTGGCACTTAATTGACATATTGACTAAGCCCGTTATCCTATCATACCATCTCCTCCATAAACTTATCTAGCTTAATCTTAAAGTCATGGAGGTCCTTCGCCCCCACTGTTTCCTTCGGTAGGCTGTTCCAGAATTGCACTCCTCTGATGGTTAGAAACCTTCGTCTAATTTCAAGCCTAAATTTCCTGACTGACAATTTATATCCATTTGTCCTCGTGTCCACATTAGCACTGAGCTGAAATAATTCCTCTCCTTCCCTGGTATTTATCCCTCTGATATATTTAAAGAGTGCAATCATATCTCCTCTTATCCTTCTTTTGGTTAAGGAAAACAAACCGAGCTCCTCAAGTCTCCTTTCATACGACAGGCTTTCCATTCCTCGGATCATTCTAGTGGCCCTTCTTTGTACCCGTTCCAGTTTGAATTCATCCTTCTTAAACATGGGAGACCAAAACTGCACACAATACTCCAAATGAGGTCTTACCAACGCCTTATATAACGGGACTAGCACCTCCTTATCCCTACTAGAAATACCTCGCCTAATGCATCCCAAGACCGCATTAGCTTTTTTAACGGCCACATCACATTGCCTACTCATAGTCATCCTACGATCAACCAGGACTCCTAGGTCCTTCTCCTCCTCCGTTACTTCCAACTGGTTCGTCCCCAGCTTATAACTAAAGTTCTTGTTAGTCATCCCTAAATGCATAACCTTACACTGCTCACTATTGAATTTCATCCTGTTACTAATACTCCAGTTTACAAGGTCATCCAAATCTCCCTGGAGGATATCCCGATCCTTTTCCGAATTTGCAATACCTCCCAACTTGGTGTCATCCGCAAACTTTATCAGCCCACTCCTACTCTTGGTTCCCAGGTCAGCGATAAATAGATTGAATAAAATTGGACCCAAAACTGAACCTTGAGGAACTCCACTGGTAACCCCCCTCCAACCTGACAGTTCCCCCTTCAATACGACCCTCTGCAGTCTCCCCTTTAACCAGCTCCTTATCCACCTCTGGATTTTCATTTCGATCCCCATCTTTTCCAATTTAACCAGTAATTCCTCGTGCGGTACCGTATCAAACGCCTTACTGAAATCAAGATATATTAGATCCACCGCATTTCCCTTATCTAAAAAATCTGTTACTTTCTCAAAGAAGGAGATCAGGTTGGTTTGGCACGATCTACCTTTCGTAAATCCATGCTGTAATTTGTCCCAGTTGCCATCGGCCTCAAGCTCCGTAACCACTCTCTCCTTTAAAATTTTTTCCATGACTTTGCATACTACAGATGTTAAACTAACAGGCCTGTAGTTACCCAGGTCACTTTTTTCCCCTTCTTGAATATAGGAACTATATTAGCTAATCTCCAGTCAAACGGTACAACCCCCGAGTTTAGAGATTTATTAAAAATCATCGCTAACGGGCTTGCAATTTCACTCGCCAATTCCCTTAATATTCTAGGATGAAGATTATCCGGGCCCCCCGATTTACTTCCGTTTATCTGTTCAAGTTTGGCTTTTACCTCAGATACTGTAATGTCTACCCCTATATCTTCATTCCCATCAGTCCCTCTATCACTATTCCTTAGCCCTTCATTAGCCTCATTAAAGACCGAGGCAAAATATTTGTTCAGATATTGTGCCATTCCAAGATAATCCCTAATCTCCACTCCGTTTAAAGTTTTAAGTGGTCCCACTTCTTCCTTCTTGGTTTTCTTCCTATTTATATGGCTAAAAAACCTTTTGCTATTGGTTTTAATCCCCTTCGCTAGGTCCATCTCCACCCGTCGCTTTGCCTTTCTCACTGCTTCCCTACACCCTCTGACCTCAATAAGGTAGGTTTCTTTGCTGATCCCTCCCATTTTCCACTCCTTGTACGCTTTCTGTTTTTTCTTAATCACCCCTCTAAGACGCTTGCTCATCCAGCTCGGTCTAAAACTGCTACCTACGAGCCGTTTTCCCTTTCTCGGGATACATGCCTCTGACAACTCCTGCAACTTCAACCTGAAGTAACCCCAGGCATCATCTGCCTTTAGATCCCTAAATATGTTAGTCCAATCCACTTCCCTAACTAGTCGCCTTAATTTAGTAAAGTTAGCCCTTTTGAAATTGTATACCTTAGTCTCAGATGCAATTTTGATTATCCTCCCATTTATTTTGAAACGAATTAGCTCATGATCACTCGAGCCAAGGTTGTCCCCTACAACTATTTCCTCAACAAGGTCCTCGTTACTCACCAAAATCAGATCTAAAATGGCATCCCCCCTTGTCGGTTCAGCAACTACTTGATGAAGGAATTCATCAGCTATCACGTCTAGGAAAAGCTGAGCCCTATTATTATTCCTAGCATTTGTTTCCCAATCTATATCCAGGAAGTTAAAATCCCCCATGATCAAACAGTTCCTATTAGTATTTACCTCCTTAAAAATATTAAAGAGCTCTTATCCATATCCAGGCTAGATCCCGGCGGTCTATAGCACACCCCAATCACTATCCCAGGGGAGGCTCTAGTAGTTTTCTTCCCCAATGTGACCATTGCCCAAACAGACGCCGTATTATCCATTGCATTGCTAGTTATTTCGTTACATTTCACCTCATTATTGACATACAATGCTACCCCCCACCTTTACCTTTGCATCGGTCTTTCCTAAACAGCACATACCCTTCCATACCTGTACTCCAGTCATGACTAGCGTTCCACCATGTTTCGGTTATTCCTACGATATCCGGTTTCAATTCCCGGACCAGGAGCTCCAGTTCCTCCATTTTGTTACCTAAGCTTCTCGCATTGGTGAACAAACATCCTAATTTTTGCTGTTTGGCTCCTCTCACCCTTTTCACCCAACTTGGTAGGGACACAGTACTACCAGTATGACCTGTCGGTCTAGTATCCGTCCCGCCCCTCTTCCTTATACCTAACCATCCCCCTCTGGCTATATCTGTTGTTATCCTGTTGTTCTCACTCCCAATGTATAAATTTGGCATGGAGACCACCTGGACCTCTCCCAACCGTCTCCCCCCAGTGTCTAGTTTAAAGCTCTTTTAATCAGATGAGCCAGCCTCCCTCCTAGAAGTCTACTTCCTTCCCTACTTAGGTGGAGCCCATCCCGTGAGAACAGTTCTCTGTCCCCAAAAGCCTCCCAGTGCCCATACATCCCAAAGCCCTCCTTGTAACACCACTCCCTCAGCCAACTATTAATCGACACGATCCTGTCACCCCTTTGGCGCCCTTCCCTAGGGACAGGTAGGATCCCACTGAAGATCACCTGAGCCTCAATTTCCTTGAGCGTCTTACCCAACCTGGCATAGTCTCCCTTGATCCTCTCTAGCGAGAATCTAGCCATGTCATTCGTTCCTACATGAAGGATGATCAAAGGGTTCTTACCTGCTCCTCTTAGGATCCTTTTCAACCTCAGGTTCACATCCCGTATTTTAGCGCCCAGTAGACAGCACACCCTTCTGTTCTCCGGATCGGCCCTGGTCACAGGCCTGTCCAACCTTCTCAGTATGGAATCCCCAATCAGATAGACCTGCCTTTGCCTGGGGACAGTGCGGTCCTCTAACCTATCCTCTGTCCCCCCTGGTTGCAAGCTCCTTTCATTCCTATCATTCCTTGTGGTTCCCGTTAAGCCATCCTGTATCCTCCCTTGGCCCACACTTGGTGCTGCCTCCATGGACTCCTCCCCTCTTTCTATCGGACTAGCCGCTCTTCTCTTTTTCCTTGGCCTCCCACCGTCAGCTACCACCTGCTTTACCCCTTCCTCATTCTCCAGACCTTAGAACCTGTTCCTTAACTCTATTTCTCCCTCACTGGCTCTCCTTTTTCTTGGCCTGCTTCTCACGGTCACATGCTTCCACCGCCCATCTTCCTCATCCGGCGGTCCCCCCTCACTGTCCTTAGCCCCTGCTTCCCCCTGTACCGCTGGGCATTCCCCTTCGGTCACTGCTTGCCATTGCTCCATCAGCTGCTCGAACCCCCTTCTATGCTCTACCAGGGTTTCTACCTGCAGCTCTAGGCCTTGGATCTTTTCCTCCAGCAGCTCTATTAGGCGGCACATCATGCATACATAGTACTGTTCTGGGTCTATGAACCACTGTTGGTCTGTAACTCACTTGAGAGCACTTCCTTCTGATGAGTCAATGTATGAAATTCAAGATCTGAGAGAGAGGTTGAAAGTCAGGAGCAGTGTTTCCTCTAATTTGCTATGTCCGTGTGCGGAATGAATTTTGCTGAGTGCACCAATACGGAGGTGAGGTGTGACACCTCACCTATCTATTTGTGCTCATTCCAAACTACATTCTGCAGATGGATGGTGTGTGGCAGGGTGAGGCTGAAGTGTTAGGAGTGTGGAGGGGTCTGAGGTAGGGCAGAGGGTGGGGTGAAAGGGCTCTGTCTGGGGGTGCAGTGTGTGGGGTGGGGTTGGGGATGAGAGGCTGAGAGCTGGAGTAAAGGGTTGGGGTGCAGGGGTGTGAGGGCTCCGGCTAGGGATGCGGGCTCTGGGTTGGGGCTGGGAATGAGGGGTTTGGGATGTTATGCTTCAGTTTTTCCCTAACACTTAAGTCCTGTCTAACCTACAGGACGCTCTGGGAATAAGACACCATGTTTTGTGGTGACATGACAAGAGGAGAGGGTGTGAGAACTACAGCAACAGAGATGGCAGTGGGGTTAGAGTCAGATTGTTTCAAATGCTGCATTCGTCTACTGACATTTAACAGCAACGCTTAGCTAACACAAAGGAGAAAGGAATTCTTTGCTAAAGATTCAACCTTCCCCTTTGGCCAACTCCACCCCTTCCCTGACTGGAGTGTGCTCACAACACCCCGCCATCCAACACACACACACACACACACACACACACAAGCCCACAGCTGGGCACCCAGCACAAAGCAAGGGAGGGGTTGCTTGGCTTACACTGGGCTACAATTTTTCAGAAGTCGTCTGCTTCAGAGATCAAATGTGCTATTTAGAATGTATTTTGATTTGCTCAGTTCAAAGATGACAATTAAAACAACTGATTGGCTTCTGTTTCTAAGATATTTAAGTTTTTTACATTTTATATCTATGTATATTGTGTAGATAGCAGAGTTTTAATCATCAATTTTAAACCTAGGTCTTTTTGTGTGTTTATGGTTGCTTTACATGATAATATTTCACCTCTCCTGTTTATGTAACAATTTAAAAATCAGCAAAAGGGTTATCTAGCTTAAATGTATTATGAAACAAAAGGCAAAAAACTATTCTGTACATAGTTTAGTCCTATTCAGTGTCTACTCGGCGCTTCTTGGCTTGTCTCTTGTATTCATTAAATGGAGCATCTCTTGTCACTGTCCAGCAATAGTCTGCCAGCATTGATGGGCTCCATTTGCCCTGATAGCGGTTCTCCATTGTTGCAATGTCCTGGTGAAATCGCTCGCCGTGCTCGTCGCTCACTGCTCCGCAGTTGGGTGGAAAAAAAATCTAGATGAGTGTGCAAAAAATGTCTCTTTAGTGACATGTTGCAACCAAGGCTTTTGTAAGCCTTGTGGAGGTTTTCCACCAACAACCTGTAGTTGTCTG